>NC_058416.1:75078676-75105485 GCF_002201575.2 Neomonachus schauinslandi
CCATCCATCTACCCACCCATCCATCTACCCACCCATCCATCTACCCATCCACCCATCCACCCACCCATCTGTCCAGCCATCCATCCACCCATCCACTCACCCATTTGATCATCATCTATTCATGCAGCCAGCAGGTTTTGAGCACCTCTCTGCCAGGCTGTGTGCTGTAAAAATGCAAAGAGGTACCTGAGGAGGCTCTGCAGCTGGGACATGGACCCCAGGGTAGCATGCAGCTCCCAGCACAGGTAGGCGTGCAGCTCTGGCCCCTTCCTCATTTTCCTTGTCCAGGTGCTCATCGCCAACAATGGCATCGCTGCCGTGAAGTGCATGCGCTCCATCCGCAGGTGGGCCTACGAGATGTTCCGCAACGAGCGGGCCATCCGGTTTGTAGTCATGGTGACCCCAGAGGACCTGAAGGCCAATGCAGGTACCTGGGCCTTGACTCCTTCCCCTCCTGCCACCCCCTGTCCTTACCTGCCCTCACCTCTTCCATTATACCCAGGCAAGTCCACCCTGGACCCCAGAGTCCCAGGGTACCCCTCCTGAGCCCGCATTTATTTGCCTTTCCTTCTCTGTTTAATTAAAAATGCAAGTGGTTACTATACAAAGTGGAAATCCTATCTCTGAGAAATGTCCATGTTACAACAGATTGGCCTCTCCTCGTCCAGGTGTTTCCCCCGCAGATGTCTGTATTGTACTTCAATCATGCATTCTTTTGTTCATTTGTTTTCTATGTCTATTCACATAGATCATTCTATAAATAACTGTTGGACGATTTGCTTTTTTCCCCTGAACAATCGTATCCCCTTACAGACCTTTATCCACACAGTAGCCAAAGTGATTTCTTAAAAACACAGCTCAGATCCCATCAGCAGCTCTTTAAATGCTTAAGAGGCTGCCGTGCTGTCCCTGGGCTCAGCCCTGCACAGATGCAGCCTCCTTCTAACTCAGAGGACAGATTCGATTGTCAACCGTATTTTATAGATGAGGCAGTTGAGGCACAGGGACAGAAATCATTCACCCAGGGTCATACAGCCAGTATGTGGCTCAGGCAGGATTGGAACCCAAAGCCTTATTGTGCAGGGGCTCCCCTCACGCTCAGACCAAAATTCCAGGTCCTTACTCAGGCCAGTTAAGGTGCCACATGACGTGGCTCTGCCAGCCTCTTGGCCCCATCCAGTGCCCCTGCCCTCCAACCCTGCATCCCAGCCACGCTGGCCTTGTCGCTTCCTGGGCGAGCTGAGCTCTTTCCTGTCCCAGAACCTTGGAACATGCTGGATCTTCTGCTGACAGTGCTTTTCCCTGAAGCTCCTGGCACAGCAAGCCTCCACCCCTCCCTGCCCCAACCTACTGGTCGCGTCCTCCCATGTGGCTTTCCCAGAGGGCCCTGGCGCTGCCCCCAGCTTGGTGTTACTGTGTCTATTTTCTTGTTTATCTTCTCTGACAGTAGAGAAAAACTCAGGGACAAGATGGAGCTTGTCTGACTTCTCACTCTGTCGCCTCTGGGACCTCCCCTGCGGCCGACACTCTTGTGTTCCATAAACATCGGAGGCGGGCAGCCTGGAAGGAAATGCCACTCTTGGTTCTCTTTCAGGATCTGCACATAAAGTTCCACACTGTTCCTTCTCAGGATCCCAGAGAATTCCATAGTACAGAGAGACTAGCCTTGCCTCTGGCTCGAGTCTAGCATTTCACACTTCAAAACACTGCCCGGTGGACATCCTCTTAACATCACTCTTCGGCTTCTTTGATGATTAGGGTTTTTTAGGACGTATTTATTCCTAGAAGTGGAATTTCTGGCCTAAAGGGCGTGAGTATTTTAAGATCAAAACATTGTATTGTATTCAGCCTTAAAAAGGAAGGAAATCCTATCACATGGTACAGCGTGGAAGGACCTGGAAGACACTATTCTAAGTGCAAGAAACCAGTCATAAAAAGACAAATACTCTAGGATTCCTCATAGATGAAGTCCCCAGAGTCGTGAAATTTATAGACACAGAAAGATGATGGTGGCCGGGGGCTGCAGGAGGGGATAAGGGGAGGTGTTGTCTCACGGGTAGAGTTTCAGATTTGTCAGAAGACAAAAGTTCTAGAGATCTGGTTCACAATAGTGTGAATGTACTAAATGCTATTGAACTGTACCCTGGAAAAATGAGTTAGATGGTAAATTTTATGTTACCTGTTTTTCACCATGATTAAAAACATTGTAGGGGTGCCTGGGTGGCTCAGTCGTTAGGCGTCTGCCTTCGGCTCAGGTCATGATCCCAGGGTCCTGGGATCGAGCCCCGCATCTGGCTCCCCGCTCAGTGGGAAGCCTGCTTCTCTCTCTCCAGCTCCCCCTGCTTGTGTTCCCTCTCTCACTGTCTTTCTCTGTCAAATAAATAAAATCTTAAAAAAAAAACCAAAAAACAAAGATCATTGTATTGTTTAATGGCAAAACGATATTAAGATAAACTGGAAATAGGGATTAATTGAACACCCCTCCTCTCATCCCAACCATTCTGATAGCTTCCTTCCTTCTTTCTTTGTTCCCTTCCAGGCCTTGTCCTGATGCCTCTATATTTTCCCACAGTGGACATCACGTTCAGTTGTCTTCACATGATCATCCACACCTTTCCCTTGTGGCCACAGAAACTTCTCAGTTTCTGGACATCCTCTTAACATCACTCTTCGGCTTCATCGATGACTAGGGTTTTTTAGGACGTATTTATTCCTAGAAGTGGAATTTCTGGCCTTCCTTTCAGTAGCTGTAGGTAGTCATGCAGTGAACTTCAGCCTCTCAGTTTTTCTTTCTTTTTCTCATCTAATTCCAGAGTATATCAAGATGGCAGATCAGTATGTCCCTGTCCCGGGAGGGCCCAACAACAACAATTATGCCAACGTGGAGCTGGTTGTGGATATTGCCAAGAGAATCCCTGTGCAGGTAAGTCGGATGGGGTGCCCAGTCTGCCTACTGGGGGGATGATGCTCTGAGCTGTGGAGCAACTCACTCCTGCAGTTCGGAAGGGTCAGAGGCTGCAGGTCCTGCAAGACTCTGAAATCCAGGGCTGATGCGACGCCGCGAAGAGCTTTCGGTGTGTGACAGGAGGGGGATTCTCGAAGGAAGATCCTCATTCCCACCTCTCTCTGTTTACAGGCGGTGTGGGCTGGCTGGGGCCATGCTTCCGAAAACCCCAAACTGCCGGAGCTCCTGTGCAAGCACGAGATTGCTTTCTTAGGTAGAGTGAGTGTCCGTCTGATACGGGGGAATTGGGGCATTGACGGGACACTCTGCCAGGTCATGTTCTCTTTCCAGTGTAGCCCTGCAAGGTGGGGGTCAGTTTGATAGCCCCACCTCTCACCCTTTCATGGTCAGGAGCAAGCCAGTCCGGGGTGGGAGGGGCGGTTGGCCAGCCCAGGGACATAGGAACTGTTGCCATGGGTCCCACGGGAGAAGGATGCTGGGACAAGCAGAACCCTCTGCTTGTGCTCCTGCTGGCACCGAGATACCAGCCATGTTCAGATTTCTGACTGGGTTTGGAGGTCACATTTCTGATAAGCCCATGCCTTTCTTGGGCTATTCTCCAGGTTTTGGAATGCCCTAGCATTTTGGGACCAGAGTCCCTCAGCTCTATGACTTACAAGGTAAAAATGATACTTACTGTCTATGGGGTCTGTCTGTTTTAGGGTTTGCATTTGTAAACTTTGTGTGTGCTCTCATGCTGTCTGACATCTTTGCATGATTTAGGGGAATCATTTACCATCCACAATAAATCCCTGTTGCTGTTCCTTCGTGCTGGGCCTCCAACACACACCGTATTTGAAGCAACTCAGTACAGATCAACACCTGATATCCCAAGGGTCTGCCTAGTAACTTGTGCTTGCTTATATTTTCTCTGTCCATAGTCTTTGACTGGCTATACACGAGACCCTCATTATCCCTTAGCTCCTCTGGAGCTTGGTGATCCAGCCTGCAAGCCATCAAACTACAGCCCACAGGCCAAGTCCAGCCCGCTGCCTGCTTCTGTAAATGAAGTTTTACTGAAACACAGCGCAGCTCATTCATTTATGTATCGCCTATGGCTGCTTTGGCCCAACACTGGCAAAGCTGAATATTTGTGACAGAGACAAGCAGACCCACAGAGCTGAAAATATTTCCTATCTGGCTCGTTATAGGAGAAGTTTGCTAACCTTTTTGAGGTGCTAGCTTGCCACCTTTGGTCTAGCTTGTTGCCTTCTTCCTGAAAAGCGAATTTTGTGTATGCCCCATAGCTTAGGTTATAACTCAGACCAGGTCTACAATCCACATGTACTAAGAACAGCAGACTTCAACCACATCTGATGAAGTAGCAGACTAACAGATTTTTCCCTTCCCCGACTTGATGTTAAATTCCTCAAGAGCTAGGATCTGAGTACTTTTCTTTGTGCATTTGGCAGGCACTTGGCTGCGAGGGGCTTGTGACTAACTTGATTCTACCTTCCCCCTTTGTCCCTGATTCCTCAGGCCCTCCCAGTGAGGCCATGTGGGCCTTGGGAGATAAGATCGCCTCCACCATTGTGGCCCAGACGCTGCAGATCCCAACACTGCCCTGGAGTGGAAGCGGTAAGTGGCCTGAGCTTCACTTTGGGGGATCTCTTCCACCAATATGAGCAGAGGGGGTGACAGGAGTATGCTTTTTTTATTCTTTCATTTAAAATTTTTAAAAATTATTAAAGCAGTGGTACAGTTTCATTGTAGACAGCTTAGAAAATATAGGATTACCAAACAAAAAAAAAGAAGAAGAAGAAAAGAAAAGAAATAGAAATCATCCATAATCCTATGACCTGGTGTTGAATATTTGTTATATTCTAGGTGCCTACCTTTCCAGCGTTTTTTTTTTCTAGGCACATCCTTTAAAAAGCCAGAGATCTTATATTTACTGTAGTTTGTGACTTATTTTTTCTCACTGACCCTTCTATGTCAATAAATACACTTTATGACATTTAAAATGTCTGCATAGGATTTTATCATATAGATGTACCATAATTTACTTAACTAGTCCTCTATGGTTAGATATTTAGGTTGTTTCCAGGTTGTTTTGCTCTAATTTTAAAAAATACTGAAAGTAGGGGCACCTGGGTGGCTCAGTCGATTAAGTGTCCAACTTCTGGCTTAGGTCATAATCTCAGCGTCCTAGGATTGAGCCCCTCCTTGGGCTCTGTGCTCAGCGGGGAGTCTGCTTCTCCATCTCCCTTTGCCCCTCTCCCCCACTCTTGCTCTTTCTCTGGCTCTCTCTCACATAAATAAATAAAATCTTTTAAAAAAAATACTAAAAGTAATGGAGTCTTGATAGTCTACTAGCTAAATCTCTATGTACTTTTTAATCATTTCCTTAGGATAAATTCTGACAAGTAGAATTTCTAGGATAAATTAAAAATGAACAGGAAAAAGTCTCAGGAGTTTCCTCTCCAATTTAATTTTTTTTGTCCAAAGATGGAATTTTAAATTCGGAATGGGAAGTTTGTTTTTAATCTTCACAGCATTTTAGAAAACAGTGATTTACATATAAATGACTTCAGTGGGTAGAGTTGGAATTTTTTTGAGTTCAGGTTAATATGGTTGTTCGTGATAGGCTCAGTCTGAATTTCTTTCTTTCTTTCTTTTTTTTTTTAAAGATTTTATTTATTTCTTTCACAGAGAGAGATAGCATATTTATTTCACAGAGAGAGATAGCAAGAGCAGGAACACAAGCAGGGGGAGTGGGAGAGGGAGAAGCAGGCTTCCCGCTGAGCAGGGAGCCTGATGGAGGGCTCAATCCCAGGACCCTGGGATCGTGACCTGAGCCGAAGGCAGACGCTTAACGACTGAGCCACCCAGGCGCCCCTCAGTCTGAATTTCTTAAGCTTGATTTCCCATTCAAGGTTGAGTCAGCCCTTAAGAAAATTAAAAGCCATTGTGGGAAGCTGAAGGACCATGTCTGTATACTATTGGTCTAGCACCCAGGTCTAGAGAGGCTTTGGTGAGGAAAGGCCCTGTGGTTTCTGTGTTGTGTTTCTCTGCCATCCTTGGGAGGATTCAGCTTTTTTTGTGACTCTCTAGGTCTGATGGTGGAATGGACAGAAGATGATCTGCAGCAGGGGAAAAGAATCACTGTCCCAGAAGATGTTTACAACCAGGGTTGTGTGAAAGATATAGATGAGGGCTTAGAGGTAAACGCAGGACTTGGGAGGCCACGGTGCTGGAACCTTCTCATTGTCCTTTTAGCTTGGAAACTGTCTACCTTCTAAAGAGGTCTGTTTGTCCTTCACCCCCAGGTGGCAGAAAAAATTGGTTTTCCCTTGATGATCAAAGCATCGGAAGGTGGTGGAGGGAAAGGAATCCGGAAGGCAGAGAGTGCCGAGGACTTCCCAATCCTTTTCAGACAAGTGAGCTCTTCTTGCTGAGCATTTTTCCATGTATCTGTGGGAATTGCGTGTATTTAGCTGTTGGCCACCAGATTATGTTCATTAACATTACTGTGTCAGAAGTCAACAGGACATTCATGGGAGCTGGAATATTGCTGTGCTGTGTCCCGAAGCACATGTGTACGTTTTCACACACAGAAGTCCCTGGTTTGGGTTGATCCATATACCATGTCCTTAGATGTTCAATCCTGTGAATCCACGTGACTTTAAATGATTTCAGAGATACAGGACCGGAGTATCTATCTGCTTGTGACTGTATTCACGTCTATTGGAAGATGGGACATTTTGTAAATTTTAATAGTCTTGGTATTTTTAACCTTTCTAGATGATTGGCTTTTAGTTGTAGGAATGAACCATGTATTTACTTATTTGTAGCTGGGTTTTCACTTTATGCCTGTTATAGTTGCCCATTGGCAATGTTTAAAAAAGGGTAGGCTAACGATCTTCCCATTCTTAATGCAACTATTTTAGAATTTCTAGGGTTTCTTCTAGACCTTGTTCACGTTCATGTTTTAAAGAGTTGTATTCGTTCTACATAGTGTTTTGTTCTACATTTAAAAAAATTCTAAATTGTAGATCACGGACATGTTTTCCATGTTGTTCCAATCTTTACAATTATTTTGATGATTGCCTAATATTCCTGGTGTGTCTGTAGTTTTCCTTATCAAGCCTTTCCTTTTTTGTGAAATGTGGGGCTTATTTCCATTTCTGTTGTTATGACTATACTATAATACAATATATTTCATAATAAGATATAACATCTATAATATATATTATAGAACATGGAACATAAATAATACTTAGCTTTTTTTCTTCTTCTTCTGAATTATTTTCTTGGGTAAAGACCACATGCCAAGGACTTAGTTAAATAGCATGCACATGCACTTACAAAAACATGTCAATAAATTGCTTTCTAAAAAGGTTTACCAATTAAACCGTTCTGGTCAATATATGAGTGTTCTATAAAGTAGTGGTTTCACTATCACGTGTCTCCACTGGGGTGGATAGGTTTTTGGGGTACTTCGCAGGGGAAGAAGTTCTGTTTACTTGAAAGTTGCATAAGTAGTATGGAGTCCCCATCTATCCTTGGTTTCCCATTGTTAATATCTTCCATTAGCTCTGCCATGTTTGTCACAACTAACAGATGAACAGGGATACGTTTCTATTAAGTCAGCTCCAGACTTGACTCAGATCTCACCACTAATCTCTTCTTTCTGTGTCAGGATCCAGTCCTGGATCCTCCATTACATTTAGGGGTTGTGTAAGTTTAAAAGCTTTTTTTTTTTTTCCCCTTTCTTTAAAATTACTTTTTAGGGCAGTTTTCAATTCACAGCAAAATGGAGTGGAAAGTATAGCGGTCCCATATACCCACTGCCCCCACACACGCACGAGCATGTTTCTTTTGATTACGTGGGTGCAATATTAAAATGTTCTTATGAGAACATTCAAACACTTTAGGGATATGTTAAGCATAAAAAAGGAAAATTCTCTTTTTACCACCACCTCTGAACTTCTTCCCCTTCCCAGATGGAACCAGTTTTTTTAAGAATTTTTAAAAAGATTTTTAAAAAATGTTAAAGTAATCTCTATACCCAACGTGGGGCTTGAACTTACAACCTTGAGATCGAGAGTCACATGTTCTACTGACTGAGCCAACCAGGCACCTCTGTGTATACTTTTATATAGGTGTTCATAACAGCTCTTTTATTTTTCATATTAAGCGGGGCCATCCCATATATTACTGCAGCTTGCTTTTTAAAAAAAAAATTATTAGAAATCATTCCATGTGAACACTTTTTTTTTTATATCATTAAGAATTTCTGGACAATTGCCTTTTAGTCATCAAAAGAATGACGTAAGTCTGTCTGTAGGTTCCACCGTGCACAACTGGCCAAGAGAGTACTATTTAAGAAGGAGGAAAAGAAAGCTGCTGGGTGGCACGTTTTCGTCCTATTTTTATTCAAAAAGCATTCTGTGTGTTTTGTGTGTTCCTGAAGGTGCAGCAGAAAACCAGTGTGCAGTTAACTCTTAACCACATTGAACTCTTACGCAGTATGTGCCCAAATCCTAACAGCACATTATCTTTAGAAAAATGGGATTGTGGGGAAATTCCGCCTTCTACGTGATGTATTTTGACAGTGTTGGACTTAAAACGTCAAGGAGAAAGGCATGTCCTCACGAGAGAGGTAAAACAAAGCTAAACGATCAGCAGGATCGTGGACATATCTTCAGAGGACTTCTCGCTCCGGCCCTGGTCCCCCAGGGTAAATCGAGCCACTCTGCTGTTCCCCCCAGGTGCAGAGTGAGATCCCTAGCTCCCCCATCTTCCTCATGAAGCTGGCTGAGCACGCCCGACACCTGGAGGTGCAGATCCTCGCCGACCAGTATGGGAACGCCGTGTCCCTGTTCGGGCGTGACTGCTCCATCCAGCGGCGGCATCAGAAGATCATCGAGGAGGCGCCGGCCACCATCGCCATACCGGCTGTGTTCGAGTTCATGGAGCAGGTGGGCTCTGCAGAGCCGGAGAGCCGGCTCCGCCCAGCCAGCAAGAGCGCCCTACCGTCCCCATTGCCAGTGTGGGGTGGGTGTCCACGAAGACACCTGGGGCCCATCGTAGGGAGTGCGATCTCTGAGGTCCCAAAGGATGCCCAGCAGATCTTCAGCGTTTGGTGGGGGACCTACTCAGCCCCCCATGAAGATGATCCAAGAAAACCACTGGAGACCCTTCAGGCTCTGTGTCTTTGCAGTGTGCCGTCCACCTGGCCAAGACTGTGGGCTACGTGAGCGCGGGGACGGTGGAATATCTCTACAGCCAGGATGGCAGCTTCCACTTCTTGGAGCTGAATCCCCGCCTGCAGGTGGAGCACCCCTGCACAGAGATGATCGCCGATGTCAACCTGCCGGCCGCCCAGCTACAGGCAAGGACCTGGGCGCAGAGCCCTGGGGTTTCTTCTAGCCGGGCCGGGGTCCCCGTCCTGCTCATAGTAGACCGTCCTGCTCCTCTCTTGGAGGGCTGTCCCTGGGGAAGTGAGTGTGTTGTGTGAGTAGCATCGAGAACCATGCAGGCGGAGAACCTTCTGTGGAGTGGTTCACCACCTTTGGCTGTGTGGCCCTTTGAGAAATGGGCAAAACCTGTTGAATTTCTCCCTGGGGAAAAAAAATATGCTTTGTACAGTTCCAGGGCATTCGTGGACCCCCTCTTCTCCATTCACATTGAACACATTGAGAAGTATTTCTCAAACTTTTTTTTTAACTGTCCCCATAAGGAACCTTTTTAGACACTTCCCCCCCTAATTTCTCCCCTTATAAAATTTTATTTATTTTTTATTTATTTTAAAGATTTTGTTTATTTATTTGATAGAGAGCAGGAGAAAGAGTGAGAGAAAGCACAAGCAGGGGGAACAGCAGAGGGAGAGGGAGAAGCAGGCTCCCCACCGAGCAGGGAGCCCAACGCAGGGCTCGATCCCAGGACCCCGGGATCATGACCCAAGCCGAAGGCAGATGCCCAACTGACTGAGCCACCCAGGCGCTCCCAGCCCCTTATAAAATTTTAATATACAGATATATTGTATGTTTTTACTGTAGATATATCTGTGACTGATACATACAGAGTAAGATCGTTTCATCCCCAAGAGCAAATATTTGCCGCCTTGCGGGGTAGTATCGCCCTCATTGAGAACTCATGACCCAGAGTTAGGAACTCCTGCACGAATGGGAACTCAAATGTTTAAAATGTATGAATGTATGTCTCCCTCCTTCCTTTCCTGCCTGCCTTCCTCCCTCCGTCAGCATTTTTATCGTTTTCTATTTTGTCTTTTTTTTTTTTTTTTTTTAGTTTGGAAAATTTCAGGAATGTTACAAGGATTGCGCAGCTACCCCCCATCCCCTGTGCCTCAGCCCACTGGTTGTTAACCTCTGCCACATTTGTGTACTTTCTATTCGTGTCTCGGTGTAATTTTTTTTTTTTTTGGCTTAACTTTTTGAGAGATGTTTTGACTTGAACGTTCATGGTGCTTTGCCTCTACTTGAGTAGAAAGACCTCCCAAGAACAACATCATTCTTTTAAGAAAGAAAGAGAGAGAAGGAAAGAAAGAAAGGAAGAAGGAACAAGATCACTCTGGCCCAATACCACAATAGAAAATGATGACAATTGGAAAATAAACCACTGATTCCACTGCACATCTATCTAAAATTAAAAGTATAAAATTAAAAAAAATTTTTTTACATTTCTTATTTTTTTTAAAGATTTTATTCATTTCTTTGAGAGAGGGAGTGCATGAGCAGGGAAGAGGGGCAGTGGGAGAGGGAGAAGCAGACTCCGCACTGAGCAGGGAGCCCGATGTGGGACTTGATCCCAGGACCCCGGGATCACGACCTGAGCCGGAGGCAGATGCTTAACCGACTGAACCACCCAGGCGCCCCTGATCCCATTTTCTTAAAAATATTTTATTTATTTGAGAGAGAGAGAGATAACATGAGCAGTGGGGAGAGGGAGAAGCAGGCTCCTGGCTGAGCAGGTAGCCCAATGTGGGACTTGATCCCAGAACCCTGGGATCATGACTTGAGCCGAAGGCAGACGCTTAACTGACTGAGCCACCCAGGCGCCCCTATGATCCCATTTATAAAAAAAAAGATTTATATGTACACATACACAAAGGCATTAAAAAGGTCAAGAGGTAATGTACCAGTAATTTTCCAGCAGAGAAGTCAGTGAGACTCACTTTATATGCATCTTTATTTTTTAACCAATGAATATAAAACTTAGGTTTCATAGGACTTCTTTGTCATTCTCTTATGATTTTATGGATTTTCATACTTAATGGGAAGCCAGGCTTTGAGGCCTATAGTTTTGGGTTTTTTTGCTTTTAAAGATTTTATTTACTTGACAGAGCTAGACACAGCGAGAGAGGGAGCACAAGCAGGGGGAGTGGGAGAGGGAGAAGCAGGCTTCCCGCGGAGCAGGGAGCCCGATGTGGGGCTCGATCCCAGGACCCTGGGATCATGACCTGAGCCCAAGGCAGGCGCTTAACAACTGAGCCACCCAGTCGTCCCGAGGCCTATAGTTTTAAAAAGTATTTTACATCCCTATAAGCTACGAGCAGCAAGGGAATACCCAGAGCTCCTAACTGCAACAGAAAACAAAACGCAACAGTGGCTTAGACAGCAGTGCAGCTAATGGCTCATTCACCTGCCACAAGACTGAGGCCTAATTTGATACTGATTACTACAAACGGCTACCAATGAAGCCATGTCCATGCAATGAGCCCATCCTAGGTCAGGAGGGTAACCAGAGTTGCTCATATATTTCCCTGGTTCCTTCTTCCCAGGAGAGGTCGTGGATAGGACTGCTTTGATACCTTTTATTTATTTATTTATTTATTTATTTATTTTTTAAAGATTTTTTTTATTTTTATTTATTTATCTGAGAGAGAGAATGGGAGACAGAGAGCATGAGAGGGGGAGGATCAGAGGCAGAAGCAGACTCCCCGCCGAGCAGGGAGCCCGATGCGGGACTCGATCCCGGGACTCCAGGATCACGACCTGAGCCGAAGGCAGTCGCTTAACCAACTGAGCCACCCAGGCGCCCTATTTATTTATTTATTTATTAAAGATTTTATTTATTTATTTGACAGAGAGAGACACAGCGAGAGCAGGAACACAAGCAGGGGGTGTGGGAGAGGGAGAAGCAGGCCTCCCGCAGAGCAGGGAGCCCGAGGCGGGGCTCGATCCCAGGACCCTGGGATCATGACCTGAGCCGCAGGCAGATGCTCAACTGACTGAGCCACCCAGGCGTCCCTTCTGTCTTTCTCTTGCTTTGCTTCTCCCGCCACCATGTGGCACAGTGTCATGTGCTCAGCAGGTGCTCAGGATACCTGAGATCATTCACTGCACCCCTCCTCCAGGGTGTCTAGCAGTGCGCTCCATGTCTGGGGGCCAGGGTGCTCATGGGGACTGACAGTCCGCGGGGTGGATTTCTTCATTTCAGATTGCCATGGGGGTGCCGCTGCCCCGGCTCAAGGATATCCGGCTTCTCTATGGGGAGTCGCCGTGGGGGGTGACGCCCATTTCGTTTGACACTCCTGCCAACCCTCCGCTCGCCCGAGGCCATGTCATCGCGGCCAGAATCACCAGTGAGAACCCCGATGAGGCAAGTTTTGCGGGGCCCCCACGCCTGCCATTCCCAGGCTCCCGGTGTGGGGCAGAGCCTGAACGTTAGCTTTGGATGAGACGCCCAGGCTTCTCCGAGTACAGACAGGGAAACCGTGGCATGGGAAGGCAGTGGTTTATTGACGGGAAGTGTGTGCCAGGCACCGGGGCAGATCCTTCGTGCCTCTCGTTGCTCATGGACAGGACAGCTCGAGAGGTTAGGGTCCTGCTTCGTGCCTCCGACCTGCTGAGGCTGTGACCGAGCCCCATGGTTGGACCCTATGCACCACGTCCATCTTTGGGACAAGCAGCCAGCTTTAGAACCCGGGTCCTTGGTTTTCTGCCGCCCCCCTCCCTGTACTCTTTCCTGGAGTCTGGTCCCTTGTAAGGAGTTCCTTGGTGACTTGTTCTTCTTTGTGCCTCGAGAAACCAGCCAGCTGGTGTCTGTCACATGCTTACTTATGGATGACTGTTACATCATCTCCATAACCTACCACAACCTCATTGTTCAATGATTACATTCAAGAAATTTGGGATAAGAGAGGTTTGTCTCCCCCTCCTCCCCTTTTAATTAAAGAATTGTAAGCTATGGTAGCTCTATCAGCTTGGCATCTTTGGCTGCAAACAATGGACTCTGGTGGTGGACAAGCGAAATGGGAATTTTTTAGGGGGATGATGGCTTGTTTACAGGTGCTGGGGAGGACGAAGGGACTCGGAGTGGAAATAGCCCGGGCACCTGGAATTCTCCATCTCTCAAAATGGATGCCTCTACTACACACGTCCAGAGCCCTAATCCCAGCGAGAGGGTCCGCGTCCACCCCCCCTTACCAAAATTATACTCAGGGGGATGGGCCTTCTGCCCCACCCCCACCCCCCATAAGCAAATTAGGTGTGTGTTCGCATCACATTGCTTTATCTGCTGGCTTTTTCATAATCCCGGAATTCGAAATCCAACCCCTCTTCTCTTTCATTTAAACTTTTTATGACTGACAATGTCAAGTTTATGAAACCAGAATGAACTTTCACTCAGTTCCATCAGTGAACGGCATTCCCCCCTATTGTTTCTGTACCTCCTCCCCCCATCCCAACATGGTTATTTATTTTTATATATATATTTTTTTAAGTAAAAATTACATGCATGCATGGATGTCTTGACATGGGTACACCCTCACCCCTAGTGAGAGAGATCAACGTTCTATTGATCACACGAAGCTTTGGGTTGTGGTGGGGGTTCTTCTTGGGTTTGTCTAGGATTTAATTCTGATGCAAATATATCTGGTGTGATGATTCCCCGCCCCCCCCCAACTTTGCTTTTGCTGTTCTGACTCTAGGGGTTTAAGCCAAGCTCTGGAACGGTTCAGGAACTGAATTTCCGGAGCAACAAGAACGTGTGGGGTTATTTCAGCGTGGCGGCTGCTGGTGGCTTACACGAATTTGCTGATTCCCAGTTCGGGCACTGCTTCTCCTGGGGAGAGAACCGGGAAGAGGCCATTTCGTTAGTATCTCCCTGCTCCCCTCCTTCTTTCCCTCCTTCCTTCCAGAAGCTAAAAGCCTGGGGCTCAGAGGCAGCAGTACATCAGGAGGTAAAGGAGTGAATCACAGAGCAGACCCTGTCTTAAATGCCCTTTGCTGAAGTCCAAGGGCGAAGTCTGTCCTCTTCCTGTATCTGAGATCCATGAAGTCAAGGGAGCTCATGAGCTCACCAAGGTCATTTGGTCCTGAGCTCATTACAGCTCGCACTTGGGGGAGATCCAAAGAATGTTCGAGGGGATTCCACAATTTAAAAGGTGCCAAGTACTAGAGCTTTTTTAGAAAAAAGGTGTGTTGGGGGGGACTTCTTTAAATTTAAACCTTATAAGTAGGTCCTGGAGAAACCCACATTGACAAAGGGGTTCCCAAATCCAAACACACCCCCATCTTCCATTTTTCCTGCCTTGCCCTGAGTGCAAAAAGGTAAAAAGCAACTAACTTTGTAATTAAAAATTCTTGTATTTAAACATTCTCGTGTTTAGAGTGAAAAACCCCAAAGACTTTGTGGACATTTTGTTTAAAAAGCATTATAATCGGGGCGCCTGCCTGGTTCAGTTGGTAGAGCATGCAACTCTTGATCTCGGAATTGTAAGTTCAAGCCCCACATTGGGTGTAGAGCTTACTTTAAAATAAAATCTTTAGGGGTGCCTGGCTGGCTCAGTTGGTTAAGCATCTGGCTTGATTTTGGCTCAGGTCATGATCTCAGGGTCGTGAGATCAAGCCCTGCATGGGGTTCCTTGCTGAGCATGGAGCCTGCTTAGGATTTTCTCTCTTCTGACCCCCTCACTCTCTCTCTTTCTCTGTAAAAAAAAAAAAATTTTAATCTTTTAAAAAAATTTAAAACATAATAAAAAGCATTAAAATCTAGCCACTAGGGCACTTAGTCATGAATTAAATTGAGTTGGGTGATTTTGATGAGTGGGCTTTCTTTCCCAGCTTTATGTAATTAGTTTTAATTATGCTGAGTGAAAACTTGAAAGGGGAGAGAGACCAGCCATTCCAGCCCACTCTGATCTCTGATGGAAATGGCCTGTGGCTTGTCCTATGCTGGGAATGACCAGTATGGACCTTAAAAGAATTCAGAGGGAAAAATTCTGGCTTTTTTTTTTTTTTTTGAGAGAGAGCACAAGTGGGGAGGGGCAGAGGGAGAGGGAGAGAACCTTAAGCAGGCTCCCCACTGAGCACAGAGCCTAACGCGGGGGATCTCACCACCGTGAGATCATGACCTGAGCAGAAATCTTGTCGGCCACTTAACCGACTGAGCCACCCAGGCGCCACTCATAGGGTCTTATAGGGGGATCAGCTGTGCCAGCTTCCCCGGGACTGAGGGTGTCCCAGGATTTGGAATTTCTCACTGCTAAAACTGGGCACATCCTGAGCAAATTGGGACAAGTTGGTCACCCTTGAGCCCAATAGCTTGATGCTTACATGCAGACTCCCGTGCCGCACCTGACTTTCCCGAGACTACTGACGTGCTCATCTGACCTCACTGCATCTTTATTTCCCTGGCCCCGAACTGGGGTTGTTCTTGCCCCTTTGCCGCACCCGCTGAATGCACGCAGGAACGTCATGACAGGTGTAAAAGCTCTCCTCTCCCAGGTAGGGAATGGTTCTAATGCCTCTTTCTATGGTACAAAACACTCTCCCTGTTATTTCCTAGGACATGGGGGCTTCAGCCCTTTGGACTGAAGCCCTCTTTGGGGAGAGGCCACCCCTCTGGGAAATAGGAGGTGGTGACCAACCAAGCACATGCGGACAGGTGACCGCCACACCCTGGGTGGGGTAACTGTTGGCCTTCCGTAGATGCACCTCGTGCATACCCCGCAGAGCAGCTATGTGGACAGCCAGGGGGTGGCACCTGCTCTGGGATACAGGGATTTGAGTAGGTCCAGCTGCAGAGAGGCAGAGCGACCGGCAGTGGTTAATAATAATTACAATCACGGTCATTAATCATGTTCATAGCAGCTGACCTTATTTATCAGTGACTAGGCGCTTTATATGGATTGTCTCATTTTAATCCTCCAGCACCCGTGTGAAGTTAGGGTTATTTCCCCGTTCTCCAGATGAGGAAACTGAGTCCCAGAGCGGTTAAGTCACTTGCCCAAGATTGCCTGACCAGCAAATGCTGGAGCCGAGATTGACAGATGGGCTACTGGACTCAGGCCCCTCTCTCAGCTGTGCTATTCTGGGCTCCCTGAGAACCAGGCAGGAGCTCTGTTGACACGTGTATTAATTTGGAAAACAATCCATGTGCCTTTCCCCTCAAGGAACATGGTGGTGGCTTTGAAGGAACTGTCCATCCGGGGCGACTTCAGGACCACCGTGGAGTATCTCATCAACCTGCTGGAGACCGAGCGCTTCCAGAACAACGACATCGACACAGGCTGGTTGGATCACCTCATCGCCGAGAAAGTGCAGGTGGGGAGCTGCACGCTTCTCCCCTCGGGGTCACGGAGCCCCCTCTCCCCCACCTCCCGCCTCTCTGTGGGCTTGGTCACCACCAACACTGAAGCATGGAGTCTCTCCTAGGCCGAGAAGCCGGATATCATGCTTGGAGTGGTGTGCGGAGCCTTGAACGTGGCCGACGCGATGTTCAGAACATGCATGACGGATTTCTTACACTCGCTGGAAAGGTAGGGTGCAAGGGTAATTTCCCCGCCGCCCCCCCCACCGTGGGATGCGTGTTAGTGGCAAGTGAGGCAGATAACCAGCCAGCAGACAATTAGGGAGTCCCTCCTGTGTGCTTACCTCTGAAATTCTTCGCCTCTGAACCAAGGCTGCCTGGGAGGAGGCCACCGGCGGAGGGGGGGGAGTTCTCCAGGCAGCCGGTAGATAGTAGGCAGACCGGTATGGGCTTATTCATGCTGACATGTGTAAGGTACTCCATAGTGCTTGAGCTCAGAGGGGAGGTGGATTTGAGAAGCAAAGCGGGTGCTAGGTCAGCTCTGCAAATGTTCCTTCTGGACCCTCGCCTGAGTCAGGCGTGGCTGGTGAAGTGGACCAGCCCAGAAGCAGCCAGGTGCTCACTCTTAGGATGGGTCAGCGTTTCTCAGCCCCGGACCCCTTGACATTTTGAGCGGATTGATTTTTTTTATTATGGGGGCTGTCCTGTGCACTGTGGGAAGTTAGCAGGAGGCCCCCTCTCTCCGCCAGGAGTCACCACAATCAAGTATGTTTCCAGACATGGCCAACTGTCCTGGGGTAGAGGCAGGAATCACCCCCAGAGACACTGTGATGGGCAAATGAAGCTACCGAAACAACTTTGAAAAGACAAGAGCCGTTAGCGTGTGGTCATTGTGCTTATGCAGACTAATAGAGTCGCAGTACGTGTGTCGCTTTCCTTCCCATGTGGGGAGTTTTTTCTGAGAACGGGCGTTACGGGATTTTGCTTCCTGGAAAGCCCTTTTGAAATTTCTCACCCTTCAGCAAGTGCTGTTCCCTTAAGTGCTGAGCAACGTCCCGTTCCGTGCCTTTTCATCGGATTTAGCTTTTTAAATACAGCCGGATGTGTCGGTGCTTAGGCGAGGCAAAGAGCTGGGTGATTTGTTTAAATGCAGAGGGTGGCCCTAGCGTTCTCGTTCATTCCCACAGCCGACCGCGAGTCTGTCTTTTCTTTCAGGGGCCAGGTCCTTCCTGCAGCTTCTCTGCTGAACATCGTGGATGTGGAATTAATTTATGGAGGTGTTAAGTACATCCTCAAGGTGAAGGCCCCGGGTTTCTCGGATGTCTCCAGCACTCTGGAGGCTGGTGGGAGTTTTTCTTTCTGGAGTGGACTTGCTCGTGCATGGGTCCCGGGACTCCCCAGGCAGTCCTGTGCCCTTGAAAGCTAAGCACTTTGGGTTTTGGCACATGCAGGCTTGAGCAATACGCACAGCGTACAGCAGAGCATGTATTCATGTCCCGGGGCTCAGGTAGCAAAGTACCATGAGCCGGTGGCTTCAGACAACAGAAGTGTGTTCTCTCAGAGTCTGGAGGCCAGAGTCTAAAATCAAGGTGTCAGCTGGGCCCTGGTCTCTTTGAAGTCTCCAGGAAAGAATCTGTTTCATGCTTTTCTAGCTCCTGGTGGTTGTGGGGCCGTCCTTGGTGTTCCGTGGCTGGTAGACTGTCACTCCAAGCCATGCCTTTGGCTTCATATGCTGCCTTTTCTGTGTGTGTGTGTGTGTGTGCGTGTGCGTGTGTGTGTATCTACATTGTCTTCCTTTTGTGTATCTCTGCTCTGAAGAACACCACTCAGATCGCATTCCTAAATTCCCACCCTACCCCATCTAACTAACTACATTTGCAAAGACACTCTTTCCAAGTAAAGTCACACGCCGAGGTGCCCGGAAGGACATGAATTTGGGGGCATGATAGCCAGTCCAGTACAGAGCGTGAGCAGGACCTTTGCTGAGCCAGCATAGTGTGTGGGTCTGTTTCCAGGGGCCATGAGGCCAGCTCTGTCCTGTGTGTCTGCACCAAAGGTCAACGTATGGCTTTCTGATCTCTCCCTGGCCCACCTTGGGCTTCCCTGGGGGTTTACTCGGCATTGCTGTCCTCTGTCAGAAGTATCCAGTTACCCTTCCTGGGGCATCTGAGGTCATTTCAGCAGAGAATATCAGAGTATCTGAGATGTGTGGGCACAGGATCAGGCCCTGGGTCCAGGTCAGGGTGACCCGTGGGGGCCAAGTATCCCCAAGAAGCGAAGGCCTCCTTCTCAGGAGGGAAAAGATAACAGAACTCGAGTCTGCCTTTGAGGCAGAATTTTTATGTTCTGTTACTTTATTTTTAAGATGACTGAGCACATGTTACACTTCCAGCTTTGGGGATTTTCAGGGTTGGTGTAGTCAAACAAGCATGTTCTCCATGGGAGCCTGCCATAAAACCACTCCTCTTTACCCCTCCATGCTTCCTGGCTGTTTTGGGGGCCTGGTTCCCCCAGCGTGATTTTAAATATGACACATGCTTACTGTATAAAATTTAAAAATTTCAAAAAAGCATAAATCATCAGAAGAACAAACCCATCGTGTGTTGACCCTGGGAGGCAATCCCCATTAACGTTTCAGCACGTGTCTTCTAATTCTTTGTTCCTTACGCACTGATTTTGCAAAGTTGAGATCATGGTGCGAATTCTGTCTTACTGCTTTGATGTTATCATGGCATAAAGTTTTCCCGTGCTATTAACAAGTTTTCTTTTTTTTTTTTTTAAAGATTTTATTTATTTGTCAGAGAGAGACATAGCGAGAGAGGGAACACAAGCAGGGGGAGTGGGAGAGGGAGAAGCAGGCTTCCCGCGGAGCAGGGAGCCTAATGCGGGGCTCGATCCCAGGACTCTGGGATCAGAACCTGAGCCGAAGGCAGACGCTTAACGACTGAGCCACGCAGGCACCCCAACAAGTTTTCTTAATATCAGTTTGATGTCTAGAGCCAACGGTCCAATGGAACTTTCCGTAGGAACAGAAATGTTCTGTATCTGTGCTCTCCAGTATGGCCACCTGTGGCTACCGAGCCCTGAGGAACTGAATTTTATATATGATTTAAGTTAAATTAATTTACACGTAAATAGCCAGAGCCTAGGTCGGGGCTGCTCTGTTTGACAGTGCGGGTCTAGAGTATTCCACTGCAAGGTTGTAGGATAGCTAGTTTGTGTCTCAGTCTTACTGTTACCATGAATAATGTTGCAATAAACATTCCTCGGTTTCTTGCTACCTCTTGTCTCAACATATGTATCTTAGAGGTGGAGGGCTCTTTAGGGTGTTCTGTTTTCTGAGCGAGCGCACCCACAGTGAACCCAAGGCTAGTATGTCAGATCAAAGTGCAGAGGGCCTGGCCACCTGTGCCTCTCTCGAGGCTCCCAAACGTCTCATGTGCCCCTGGGCAGAGCTGGGTCTGGGGAGGGCGGAATCCTGGTCACTGGTGGAGTTTCCAGGGCTGTCTCAGCCACAGTGAGACACTCCCCCCTACCCCCACCTTCCCTGCTGCTCAGGGTGGCCCTGCTTGGGGCTGATGCTTAGAGGCAGGAATGAGAAGGGCATGTGATTGGCAGGAGATGAGCAGGCTGAACTACACCCACAGCTGGTGGCCATTAGCCACCGCCCCCCACTAGCCCTTGCTCCCGGTGGTGATGGTGGGGGGCGGGGGGGAAGATGGTGCTCTGGGGCCCAGGGACAAGCAGGCCTCCTGAATTCAGGCAGGGACACTGAGCCTGTCCCCGCAGGTGGCCCGGCAATCTCTGACCATGTTCATCCTCATCATGAACGACTGTCACATCGAGATCGACGCCCACCGGCTAAGCGACGGGGGGTTGCTACTGTCCTATAATGGTAACAGCTATACCACCTACATGAAAGAAGAGTTTGACAGGTACATGGAGGTGGGGGGAGGGCGCGTGACGTAGAGCCACGCTTTCCCGTGGGGCTCAAAGATAGAGAGCCAGCTATGTGCAGCCCAGGGGTCTTAGATAAAGTACCTTCTCCAGCAAATTCTGGGGCCCGTGGAGAGGTTAATCTCTTGGCTGGACATCCACAAAACTGGCAGACGTTTTGGGGAGGTTCCCAAGAGGCCCGCTCCTAGTAATGTGGGAGGATCCAGAGCCGAATGGGCCGTGACTCCCAGCTCCAGGGCCTGCGAGGCGTGTGACAGCGTGTCAGCTGCTGCTTGTCTGAGCTGCAGTGGCCACAGCCATCTGAGCTCAGGCCTGGAGGAGATGTAGCCATCCAGTTAGGGCGACAGCTACTTGTACCGGGCACAGGGCTAGGTATTGGGATAAGACCACGATCGTGTTGGCGAACATGACACATTCAGCAAGCAGAAGGGGCAGGACCGGTCACTGTGCACCTGGATAAGCGAAATGCAGGATGCCCTGGAAGCACTTAGCATGGAGGCACCATGAGATTCCGCACACACCCCCCCCACCCCCGCCCAGCGAAGACCCTCCCTTTCCAGTGCATCTGACCACACTGAGCTCATACGTACAATGAAGTGTAGACCAGCCGGGCTGAGCGGGCAGCACAGATTTCTTCCCCACCTCCAGCCAAGGAGAGTCAGGCGGGAGTTGGGGGTGGCGGTGGGCTGGGGTGCACCACAGACCCCATGCCTGCAACAGCTCCACTTAGAGAATTGTCTCCCTTCCCGAACCTCGAAGTTTTGGAAGAAGGCAGACTGGATTCATCCCAGCCAGAGCACTGTTTTATTACCTCTTTTTCAGCCATGTTCTGTCTGCCAAGAATATTCAAGATTATGATAGGCTTCCCCCCTCCCCAGCCCCAGGGACATACTCTCCCCAGTTCAGTTATAAGGTGAAGGCTTAAAGTTGGTAAATATTTTTCAGATAATATCGATGGCCTTCTTCATGCCTCTTAGAATTGTATCAGTAAAAGGAACTGGTTTTCAGCGGGAAAAGGTTCATACCCTTTGTTCACCCCATTCATTCCCAGTATCTCTGCGGTAACTGTCAGACGCTGGCATTTGGGCAAGTGGAATCCCGCAGATCACACACAGAGTGGGAGGACACTCTGGGCTGCCTTCAGGAAGGGGAAAACACTGTCGAAAGCCAGACTTGGGCACGCTGGGTTGATGGTCCTCCGTCCACCTGCCCGCCCCTTCTGTCTCCCAGCTACCGTATTACCATCGGCAACAAGACGTGTGTGTTTGAGAAGGAGAACGATCCCACGGTCCTGAGAGCCCCTTCGGCTGGGAAGCTAATGCAGTACATGGTGGAGGACGGGGGCCACGTTGAGGCTGGGAGCAGCTACGCCGACATGGAGGTGAGTACGGGGCCGGCCCTCCACTCCCCTCCCCGAGGGAGGGCCATCCCTCCTGCATTGCACCTGCACCCCTGGACCCAAGCCGGCGGGCCTCCCCTCTCCCCTGGGCCACCATCTGCCGATTCCTCAGAGGGCCACTGTGTGGGATTCAGCCCCAATTCTCTGCAGTATTCAAAGGGAAAACCTCAAAAATGTACATCTCCGTAGGAGCGAGGAAGGGCGGCTTAGGAATAACCATGGCGGTGATTGAAAAAGCTGTAAGCCGACACTTACAAAGCGCTTGGCACGTGCAGGTGCTATTCTAGATATTTTACCTGTTTGATTACCTTCTGTCATCCTCCCAGCAATCACAGGAGATGGGCACAGATAGGATCCCCATTTTACACGTGAAGAAACGGGGCCCAGGCAGGCTAAGGAACTCAAGGTCCCCCAGAGCTGGGGTTCACACCTGGCCTCCATTCCATGCTGCCAGGGTCAATAATAATGATAATTATCGACAATGAAAATACGGCAGCAGTAGGAGCTCACGCTTGCCGGCCTCCCGCCATGCACCGGGCTCCTCCTGAGCAGCCCTTATAAGAGCCCTATGAGGTGAGACTGTCATTCTTCCCCATTTGACAGTAGGGGAAACTGAGGCTCAGAGAGGGGAAGGCACCTGTTGGAGGTCACAGAAGGATGGGTGGCACGCTGGGGTTCCAGCCCAGCTCTGTCTTGGGTGCCCAAGCTGTGAACCACTGAGCAAGAGGAGTGCAGTCCTGACTGTAGCCCACACCGTGGTAACCAAATGCATCACGTCCATGCATGCAGACTCTCAGAGAGGTACGGGGAGCACATTCTTCATTTCACCAAAGGTTCCCCAGAGGGTTTTCTCACTGCCTTTAAAAAAGGAGCCAGCCACAAAATGCACCATGTTTTGGAATGTGTGTGTTAAGCACCCCCACACAGGATGATTTAACAGTATTTCTAAGAGAGAGGCTTTACTTTACAAATACAGATCAGTTTCCATGCCTGTGAAATGGGTACAATAAATAACCTGCCTCCCTTGCTGGCTTTGCAGATGGAAATAATTCATGAACAGCACTGAACCTGGCACACAGCAGGCTTCTGGCAAATGCGAGTTCCCTCCCTCCTTTACACTTGAGCTCTGCCCAGGGAGTCCTTCTATTTAAATGACCAAGCACCTGCTGCTCCAGAGTCCTAGTTCTGGGGGACTCTGGTTGTCACACACACACAAGCCAGTTCTGCTGGGCTCGTCTGATTTCTCCTTCCTGCAAAACAGGTAATGAAGATGATCATGACCCTGAACGTGCAGGAAAGCGGCCGGGTGAAGTACATCAAGCGCCCGGGGGCCATGCTCGAAGCAGGCTGTGTGGTGGCCAGGCTGGAGCTCGATGACCCTTCCAAAGTGCACCCGGTATGTCGCACCCCAGCGCGGCCACCCCGGCTGGCTCAGGAGTGCTCGCAGTTCTTTGTGTTCTGGGAGCGGAGCTGCTGGATGCTCCCGGCTCTTGTCCTGCCTCTGTGAGCCCCCAGCAGCCTGTGTGATGGGTACGGAAGCATGGCCACCTTTGCTCATGCCCCTCACGCCAGCAGCCCACCAGCCCACCCAGAGTAAAACTCAGATTGCATACCGTAATAATATTGAGTTATTAACATATAATTACAAAGAATAGATAATATTGTTACAATGGATGAAGCAGTATTGATACATTATTACTCCCTGACGTCCCTACGTTATGCAGATTTCCTTAGTGGTCACGTTTAAGCGGTAAGATATACAATGTGAAATTCAGCATCAGAACCGTTTGGAAGTGTGCAGTTCAGTGGCAGTAAGTGCATTCACACTGTTGTGCGACCAGCACCACCATCCGTGTCTAGAACTTTCTCAGCTTCCCGAACTGAAACTCTTAACACCCATTAAACACAAACTCCCCGTTCCTCCCTCCCCCAGCCCCTAGCAGTTGCTCTCACTGTCTCTCTGAATCTGGCTTACTCGAGGAAACTCCTATTAGTGGAATTGTACAATACTTGTCTTTTTGTGGCCAGCTTGTTTCACTTAGAGTAACGTCCTCAAGGCTCATCCATGTGCTAGCAGGTGTCCATACTTCATTCCCTTTTAAGGCCGAGTAATATTCCATGGTACGTATAGCATCCATTTTGTTTATCCAGTCATCCATCGATGGACACTTGGGTTGCTTCGGTCTTTTGGCTGTTGTGAATCATGCCGCAGTGAACACGACTGTATGATTTCTTTAGTTTTTAGCCAAATCCAGGAACCCATCCAGGTTAGTGTATTATGTAGAGTTGCCCTGTCTCCTTAGGCTTCTTTTTTGACCACCCTTTAAAAAATGGCACACACACACACACACACACCTGACCTTACACTCCCCATCCTCCTGCCCTGCTATCCTTCTCTCCCTGGTACTGTCATTCGTGATCAGACAGACAACTTT
This sequence comes from Neomonachus schauinslandi, assembly GCF_002201575.2. Lineage (NCBI taxonomy): Eukaryota > Metazoa > Chordata > Mammalia > Carnivora > Phocidae > Neomonachus > Neomonachus schauinslandi. Next base: position 75,102,972 of record NC_058416.1, read on the forward strand.
TGTCACTGATTTTCCCATTGGTCCCAATTTTTGGCATCCGCTAGATTGGAAGCACCAAGAGACCAGTGCATTTTGTCTTTCTCGTCCCCTGCTAGATTCCCAGTGCCTAAAACAGGGCAGGCATGTAGTAGGTGCTGCAAAGATATTTTTTGGATGTATATACAGAGGTTCGGGTGCTGTGGGGGCAGCACCCCCTCCTTGGGACCAGCAGAGGGGGTACTAGAGTATCTGTGATATGTATGGCCCTGAAGTCAAGCTCAAGGGGGACTTCCAATTTAGATTCTTACAATTAATTGTTAAGCCTTCCCATGAAACTGGGAGTTCTGAGGTCAAGGACTACTTTCTTCTTCATCACTGTATTCTTGGTGCCTAGCACGGTGCGTGGGTCATATGGGTACTCAGAAAAAAGCAGGTCTTGCTGCTGAATGAATGAGCATTTACACCCTCCTAAGCAAAGCATGCATATGGAGAGGTAGTCATTCATGCCTGTATCGTGTTTTTTTTTCTGTAATAGTTAGTATATATGCCAGGGGAGGAGGGGGGAAAGCTGGTAAGATTATTGAAAAAAGAACCACATTGCCTCTTTTTTCCAGAATATTCTATCAGTTTTCTTCTCATTTTTTCATTATTCTCTGTAGAGGCTTCCCAAAGCCAGAAATAGACTGAACCTTTTCAGATCACCAGAAAGGTGTGTGTGCCTGCATGCGATTCCTTTCAGCAACCATTTTCTGCGCCAGGTTCATGAGGCAGGGCCCGGCCACCAGTCCCTGGGGGTTCACGTTTGCCTATGAGATGCACCCTTGTCATTCAGCTCCGGAAGTGCAATAAGAGGGGGCTGCCCTTGGCCCCCGCTGTGGGTGCCCAGCTGGAGAAGCCAGCACCAGATTGTGGAGAAGGAGACCCTCCAGTTCATCTCGAAGGATGAGACAAGCCCACAGGGCTGGGACAGAGGAAGGGGCAGGGAGCTGAGGGTTCCAGGCCAGCAGAATAGCTCATCCCAAAGCTCCTGGGTCCCAGGGCTGCACGTAGGAAGTGTTCAGTGGACATTTATAGGATGAATGAATAAACAAATGGGCTCCTGGGGTCAGGGTTGCCCCTTGGGGAGCTTTCTTTTTTTTTTGGTTCTCTAAGGCTAAATGTCTATGATATACAAAAAGCTGGGACATTTGCATGAGAATTTCCTTAACTTCCATCCTGCTGGTTGTTTATCTTCAGGATTCAATAAAGATGGAAAATAAATAGGGAAAACAGGGAGATAATTTTGATTAGAAAGCAGAGCAAAACAAAAGAATCTAACTTCCTCCAAAATCACTGGGAGTGTATAACAAGGGACTATGGCATTCTCGGGGGGCGTGGGGGGGGGCGGAATTGGGAAACCCACATCTGGGTGGGGTTTTAGCAATTTTGACTTTCCAGTATGTGTTCTTGTGGGGTTTTTTGTTCTTCTTCCCTCAGGCTTCATCCTGATTATATTGTGGACTGTACTGGTAGATCTGCCTCACCCCTCCGTTTCTCTCGTCTCACTCAGGAGGCAGGTGTCCTTGACCTCTGGTTCTTGTGTCTCCTCAGGCCAAGCCATTCACAGGAGCGCTCCCTTCCCAGCAAACTCTGCCCATCATGGGAGAGAAACTGCACCAGGTTTTCCACAATGTCCTGGAAAACCTGACCAACGTCATGAGTGGCTACTGTCTGCCGGAGCCTATTTTTAGCACAAAGGTAGGTCACGTGCAAAGGATAGGTATGTATTCTACACACGTGTTGCAGGTCTGTGTGAAGAGCCAGGAGGGTTTATTCCATGATATCCGAGGTCTTTACTGAAGTAAGGTATGGGAAAAATGGCTAGCCCTCTGTGGTTTTTACAAAGGACTTATTCTCAGGAACTTCCTCAACTGATTGTAAACATTGGTGTATGTTCTCTTTGATTATAAACTGTTGTAAAAGCTATACTGTTTTTGTGGAGAATGTTCAAGCAGTAAGTTAAAAAAGAAGTCCATGTGGGTCACTTCTTAAGGAGAGAACGAGGAAGTCACTTTGTTCAGAGACCCGCTGTGTTCCTTGTTCATCCCAGGGGCCCCTTGCCTACTTACTCTGTAGAGAAATAAGTTTTCACATCTGCAGACCTCAGTGAGAGATCCATGATGCTAAATTCAGTATCAGAAGCGATACGATTATCTGTCACATCCTTTCTCAGAATAGCAAAACACGTTAGTGGTGATGCTGGTGGTGATGGTGATGATGATGATTGTGTTGATGGTAGTGTTGATGGTGATCCTGGTGGTGTTGATGGTGATGCTGGTGGTGGTGGCGATGTTGGTGATGGTGATGCTGGTGATGGTGATGCTGGTGATGGTGATGCTGGTGGTGGTGATGCTGGTGATGCTGGTGGTGGTGATGGTGATGCTGGTGGTGGTGATGCTGGTGATGCTGGTGGTGATGGTGATGCTGGTGATGGTGATGCTGGTGGTGGTGATGCTGGTGATGGTGATGCTGGTGGTGATGCTGGTGATGCTGGTG
>NC_058416.1:75105885-75191808 GCF_002201575.2 Neomonachus schauinslandi
TGATGCTGGTGGTGATGCTGGTGGTGCTGGTGATGATGATGATGGTGATGCTGGTGCTGGTGATGCTGGTGATGCTGGTGGCGATGTTGGTGATGCTGGTGGTGGTGATGGTGGTGCTGATTGTGGTGGCGATGTTGGTGATACTGGTGGTGGTGATGCTGGTGATGCTGGTGGTGGTGATGCTGGTGATGCTGGTGGTGGTGGTGATGATGCTAGTGATGATGCTGGTGACGGTAATTCTGGTGCTGGTGGTGGTGTTATTAATGGCTACCCCTTGTCTAGTACATACTGTGTGCCAACCACTACTCTAAGCACTTGAAATTTATTAAGTCATTTAATCTTCCCAACCACCTATGATATTATTTCCACTTTACAGCTAAGGAAAGTGAGGCACAGAGAGACTAAGAACCTTGCCCTGTTGCCCCAGTGAAAAGGCAAAGGTGGGATCTGACCCCGGGCCATCTGGCTTCAGAGCCCATGCACTTAGCTCTCATGCTGTGCCGCCTGATTGTGTGCCTGTAGATCGCCAGAACTACAACATTTATTTAGTCTTTGCACTCACCGGGGCATGCGTTCCTTCATTTTTAAACGACACAGCTCCTATGGAGTCAGACCATTATCCTCCTTCAGAGACCATCAACATTTCAGCTGCTGGGACACCCGGAGGCATTGTAGTGCCGCTGTTAAGAGTCTCTGGAGCTGAGTGGCCTGAGTTGGCTTCTCACTAGCTGGGTGACTTTGGGTAACTTCATCAACCTCTCTGTTTCAGTTTTCTCAACTGTAAAATAGGAATAACGATTATACCTACTTTGCAGGGTTGTTTCTGAGGATCGGATGAGAACATACAAATAAAGGTTTTAGAGCAGTCTGGCACTAAACATTAGCTATTCACGTGGCCTTGTGTTCTCTTCCTATACTATGCCGTCTGTCTGGATGCGTAGAGGTGGGGTGGTGCGGGGTAACTGGGCATTGCCCTTGTAGTCAGGGGGCCATTCCACTCAGGACTGCTCCAGAGGCTGCCGGGTCTAGATGTTTGGCTCTTTGGGTACAGGGTCTGGATGGGTTGAGTGTGTCGGCTGCCCTAGGGAGGGTGGTGGTGTCCGTGCCCCCCACAGGACCTCTGGCTAATGCTGTGGTCCCCGCTTCAGCTGAAGGAGTGGGTGCAGAAGCTCATGACGACCCTCCGGCATCCATCACTGCCACTGCTGGAGCTGCAGGAAATCATGACCAGTGTGTCCGGTCGCATCCCCGCCCCCGTGGAGAAGTCGGTCCGCAGGGTGATGGCCCAGTACGCCAGCAACATCACCTCGGTGCTGTGCCAGTTCCCCAGCCAGCAGGTGTGTGCCCCCCCTCCCCCGCCCGCCCCACTGGGGTGCCCGCGGGTGCTGCCCCAGGAACTCAACTTCTGGCCACATGGCCTCTGATCGAGCAGCCAAGATGGCACAGGCTGAGAGTTTCCTTTTGAGCCCTTCTCTACCGAACCCCAGCACCTTCCCCAACGTTGTTGAGATGAGCACGGTTACGTGGCCTTACTCCATAAAACTCGGATTCAGAATAGCAGTTAGCAGTTGGTACAAATACAGGGAGCATTTCCCCCAATGTACCCGGGCTGAAACAGAGGCAGTTGTGGGTTCCAGGGTAGTATGAAATCTCTCTCATAATTCTATGTTGGCTTGATTTTGTGCTTTTTTTGTGGAGGAGGGGGTGTTGCTTTGTTAAGCATTTTCAAGATAATTTGCATTTGGAAGAACCTCCTCATTCAGTTTACCTTCTGCCCTCTGTCTGGTTAGAAGGGCTGCGTACCATTATCGTTCCCTCACCCACATGTTTGTGATTTGGGGAGCTACGCGTCAGCCTAGATCAGGTCACTCCTGGAGGTCAACTGCTCTAGAGGCTGGAATATTATTCCATCATAAAAAGGAATCTAATACGGATTTATACTACAACATAGACGTACCTTGAAAACATGCTAAGTGAAAGAAGCTAGTCATTAAAGACCACGTGTTGCATGATTCCATGTACGAGAAATGTCCAGAGGAGGCAAATCCATGGAGACAGAAAGTGGATTAGTGGTTGCCAGGGGCTGGGAGAGAGGGCTTGAGAGTAGCTGTGAATGGCTATGGGGTTTCTTTCTGGGGTGATGAAAATGCTCTCAAATTCGATAATGGTAAATGATTGCACAACTCTGAATATACTGAAAAGTACTCAATTAGTTGTATACTGTAAAGAGGGAGGACGCCTGGCTGGCTCAGTTGGTAGACCTTGTAGCTCTTGATCTTGGGGTCATGAGTTTGAGCCCCACATTGGGCGTAGAGCCTACTTAAAAAATGAATGAATGAATGAATAGGGGGAATACTATGGTATGTAAATTATATCTCGACTGAGAAATAACCAAAACAAAACTCTAAAGAACCCCAATTGAGAAAAGTCCCTGTTTGGACCTTTCAGGAATTTGTTGTTGGTACAGGTTTTTCATTAAAAATATTTTTTGTTGCCAAAAACAATATGCTAATAACACTAAATCTAGTTATAAAAACAAGACACCCCCCCCCCCCCCCCGCCCAGGCCCGCTTCATTTTCCCTGGAGTTGGAAACTCCCTTCCCTTCCCTCAGACCATTCATATTTGTAGAGAGGAATAATACACGTGTCTTTATGGGATTGTTGTCATTCTAAGCTCACATTCCTCAAGCAATATGTTGAGTGGTTGAGCGGGATGAACAGCTGTTTCTGGGCGTCCGGAGAAGGCTTTGGAGCTGAAATTTTCAGATTTTGAATGAGCCTTGGGTGGGTCCTCCATGGGAGCCCACAGTGGGTCCTTCTGGTGACTCCTTCATGGTGGTGACCGGATTGTGTGGTTATGAGTGGCCAGACCTGTCCTATGTGCCCGTCCAGATAGCCACCATCCTGGACTGCCACGCGGCCACCCTGCAGCGGAAGGCTGAACGGGAGGTCTTCTTCATGAACACCCAGAGCATCGTGCAACTGGTCCAGAGGTGAGTCCTCGGTCCTCCGTGGGGGGCGGTTGTCAGACTCATTGTCTGTGCATTATACCAATGCAGCACTCTGGGGCTCTCTCAAGGGCAGGCTCCAACCAAGAGACAGTGCGTGGGGTCCAGAGACGCTGATTACAGTCCCGGCATAGCTATTCCTAATCCCAGAAACCCCAAGCAAGGCCCTTTTGTCCTGTGATCTCAGTTTGCCTGTCTGTAAAATGGGAATAAAAACTCTTCACATGCAATTAGTTTTTCTGAGTTATGAGTGGATCAATGCTTGTAAAGTGCTGATACACAGGGAGGCCTTTCAGTAGCTTTGCCTATAGGACAATGGGATGTGGTGGTTTTATAGGCCATCAAGGACCCTACAGATTATCCTTATGGTTTTGAAATCCTTGCAGAAGAGAGTTGATGAGGAATTTGTATTTTGAGTAGCTCGTGAGCAGGGAGAGCTATTCTGATGACAGGAAGAACTGCCATGTTATGTGAAAACTCTACCTCGCAGAGAAGCTCTGCTTATAAAGACAGAATTGAAACAGTTTTAAACTGGAGGAGATGAAGTGCACGTTTACCAGGTGCTGGGAACAGAGGCACAGAGAGAAAGTAGGACCCTAGGAGACTGCCCTTCTTTTCAGGGAGCACCTTGGCTCATGGGGACTCAGACTGACTGCCCTTCTTTTCAGGGAGCGCCTTGGCTCATGGGGACTCAGACTGCTCATATAGGATTGAGCTGAGGAAGGGAGTCTTAGTGTGGAGTCCCCACAAAGAGAGAGTTTCACAGCCAAGGGCTAGGAGGGGAGACCCTCCCCAGAACACTTTGGCCGCTAACCTTAAACCCACGCTTTAGCTTCAGAGAAACACCTAGAAGAAAATGAACAATCCCCTAGCAGATTTTTCTGTGTTAAACATAAATATCACAGCTCTGTTTTTTTTTTTTTAAGATTTATTTATTTTAGAGAGAGCATGCATGTGCACACGAGTGGGGGAGGGGCAGATGAAGAGGGAGAGGGAGAATCTCAAGCAGATTCCCCACTGAGCATGGAGCCTGACGCAGGGCTCAATCATCAATGCAGGGCTCGATCTCATGACCCTGAGGTCATGACCTGAGCTGAAACCAAGAGTCGGACACTTAACCGACTGAGCCACCCAGGCACCCCTCAAAGCTCCGTTCTATATATTTTTTTTAGATCACAGTTGAATAAGTGCATGTTCTTTCTTTTGTTGTCAGTGACTCTGGGGTTAAACTGGTCTTCATGGCCTGAAAACTCAGTGTCATATCACTTAAGAAACTCAGTTTCCTACATGCAGAAGTGATTTAGAAGAGATGAAATGTCTTAGGGAACATCCAGGTTAAAATTTGGTTTTTAAAAGGGAAGTGAAATTTACATAGGTATCTATTGATATACGTTTTTCAAGTTTCGTTTAATTATCTTTCAAACTCTCTTTATACCTAGGATGGTTCATTGATCATTTTTGGTATCAACCGTATATGCAAGGCTGACCCTTTTCAGCATCCTGTCTTTTCTCTCTGGGGATGGGCAGGTGCCATCCAAAGGCTCAGACTTGGACTCTGGCTGGATGTATGACCTTGGGCAAGTCACTGCTGTCTTTGGCCTACAGAGTTAGTGCAAATGATCCGACTCACACATCCCTCCCAGCCTTGAGGATTAGGGGGTACAGCCTCCAGATACTGGATTACTGTTTTCTCCTTTTGGAAGTCCTAAAAGCTCTGCTGTAGACTCAGGCGCCCCAGGAAGTGGAGCTGATGGTTCAAGCAGCCTCGCCTTTCCTCCCTAGGTACCGCAGCGGGACCCGCGGCTACATGAAAGCAGTGGTGTTGGACCTCCTGCGGAGATATTTACGGGTGGAGCACCATTTCCAACAAGGCAAGAGTCCCCGCCAGCACTGGTCACAAGCCCATAGGGTGGGAGGGCCCTGAGCCTTACCCCTTTTGTCTCCCTCTAGCTCACTACGACAAGTGTGTGATCAACCTCAGGGAGCAGCTGAAGCCAGACATGTCCCAGGTGCTGGACTGCATCTTTTCCCACGCGCAGGTGGCCAAGAAGAACCAGCTGGTGATCATGTTGATTGTAAGCAGGGAAGGGCGCCCCGTACTCACCGTAGGAGTAACATGGGGTCCACAAACATTCTGGAAAGGGCTAGAGTATAAATCTTTTAGCTTCTGCTGGTCATACAGTCTCAGTCCTGACCTTGTACAACGTAAGCAAATGGACATGGCTGTGTCCCAATGAAACTTTGTTTATAAAACCAGGCAGGGGGTGGGATTTCTCAGTCACTGCGGGAGATCATGATTAACACTCACAAAGCAACTACCATGCACCGAGCACTCCTAACATGCTTTACAAATACTAATTTAATTCTCACAGCAAGCCTAGAAGGTGCACACTGTTCTCACTCTTTTTGGCAGAGCATGGAGGTGAAGTAGTCACTTTCCCAGGGGCACCCAACTTCTAAATGCAGAGCCGGGATTTGAACCCACAGCCTGGCCCCCAGAGTCATGAGTTACTAGGGGATAATTGGATTCTGTGTCTTGTGGTAGGATTTTTATTTTCCCTTCTTGGAAAACATGGAATTTCTTTGCTCTTATTTCTCTTCCTACTAGATGATAATTAGCATCCTTTATAGCTAAAGATGTTTCTCCTTGATATGGTTCCTGATGGCTCATTTGGAAAATGTAGAATCAGCAGATAGTAAGAGAGATGTGGACTTGGCTTATAGAAAGAAGTGGCTGGCAGATTTTTTTTTTTTTTTGGTAAAGATAGTAAATATTTTAGTATTGAGAACCACCCCAGCCTGTGTTGCAACAACTCAGCTCTGCTGTCAGTATGAAAGAAGCCATAGATAATATATAAGTGAATGAGTGTGGCTGTTTGCCAATAAAACTTTATTTACAAAAATGGGAAGTAGGCCAGGGGCGCCTGGGTGGCTCAGTCGTTAGGCGTCTGCCTTCGGCTCAGGTCATGATCCCAGGGTCCTGGGATCGAGCCCCGCATCAGGCTCCCTGCTCTGCTGGGAGTCTGCTTCTCCCTCTCCCACTCCCCCTGCTTGTGTTCCCTCTCTCGCTGTGTCTCTCTCTGTCAAATAAATAAATAAAATCTTTAAAAAAAAAAAAAATGGGCAGTGGGCCAAATTTGGGCCCGGGCCTGTAGGATATTTAACACCCTAACAAGATGGATTCATAAATACTGATATTTTTATAAAGAATCATTTTGAAATCTAGGGCAACATGAGGATCTCTTAATCCTAGCTGTACATGAGAATCTCCTGGGGTAGGTGTAGGGGAGCTTTTTAAAAACACAGATGCCCAGGCCCCACCCTGGTCAGTTAAATCAGGCTTTCTGGGGATGCGGGCCAGGCGTTAATACTTTTTGAAAGCTTAGCCGATGGGAAACTCAAGTGTAAGCTGTATATTATATATTATCAGCTTAATGTTCAATTTCCTGGGTGTTTTAATGGTTCTTTAGTTAGCTAGGAGAAGATCTTTTTTGTTGAGGTACAATCTTAGTGGGAAGGATCATGGTGTCTGTAACTGACTTTCAGAGAAAGAAAATATATATGTGCACATGTGCGTGCACGTGCGCGCGCGCGCGTGTGTGTGTGCGCTTACCAGAGAAAAAGCAGATGTGATAACAATAGTAAAAGCTTAACAGTTGGTGAATCTGGATCATCAGTATAGGGGTTTTCAATGTACTGATCCTTAATTTTGTTTTAAGGATTTATTTATTTAATTTAGAGAGAGTGTATGAGGAAGGGGCAGAGGGAGAGAGAGAGAGAGAATCCTCAAGCAGACTCCCCGCTGGGTGTGGAGCCCAATTCAGGGCTTGATCCCAGGACCGTAAGATTATGGGCTGAGCCGAAATCAAAGGGTCGGATGCTCAGTTGACTGAGCCACCCAAGTGCCCCAACTGATCTTTAATTCTTGTGTAGTTTTTGAAATTCTTCAAAATTAAATTCGGGGGGAGGGCTTTCCAGGTGATTGCAGTGTGCAGCCAGGATTGGGAACTTACGCCCAAAGAGATGTCCACTCTTCGCGGGGAATGCCATTGCTAAAATAGTATATAACCCTTTGCAAAATGCCTCCTTTGGATGGAGTTTTTTTCAGCTGAGTGTTTGTAAAGCAAGGTATGCCTGTTATCTATTACCATCTGCTCGCCATTCAAAGGCCAGGGGTGGGAGCTGTGGATTATCCTGCTGTTCGTTACTCTTTGTGCACATACTAACTCTCTTCTGGGCAGGAAGGTGCTAAAAATTAGGTACACCAGAGGACAGCCTGGTGGAGTGGCCCCCAGATCAGAGAACTAGGACGCTTGCTTGGGGCTTCTCAGTGAAGGCGGTTGAAGATGTTGTACCAGGTGTGGTTTCTGGGATGTTTGTGTGAGATCCATTATTCTTTTGGCTCTCTTGGTTCCATTTGTTGAAAATGACGAGTTCTTTGCATTTGATGATATTTGGTGCTTAGGAGACTTTCCGGAAAGACTTGTTAATTGAATATTTACTTTGAAATGAAATTGTTTGAGTCTTTGAGGGGACTCGGTTTCTAAAGCAAATCACAGTGGGGGAGGGAGAGAAAGTTTAGAATAATCTATGTGATTTCTTCAGCACCCACAGGCTTGTGTGTTTGTGTACAAGTGTGAAATATTAATGCGATACAAATGTTCTGATCATAAAAACAGAGCAGGCTCATTCTAATTAGGGAAATGCAGAGGCAGGTGTAAAAGAAAAGACCCCTGGCCCCACCTTCTGGTGACTTCTTGGAGAACAGTCTGGGCTGGGGCAGGGGTGGGGGCGTGTTGCTGGAGCGTTCACATTCCCAGCATTGTTCTATCTTCAGGGGGTATGCTCTGAGCCATTCCCAAGCCCTTCTTGCATTTAGGGCATAAGGGGGAGATGCACAGACCAGGTGCATGGAGCCCTCTGGTCTCTGGCAAAAAGGTTCCTCATTCCAAAGCAGGAGGAGGGGTGCTCATGGGAACCACTGTCCCTTTACTTCGGCAACTCCAGATCCTCCTTCCTGTAAGAAGCTGCCCTTGACCTCTCCAGAATGCTCCCCATGGGGACTCCCAGAGGGTGACTTACCACACCCTCACTAGAGCATCCCGTGTGAACCTTACTCTTTGTTTGTACCTGGCTCTATTTCCCCTCCTCCCTCTTCTCCAAAACTGTGAACCCCTTAAGTCAGGCAGCAATGTATAGAGGAAAGAGTTAAGAAGCCTTGAGGACCGAATAGACCTGGGTTTGGATGTGGCTCGGCTTTGCCCGTGCTCAGTGGCCTGGGGGCAAGGCTCACAGCTTCTGAGCCTCAGTTTCCTCATCTGTAAAATGGGAATCATATCATAACTCCTCAGAGGGGTGGGAGGGTTTGGGAAAGTGAATGTAAAGGGTGGAGTTGCTTGCGTGATAATGGCTGGTTATTAATAGTGATGTAGGTAGAGACTTAATTGTATGTTTTGTCTGAGCAGGTGTTTAGGGCAGGCTGTGCCAGGGCTGCTCAGAGAACTGAGGAGGTAGCTGCACCCCCCAGCTGAGGGTGAGTGCTGGCTTGTTTCCTTCTGGCGGAGGAAAGGCATTTGGATTCTGTCTTTATCCCCCAAAGGATGAGCTCTGTGGCCCAGACCCTTCCCTGTCGGAAGAGCTGACCTCCATCCTCAACGAGCTCACTCAGCTGAGCAAAAGCGAGCATTGCAAAGTGGCCCTCAGAGCCAGACAGGTAGGGTCGTGGGGTGCCGTCCCTCTTGCCATCCTGTCCCTCACGGTGCACAGCCCCTCTGCTGCCATCCCGGCCCTTGGCGTCTCCCCTGGAAGGTTGGCTTACCCCCCCCCCCCCCACCGCAGGTGCTGATTGCCTCCCACCTCCCGTCCTATGAGCTGAGGCACAACCAGGTGGAGACCATTTTCCTGTCTGCCATCGACATGTACGGCCACCAGTTCTGCCCAGAAAACCTCAAGGTGAGGCCGCCGCCTTCTGTCCACCTTCCACAGAGCGCACACTGTGGCCCAGGTGGGGCCTCTGGGAGACAGGCTCCCATGCCCTCCGTGCGCCGGCACCTGGGTTCAGGGCACGACTGCAGATACCAGTGCTTTAGCCCGGTGTGGCCGGGGCTGCCCGAGGGGGAGTCATGGCTTCATCTTTTGGGCTCCCCCACCCCCCAACTTTGGGTCATTTGCAAGCCTCCAGCTACCCCCTCCGCCTCTGGAATGGGAACCTTAGGCACCGTCCTCCCAGAACTGTTTCCGCTTTCAGATTGATGGGCCTGGGACACTGGCAGCATTTTCTTGATAGGACCACCGCGGGCTTCCCCACCCTCCCCCACCGCTCCGTTCATCTGACCCGTGGTTGAAACCTGCTCACATTTCCCTTCCTTCCCTTCCCATCCCCTAGAAATTAATACTCTCTGAAACGACCATATTTGATGTCCTGCCCACTTTCTTCTACCACGTTAACAAAGTCGTCTGCATGGCATCCTTGGAGGTAAGTAAGAGGGAGGCCCCAGGAACAGTATCTGTCCCGAAAATGCCAGTTCTTGCATCCGCTGCCCGCTGGTCACGTGCCTGACCCTGGGCCACACACCTCGAGCGCAGGATCCTATCCTTCTCTCCACAACGTAGGTGCTGTTGCTACACTCATCTTCCAGAGAAGGGGATCGAAGCTCAGAGAGGTGGAGCGACTCGCTCAGGGTCTCACAGCTGGGGAGTGGCAGGCCCGGGATTCACACTAGGTCTCAGTCCAGAGTCCTTGCTGGTACTTTCTGTTACCTCCTGTGCCATCCCGGCCTCATCTCGGCAGGGCACACCTAGATACTAGCCACCAAGAGCCCAGGCACCTTGTGCAAACTCTCTGACTCCCTGCATTACATACCTTTGGAAGACTCATCTGCTGGGAACCTCAAGAGCTGGAAGGAACCTAGGTGACAATTTCAGGTGACCTCCCTGTGTGATGGGGCAGAGAGGGGAACGACCAGCAGCAAAACCCTCTGATCTTGGAGTCTCGGTCCCCTGGGGCCCCCACTCCCTCTTCTGCCACCTTTGTAGACCCCATGGGTCACCCATCCTGGTGCTGGAAGGTTGACTGGGTCTCCATGGAGACCGTTTGGGGCTTGCGAGCATGTCATGGCCCCAGAGCTTCCTGGGCCTGCAGTCTTTCCCTCCTTCCTGGTTTCAACTCAAAGAATCCTTTTCAGGTCTCCCTGTTTCCGGCAGTGCGACCCAGTAGCGCCCATCAGTGCCTTTTCCCCCACTCTTTCCAATGTTCAGCTATCTCGAGACCCACTGTGTGCCAGGCGCTGGGGATACAGCAGGCAACAGCCGCAGTCTCTGCCCTCATGGAGCTTCCCTCTGGTTGGGGAGAGACACACGCTAAATATTTCCTTCGTTACACATACAATAGGGTCTCGGGGGAACATAGCCGTCACGCTGAGAAGCAGTCAGCAGGATATAACCTTACCGGGAGGGTCAGCTCCGACTTGGATGAGAAAGTGATATGAAAGCAGGCATTCAAAGAGCGAGTCAGACTTGGTGGAGAGGAAGAAGCAAAGAGGTTCCAGTCAGTGGGAGCAACCTGTGCAAGGTTATGAGCTGTGTGACGTCTGGTCAGTTGCCTGCCTTCTCTGGACGTTTAGATCCTCATGCCGCAGCAGGGACAGTAATGCCTGCCTCTCAGAGTTATTTGGAGATAAATGAGTAAGCATCTGATGTGAGCGCTGTTGCTGCTCACTGTCCAAGCGCCGGGACCTATGTCACGTGGAAGGCAGCAGCCCACCTTCTTTGCTTTTTGGAGTGCTAAATCCCATTTTTTTTTCTGTTGGAGAATTTTCCAGAGCTCTTTGAGCCTCCTGTCCCTTTGTTTGGCAGCTTGATTGAACACAATCCAGCCTTTTCACCACGACTCAAGATGAGCATTGTGAACATTACAGTTTTACTTGGTCTCTTGAGATGTGTAGAGTTTCGTTCCTGCTCTAAATGTGTGGGTGTCCCCAAGACCAGCCCGAGGTCCGATGAGTCACTAGGAAGACTCACAGGGCTCAGCAGCCAGTCATGCTTGTGGCTGTCATTTGTCACAGTGAAAGGACGCAAAGCACAATCAGCAGAGGGACAAACAGTGTGGGGTGACATCCAAAGGAAACCAAGTGCAAGCTTCCAATGGTCCTGTAGGCACTTTTCATTCCTCAAGGAATGAGAAGTTATGACAGCACGTGTTTTTTGGTTTTTTTTTTTTAAGATCTTATTTATTTGAGAGAGAGAGAGCACGAGGGAAGGGAGGGGCAGAGGGAGAGGGAAAGGGAGAAGCAGGCCCCCCGCGGAGCAGGACTCGATCCCAGGACCCTGAGACCATGACCTGAGCTGAAGGCAGACGCTTAACCAACTGAGCCACCCAGGCGCCCCATGACAACATGTTTGAAGTGAGGCTCAGAGACTCAGCGCCCCAGGGGTTTTACTGGGGGCTGGTCCTAGTATGTAACAAAATTCTAAATTCCCAGAAAGAAAGCACACGTTCAACATAAAATCACTCTTCGTACAGCTAAGGTGCCATGAACCATTCTTATCAGGGAAGAGTGGGAACCCTCCCAAATCCAAGTTCCCAGAGGCCGGCCAAGGGTCTTTTAAAGGATAGCAGTTAGGTCTGCTATGTTAACTCTTGCTACACAATTCTTATATTCCTTATTCAGTTAAAAAACTCCCACTGTCTAACCTCTGGAATTGTGCTGTCCAGTTTGGCAGCCACTGGCCACATGTGGATAGTGAGCACTTGAAATGCAGCTGGTCTGAGTTGAGCTGTGCTCCAAAGACTTTGTATGGAGAAAGAATTTCAACTGTATCGGTACTTTTTTATATTGATTACATGTCAAAATGACATTACATTTGGTATTGGGGATGAAATTATATATATATATATATTTTTTAAGATTTTATTTTATTTATTTGAGAGAGACACAGCGAGAGAGGGAACAAAGCAGGGGGAGAGGGAGAGGGAGAAGCAGGCTTCCTGCTGAGCAGGGAGCCCGATGTGGGGCTCGATCCCAGGACCCTGGGATCATGACCTGAGCCGAAGGCAGACGCTTAACGACTGAGCCACCGAGGCGCCCCGATGAAATTATATTATTAAACTAATTTTCACCCGTTGCCTTTTTTTTTTTTGAAGTACTACTAGAAGATTGAAAATTAGAACTGTATATGTGACTATGTTACATTTCTCTTGGGTGGCGCCGCTATTCTAGAGCAGGATTTGGCGACTATAGCCTGTGGAACACATCTGGCCCGCTGCTTGTTTTTATAAATAAAGTTTTATTGAAACCCAGCCATGCCCATTCAGTTACATGTTGTCCTTGGCTGCTTCCAGGCTGCAGCGACAGAATTGAATAGTTGGGATAGAGACGGGTATCCCACAAAGCCTAAAACATTTACTATCTAGCCCTTGGCGAAGAAAAGGAACACTGTAAAATGTGAGCGAACTTGTTCTTTGCTACTGCTTGGAGATCATTTAGAGATGATTTCTGGGATCCCTCCGGCCTGAGGGAGGTTTTGTGGGCACTCTGCAGTGCGCCCTGAGAGAGTGTCTTCTGTGCTTCTGCCTCATTAGGTTTATGTGCGGAGGGGCTACATCGCCTATGAGTTAAACAGCTTGCAGCACCGACAGCTTCCAGACGGCACCTGCGTGGTGGAATTCCAGTTCATGTTGCCCTCCTCCCACCCAAATAGGTATGGAGTGGTACGCACCCCGGGGTGGTGTGTGTTTCTTTCCTCTCTGACCCCTGTAGTCCTGGCTCTGGAGGGACCCAGCGAGTATGTCTGGGGAGACAATCAGGGATACCACCCCTCCACTGTGGGATCTCCCTATGTCTCCATTCTCCCATCTGTAAGATGAGATAATCCAGTGTCTACCTCATCCACCTGCACTGCCCAGTATAATAGCCACTACCCGTACGTGGGCTCTTTAAATTAAAATGCGTGAAATGCAATGAAAAATTCAGCTCCTTAAGTCATACCAGCCGCACTGAAGGGCTCAGCAGCCACATGTGGTTTGTGGCTGCCATATTGGATATTGCAGTTCTAGAACATTCCATCACCATAAAAAGTTCTATTGGACAGTGCTTTCCTAAACCACGATGCGGAGTAAATGAGATACGACGCACATGGCACTTAGGGCAGTGGCTGGCATGTAGAAAGTTGTTGGTGAACATCAGGGGCCCCTGTGATGATTATCACTGTGTTGTTAGTGCCCGATGGCATGCTGTTGGTCGGGCACCATGCTAAGCGCTTCCATACTCCATCTGACACACGAGGAGCCCTGGGCCTTCCCTTGGCATGGGCGCAGCTGCTCATTCACGTGGGATAGGGATTTGAACCACGTGCCTCTCCCGTCAGAGTGCCCTCCACAGCCCCTGAGGGTCCTCCGGAGCCACCGGCTGGGGCGAGTGTGTTGGCCCGTCTGGATCCCCACGATGTTCTCAGTCGGGGACACACTGGGGTGCCTCTTCTGCTCTCTCACCTTCTCTTTTTTTAAGCCATCTAATTTCAGGCCCTGAAGTGCCATCCTGGTCAGGTAGAGCGTGTTACCTTCAGCTAAAGCAAACACATCTCCCTGGGATTTGGAGCGTTCCCTTTCCCTCTTCCTCACCCCTCTGGGTCTGATTATCCTGGGGATCCCCACACAGGCCTGGCTTGTGGCTAGAACAGTCTCCTCGTGATTTGGGCATTGAATTAATCGGATCTTGTATCTATATGGGCAGCAGGATTCATGATTTCTTTAAGTGGGGAATATTTGGATCTCTTGGGGTTTCAAAGCATGGTTTTCTTTCAGTGGCTTTTAAGAAGAAGGGTGTTGCTTTGTTATGGAGAGACACCTCCTTTAGTATCTGTCACTTATTTTTTTTTTTTTTAGTGTTATTTATTTTTACTCTTCTTATTTAAAAAAAAAACCAACATGATATTTTGTCCGGTTGAGAGAAAAGGAGTCGAAGTGTTTGTGGCCCTGGAATCATTTGGGGGACTGTGGGTGGTGTGGTGCAAGGGCTTTTGAAACTGTCTGCCCGTGAGGAGGCATTCTGTTCTTTGTTTGATTTTGTTGTCTTAGCAATTCAACCTGGTTAGGATAGGAAGGCGGTTTTCCTAAGCCTGTGGGTCAGTCACACCTTGTTTCTTAGGAGGAACCTATACACATATTTGGGTTATTGGTTGTGACCCTCAGTATGGGCCCAGGGTCCTATTTTGACCCACACAGACACTGAGGACCCTGGAGGGATTTCCTGACCGTCTCAGGTCCTTGCTGGGGCTGTTGGCTGGGAGCACCAGAAGCTTGCTCTGCGCCTGTGTGTCTTCAGAGCAGACTCTGCCTGCCGTCGCCCCCAAACGCCACTCTTCAGGGCCTCCAGGAAGGGCCCTGACGAGTGAAGTCCCACCTCCCAGGAGGGCCTGGCTGTCGGACCGGGCCCATTGTGAGTTGGGTCAGGGGACCAGTACGGGGAGGTCAGAGCAGAGGCCAGCAGAGCTGCATGCCAGGTGCAGCCAGGACTTAGGGCCAGGCCCAAGGTGCTGGGAGTCCGGCCGGGAGGTAGGACCTGGAGAATGTGGCCCTACGTGGGGGGGCTGCAATTCTAGCTCCAGGAAAATGGTCAGCCGGACCAAATCTGTCCTTATTTTTCCCCCACAAGAGAAGCAGGACATCTAGACTTTTAAAAAAAACATGAAATTCTTCAACTTCACTGTGAATAGGTAATTAATATGTAAGAATATATTAAAAATGCTGCAGGGACCCAAGTCCATCTGTGGGCTGAATTCAGCCCATGCTGCCTGCCAGTTTGCTACTCTGCATTTAGCTGTCTGGGAGCAGGGGTGAGGCCTGGATGGGGAGTACAGGGGTACCCAACAGGAAGGCACAGAGGCCACCCCCCACCTGCGTCAGGGATCTCCAAAAGCACGCCACATTTGAGGATTCACTAAGAAGATTTACAGGGCTCAGGATGTGTCATGCTCACGGCTGTGACTTGTCACAGTGAAAGGACATGAAGCGAAGTGAAGGACAGTCAGCGAGAGATTAAGGGTCATGGGCGCGGGGGTGGGGGGTGCGGAGGGTAAAGTCTAGAGGATACCTGGTGCAAGCTTCCAAGAGTCCTCCACAAGGGAGTCACAGAGGATGCCCTTCATCCCCCAGCAGTGAGCTGTGATGACCCGTGTGCAGTGTTGTCCCACAGCTGGTTAGAGACTCAGTACCCAGGGTTTTCGCGGGGAGCTGGTCGTGTACACACTGTCCGCCAAGCATGCACCCAAATCCCAGACTCCAGAAGGAAAGCAAGTGCTTGGCACAAACAATTTGGGCACAGTGAGCCTCTTATCATTTAGGGAATGGTGGGAGCCCTCCCCAAGCTCCCAGACACCAGCCAAGGGCCAACCTTGTAAGCAGATCCCCTTTTCAGGAGAGCAGCCCCAGGCCTGCTCTTTTTTTTTTTTTTTTTAATATTTTTAGTTTGTTGCCAGTATCTGGTCTTTTTTTTTAAGATCTCACCCATTTATTTAATTGACACAGAGAGAGAGAGACAGCGAGAGAGGGAACATAAGCAGGGGGAGTGGGAGAGGGAGAAGCAGGCTTCCCACTGAGCAAGAAGCCCGATGCAGGGCTCGATCCCAGGACCCCGAGATCATGACCCGAGCTGAAGGCAGTCGCCCAACCAACTGAGCCACCCAAGTGCCCCAGGCCTGCTCTTTTGACTCTCTTCTGTACTCCCATCTGATAAAGAGCCCCTCCTTCGCTTGATTCCAGGGCCCAATTGTCACTGCTCCAGGGGACCCATTTCTATTTGCTGCTGGTAAGCAGCCAGTCCTGGGGGCAGGGACCAGCTAAACTCTAACAGGCTGCTGGCCGAGGGGCCAGTTTTGATTTCTGACCCTGTCCCAGGAGCAGGTTTGATGGAAGCGGAGGCACTGGGGAAACAGAGGCCTGGCATGTCTCTTCAGAACCAAGCCTGTCCCTTCACCAGTCACCCGGGGCTGGGCTGTCTGGGAGAAATTGGTGCTAAGTGTGTTCATTCTCTGTGGCCGAGTCCATGATCTTGGATTTCCCTGGGGCCACATTGACGCTGGAACTTGTCTGTCTGCATGCATGCATGTACGCATCATTCACTCATTCATTCATCACTCGCTTGTAGAGCCCTTAGCCTATACCAGGTCCTGAGCAATCAGACAAGACTCCTCGAACCCAGACCCCCGTCCCCTCAGCCCCCAATCTTAGGTCCTGCTGTGGGCGGGCTCTAATGCTAGTCTGGCTCACCGAAGCTTCCAGGGCAGGAGCAGCTCTTGCGGCCCGATCTTCAAGCAGCTGCTTCATTCCCCTCTTCCGGTCCCCCCGCAGGATGGCCATGCCCATCAGCGTCACCAACCCCGACCTGCTGAGGCACAGCACCGAGCTCTTCATGGACAGTGGCTTCTCCCCACTGTGTCAGCGGATGGGGGCCATGGTCGCCTTCAGGAGATTTGAGGACTTCGTAAGGTACCCAGAGTGGCCCTAGTCTCTCAAACACCCCGAGCAGAGGGGCCAAGCAAGCTTCCCCTGGCCCCCACCTGTTCATCTGTGTAGGCTGCCTAACTGTGCACTTCTACACTGTGAGACTCTGAGCAAATCATTTCACCTCTCTATGCCTTAGTTTTCCCATCCTTATAATGGGGATAAGAGAAGGATCTACTTTATAGGACCACCAGGAAAATTAAATGAGATAGTGTATATTAAATATTGTATTTAAAGTCTACTTAAAAACGGGAGGGGCGCCTGGCTGGCTCAGTCAGTGAGCATGTGACTCTTGACCTCGGGGTTGTGAGTTCAAGCCCCACATTGGGTGTGGAGCCTGCTTAAAAAATAATAATAATAAAGCGTAGTTAAGGTGTAAGTGACATGCTCAATAAATGTCAGCACTCAGTCCTGTTATTACTGCCCTGTCCCCCGACCTGTTCCTCCATGCTGTGCATTGTGCTTGGATTATCTTGTTCTAACTCCACAACAGCCTTAGTTGATTCGGGGAGGTGAGGGGTGAGGATTCCCCGTTCTGTGACGGGCAGCCCACCTGATGTCCCAGAGCGCTGGACTTCCTTTTATTCACAATCTCAGACCACATAGGTTCCTTCTTCCCTTTTGGGGCAAGACCCCATCGGTGGAGCCTTGGACCTGGTCAGGACCCCAGTGAGCTCTGCACAGAGTTGGATGAGCTCAGAGAGTGGTGGGTGGCAGGGAGGGAGGACCCAAGTCTCTCGTCTGCCTGGAGTGCAATCTTGACCTTCGACGTCACGGGGCAGCAGTCCCTCAGCCCTACCTCTCCACCCCGCACCCCCAGGAACTTCGACGAAGTCATCTCCTGCTTTGCCAACGTGCCCCGGGAAGTCCCGCTCTTCAGCAAGGCCTATACTTCCCTGTACTGTGAGGAAGACAGCAAGGTCGGTGTCCGAGCAGGGGGCATATGCTGAGGAGGGGGCGGGCTGGGGCCCTCGAGTCCTTCTACCACCTGCCTTTGTTTTGCCCTCCCAGAACCTCAGAGAAGAGCCAATCCACATCCTAAATGTGGCCATCCAGTACGCGGACCACCTGGAAGATGAGGAGCTGGTGCCGATTTTCCGGATGTTCGTACAGTCCAAGGTATGCTGGGCTTGCCTCTGGTTCTGAGTCACGGAAGGAGGAGGGAGGGGCTGTTGTGGTGAGGGGTGTCCCATGTGCCTGAGTCCTGCTGTGCACTTCAGAGGTACAGACCTGGCTTCCCAGCCTAGCCCCGCGACTCCTCGGAGCCCGCAACCTCGGGCAGAAGTGGCTGAACTCGGTAGAGCCTTAAGCCTTTTCCCCAATAACATGGGGGCGGTGTTTCTCTCTCCCTGGGTGTTGTAATGATAAAAGACAAAGTATAGGGGCGTCCAGGTGGCTCAGTCGGTTAAGCATCCAACTCTTGGTTTCGGCTCAGGCCATGATCTCAGGGTTGTGGGATCAAGCTCCACATTGGGCTCCGGGCTGGGTGTGGAGCCTGCTTAAGATTCTCTCTCTCCCTCTCCTGCCTCTCCCCGCCCCCGCCACTCTATCTCTTAAAAAAAAACAACGACAAAGTATATACAGTTGACCCTTGAACAATATGGGTGGAACTAGGCAGGTGCACTCATTCCCAGATTTTTTTCCGACAAACACAATGCGGTGCTGTAAATGTATTTTCTCTTCCTTGTAATTTTCTTAGTAACCTTCCTTTTTGTCAGCTTACTTTGTTGTAAGACTATAGTATATAATACGTATAACATGCAAAAAGTGTTGACTGTTTATGTTATCCGTAAGGTTTCTGGTCAACGGTAGGATATTCATAGTTAAGTTCTTGGGGAGTCAAAAGTTATACGTGGATTTTTAACTGTGCAGGGGATCGGCGCCCCTAACCCCCACATTGTTCAAGGGTCAATGGAACACCACTTAGCCTGTGCAATGAAAAATGAAATGAGGAAGTATATATACCACTTCGAGGACACACTCAATAAATACTTTGGGGGGAATGTTTTTGTTGAAATAACCCAGAAAACTCAAAATCTTTAAAGAGTCACTTATACTGACCGCCATCTATGCAAAGAATTTCTTCTTGTATAAGCATGTGGCCATTGCCAGCATATATTCTCACCCTGGCAGGAGGGACAGCTGTTAGTACGCTCAAGGACCTCCGCTGCAAACAGATGTGGAGCAGCTTGGCAAGCGTAGGTAGTGGAAACAGTGGGAAGGTACTGTGTGATCTTGGGCAGGTTACTTTACCTCTCTGATCCTTAGTTTCCCCAACTATAAAATGGGATGCTAAGATTTCTAACTCCTAAATTAATCCGATCTACCAGGCACGCTATCTGGCTGTTAGTTCTCCTGAGTTGGTCTCAATTTGAAGAACACTTGGAAATTTTCAGTTGTTGTTCATCTATTTACCTGTACATTGGTTGTATTCTCTGTATTATCCAGATGGGAGGGATACCTCTTACCTCCTCTGACTTGGCATCCCTCAGAAGACCTGGCCTTGTGATTCCTAGGCAGGAGATGGGGGTGAATGATGCTGAGTCACGGATAACACCTTGAAAGCTTAGGGACATTATTGTCCGTGATTTACTTAGACTTGATTAATCAACAAGGTAATGGTGTTCACTGTAGAAAATGTTTAAGGTACAGACAAATCTGAAAACAAAACCCACACCCCTACCATCCAGCCCTGGGATGAAGATATTGGCATATTGCCCTTCAGCAGGTTTCTTCTTGACATAGCTGATGTCCTTACTGGGTTTACACTTGGCATCCCACGGCAGAGATAAGGCAACATTTGGGTTGTTGGGGCTCGCCCTACCCTTTAACCAAATCAAATGATGCTCAAGATAGTTGGTGTTTCTTACCCGGAGAGAGCAGTGGAAGGGATGCCAGACTCACCTGTGGAAAGTATGGGCCATGAGGACCCCCAAAGCACAGATGAAGAAATCGCCCTCTAAATACCAACCTGGAAGATATCCATGGTCTAGAAAAGATTAAACGTATGTGCTTCTGCACAAAAGCATTTAATATATAATATATATATATATAACATACTGAAGAGAGGAGAGCTAGAAGAATATACACCTGCTGGGGGAAGGACTTTTAATGTTATATATTGCTCTTGTATTCAAAATTTTTTGCATTAAGCGGATACCTACATATATATTCTCCCATACACACATTCATATACATTCCCACACACACTCACACATTGATACACACCCTTAGTTGAGAACAAATCACTGAGACTCCCCATAACCAGGCTGGTTTTCCCACATTCAAACCCTCTTCATTTTGTGGTTTATCCTGTTCTCTTTGCAACCCATGTACCATTAAGTATTCTTTTGTTTGTCTACTTACATCTTTCTGAAATGGGCTAAGACTACTCATTTCCCCTAATAATTTTCCTTACTGTAGGGACAAGTTAAACAAGAACCATATTTTCTTGCCTTTTGGGTTTTTCTTTCCCCACAATACTGTATATAATAATATTTATTTTGGGGGCACCTGGGTGACTCAGTCGTTAAGTGTCTGCCTTTGGCTCAGGTCATGATTCCAGGGTCCTGGGATCGAACCCCGCATCGCGCTCCCTGCTCAGCGGGAAGCCTGCTTCTCCCTCTCCCCTTCCCCCTGCTTGTGTTCCCTCTCTCGCTGTCTCTCTCTCTGTCAAATAAGTAAATAAAATCTTTTAAAAAAATAATATTTTGTTTAGGGATTACCTAAAAATAATTTTGTATCCTTCTTGGGTACTTTCCTGTTAAAGTTTAACATACAGAAAATGTGTACAAATCGTAAAAGTACAGCCTGATGAATTTTCATACGGAATTTCCAAGTATAACCAGCATTCAGATAAAAAAATGAATGTTCTCCTTTCTTCCTTGCCAGAGATAACTGACCACTAGCCTAAGTTTTAACAACATAGATTAGTCTCACCTGTTCTCAAATTTTGTATAAATGCAATCATATAGTGTGCACTTTTTTGTGCTTTTTTACTCATCTTTTTTTTTAAAGATTTCATTTTTTTTAATGTTTTTTGTTTTTTTGTTTTTAAGATTTTATTTATTTATTTGACACAGAGAGAGATAGCGAGAGCAGGAACACAAGCAGGGGGAGTGGGAGAGGGAGAAGCAGGCTTCCCGCCGAGCAGAGAGCCTGATGCGGGGCTCGATCCCAGGACCCTGGGACCATGACCTGAGCCGAAGGCAGACGCTTAACGACTGAGCCACCCAGGCGCCCTAAAGATTTCATTTTTAAGTAACCTCTACACCCAATGTGGGGCTCAAACTCACAACTCCAAGATCAAGAATTGCATGCTCCACTGAATGCGCCAGCCAGGCCTTCCCAGTTTGTCTTTTTTTAATAGAACAGTGACACCCTCCCCCCACTTAATTTTATTAAAGATTTCATGAAATGTTAAAAAATATATATGTGTGTGTATGTATATACATATATATTTCAACATAACACCTTTATTAAATATAATTCACATGTCACACTATTCCTCCATTGAAAATATACAATTCAATGCTTTTTGGTATATTCATACAGTTGTGTAATCATCATTATGATAAATATATTTTAGAATGTTGGTTACCAACACTACCTCCAAAAAGAAAACCTATTAGCAATCATTCCCCGTTTTCCCTCAATCCAACATCCTCTCTTCCCCGCACCCCCCGCCCCCCCCCCCCCCCCCAGGAACCATGAATCTCCTTTCTGTCTCTTATGGATCTGCCCATTCTGGATGTTTCCTGTAACTGGAATGATGCGATATGAGGTCTTTTGTGACTGGAGTCTTTGAGTCAGCGTCGTGTTTTCAAGATCCAGCCATGTGGAAACTTGTATCAGTACTTCATTTCTTTTTGTGGTTAGATACTATTCCATTGCCTGTTTGGTTTTTAATGCAGAAAAACATCCTTGTGGGTTGCGGACTCCGAAGAATCACATTCCTGATTGCCCAAGAGGTCAGTGCAATTCTCAGTACATCCGTATGAGTCTTTAACATTCCACAAGACTCAGTACCATTGATTTGGCGTTTACTCTGTAGATGGGGGTGGAAGAGAGCAGTCGCTAAAAAAGAGAAGGTTTTCCAAATGATTCATTCTAGAAGCAGACGGGTTATGGTTAAAAAAAAAACCAAAAACACAAAACAAGTATATCAGTATTTAAATGAATCTTAGTTGATTTCATTGTTTCTTTTGCAGAAAGAATTTCCCAAGTTTTTCACATTCAGAGCAAGAGACGAGGTATGACGTAAAGCAGTGATACTTTTCTCACCTCCCTGGCATCTTTGATACTCAGGAAGAGTAGAGTCCCCAGTCCTTAAGGTACCCCTGTATTCTAGAACATGTCATTTCTGTGTAGACTCCAGCCTCCCTCTGGGATTGTGTTTCCCTGTGGAGCTCAGACCCCATGCTTCCCATCCGGATCATTTTTGTCCTCAGATGGCTCTCCCAACCTCTTTTTCTTATGTTCTTGCAGGCTGGCTGCCTATTTTTATAAACAGAGTTTGATTGGAACACAGCCACACCTGCTTGATGTCCTATTGTCTGCTACGGCGTTCTCGTTCCAGTGGCAGAGATGGTGTGGCTGTGACCGACCGTGTGGCCCAGCAGCCTCACACGTTCCCTCTCTGGCCCTTTAAGAAAAGCTTTGCTGATCCCTATTTTAGAACAGGTGGGCTTATTCCCAGCACAGACTCTACACTCCATCCTCTTCAGTATCTCGTAGTTGAATTGATCCAAAGCCTTTCATTTCTAGCTCAGACCCGTCCTTTGGTGAGGGTCTTCATTTTCTCTCTACTTCAGTCTCCAGCATGGTCTGTCGCTTCCTTTGGGGGACCAGTTTCCACAGAGAAACCAGCGCTTAGTGACTTCTTGAGAGGTACTCTGTTGTGACAGAACAGAGGCTGGTTGTGCTGGCAGGTGCTGGGGACTAGGTAGGCTCACCCGGGAGCCGAGAGGCTCGGGCAGGCATGCAAGACCCGCCATGCTCGCAGCTCTCCTCTGGACCTTCCCAAACTCCAAATCTCTGAGCCCTGGGGTTGCTCACAGGTGACGTGATAAAGGCTACCCCCCTGAGTGCGAAAGCCGCGAACACCAGGGGTCTGCAAGACTGGGCGTGGACCCAGCAGGCGCACAGCCCCAGGGACCCATTCGGTGTCTGTCTGTGTGTCTGTCTGTCTCCACTCTCTGGCTGGCCCCGCAGTTTGCAGAAGATCGCATTTACCGTCACCTGGAGCCCGCCCTGGCCTTTCAGCTGGAGCTCAGCCGGATGCGCAACTTCGATCTGACAGCCGTGCCCTGTGCCAACCACAAGATGCACCTTTACCTGGGTGCGGCCAAAGTGAAAGAAGGGGCAGAAGTGACGGACCACAGGTTCTTCATCCGCGCCATCATCAGGCACTCAGACCTCATTACAAAGGTAAGACGTCACCGAGGGCAGCTTTCTCCCTCTGAGCTGCTCACTCACATGCTGGCCTTCCCTTCACTGAGTCCTTGCTCTGTGCTGGGCGCTGGGTGGCGTGCTGGGGATTGTGGGGTGCGCCGGGCACATACAGCTGTGCCCTCGTGACCCTCCCGTCTGGGGAGTACGGGGGAGGCAGACAGCAAAGTGGCTTTTGTGCATGTCCCGGCTGGCGGCACATGGACACCTTTCTTGTGTCCCACGGATCTGCCTGCATGTGAAGGGAGTTCAGAAGATAGGAGGATACTGGCTTATTAAAGGAGTTTCTTGTACTTGCTTATTGAGTGCACGATCATTTTTCATTGTTTCTTGCATTCAGACAAGTTATCTATGATTTTATTTTATTTATTTATTTATTTATTTATTTTAAAGATTTTATTTATTGACAGAGAGAGAGACAACGAGAGAGGGAACACAAGCAGGGGGAGTGGGAGAGGGAGAAGCAGGCTTCCTGCTGAGCAAGGAGCCCATGTGGGGCTTGATCCCAGGACCCTGGGATCATGACCTGAGCCGAAGGCAGACGCTTAATGACTGAGCCACCCAGGCACCCCAAGTTATCTATGATTTTATTGTGAACTTTTCAAACAATATTGAAAACGACTTTTTCTTTAAAGATTTTATTTATTTATTTGGGAGAAAGAGAGAGCATGAGCAGAGGGGAGGGGCAGAGGGAAAGGGAGAAGCAGACTCCCCACTGAGCAGAGAGCCCGATGCGGAGCTGATCCCAGGACTCCAGGATCATGACCCGAGCTGAAGGCAGATGCTTAACCAACTGAGCCACCCAGGTGCCCCATAGTGGATTCTTTTTTTTTTTTTTTTTTAAGATTTTATTTGTTGATTTGAGAGAGAGAGCACAAGTAGGGGGCAGGGGACAGAGGCAGAGGGAGAAGCAGGCTTCGTGCTGAGCAGGGAGCCTGACGGGGGCTTGATCCTGGGACCCTGAGATCATGACCTGAGCCGAAGCCGCTTAACCGACTGAGCCCCCCAGGCGCTCCTACTGGTCAGTTCTTGTAGACCTCCTCTCCCACGGTAATGGAGATGATCAACTTCATGCTCTCTCCTTGCCTGGATGTACCGTGTGTGTAATTTTTTTTTTTTTTTCCCTAATCCTCTACTGATGGATGTGAAGCTAATGTCATTTTTTTGCTACCTCAGTCAACTAGCTATTTTAATGGGCTTATTATTTTCAGGTACAGTCAGGCCTGTACTTCCTAACAGATCAAGAAACGGTTGCCACGGAAAAGATTGTCACTCTCAGATCCCAAGAGGAGGGGGCACACCATATGGCAGGGAGCCACGTGGGGAAGCACCAGGGTTGGTCGGGAGGCAGGGGAGGAGAGGGAAACGTGGTTAAGAGTCTTTGTTGTGGTTTCTGCAGGAAAGAACAACCAGTGAGGCAGGGTAGGCAGGCTTGGGGTTGGCTAGTCTGAATACTTTCAGTAGGTTCTGGAGCCAAGGGGCTGTCTCTAGGTGCCTGGTACCTGGGCCTGGGGTGAGTAGGGCAGGTGGATAGTGACCTGGGACCTGAGAACCCCAAAGAGGCGGTGTATGCTCTGGATTGGCTGGTTTGCCTTTGAAAAAGCATGCTCAGGACGGAGCTGTTTACCATCTCTAGGGATTGGCCACCCTGGGAGGGGCAGCCCCTCGAGGCTCAGGAAGGCCCCAGTTGTCAGAGCATCACAATGCAGAAAATACAGAACTTGGCGAATACGCTGGGTAGCCTTGGAGGCAGGGCTCTGCCCTTCTCATCTGGCACACTTTCTGGAGGAGGGGAGATGCTTTCCTCTCTCCTTTCTGTCTGAGGCTCTGTTTCCAGCCCTGGGCCCCTTGCTTTAGCATCTGTCCCCTGCTGACATCGGCAGGAAGCCTCTTTTGAGTACCTGCAGAACGAGGGTGAACGTCTGCTCCTGGAGGCCATGGATGAGCTGGAGGTGGCGTTCAACAACACAAGCGTGCGCACTGACTGCAACCACATCTTCCTGAACTTCGTGCCCACCGTCATCATGGACCCCTTCAAGGTCTCGCCTCTGGGGACGCTCTGGGTTCAGCTTTCGCAGGGGCCTATGACACTTCATGTGCCTTGCTGCTTTGGGGTCTTGTCTCCTTGCACTCCAGACCTCTAAGTTCCAGGACATGCATGTGTGTGTTTGAGCCTCGGTTGCTGTGGGTGGACAACCTTCTGTCATTTAATTCCAGGGCCATAATTTTGCCACCACCCTTAGGATCGTCCCTGTTCTGATGGTCACCCTCCGTGGGCAGCATGCTTCCCTTTTAGGACAACACGCATGCCCAAAGTGTCTTGTAAAACAAAATTTCATCCCTGGTTCCCGGCTCTTTTGGGGGACCAGGTGTGGGAGGGAAGGGGAAAGAGAACCATTCTCCCATGGCTGGTTCTTCATGAGCAGGCAGAGTTGATGCTGGTGATCCTGGGATGAAAGAAGTCCTGGGTCATCATCTTGGCCTCAGTGAGGTGCAGAGGGCCTGTGCTGATGCCCAACTCCACCAACCCATGTGTTCCCAGAAGAGAAAATGCAAACGTTTGAGCTACATGGTGGAGATAAAGATGATGTAATGTAGGCACACTAGCTCTGTTGCTTACCAGCCTCCGTTTCCTCATCTGTCACTGGGGTATAAAAATGCCAGCCTCTCTGAGTAATTATGAGGATGAAACGAGATAATGCTCTTGACATGCTTAGCATGGCAACTATGGTTATTATTGGCTAAATAGTTGTTGGATACATACTGTGTCCCAGGTATTTTGTGTTCAGTGTATGTCATCGTTCCTTTATTATCGGTGCTAGAACTATTTATTACAAGTGTGCACGGAATGGGCCCTGAGATTGGAATTGCTGTGATTTGGGGCAGATCGAGGAGTCCGTGCGTTCCATGGTTATGCGCTATGGCAGCAGGCTGTGGAAACTCCGCGTGCTGCAGGCTGAGGTCAAGATCAACATCCGCCAGACCACTGCCGGCTGTGCTGTTCCCATCCGCCTGTTCATCACCAATGAGTCGGGCTACTACTTGGACATCAGCCTCTACAAAGAAGTCACTGACTCCAGATCTGGAAATGTAAGGCTGGGTGGCTGTGGGGAGGCTGGTGGGGGGATGCCACAGAGATCCAAGTCAAAGCGGAGGCAGAGTAAATCTGCTCCCTAGAGCAAGACACAGACTAAAATGCTATTTGGTGGCTGTCATGCCTTGCTATACTGGATTGGGGTAGCTCCTCTGAGTTTACAATAAACATGTTAGCTTCTGAATCCCAGTTGTTCATTCCTCTGGGAAAGAGAATCAATCTCAAATTTAATCTATTTTAGGACCGTATTTGGGAAAAGATGTGGAATATTGTGGTTGATTATAATGCAACTCCCAGGTTGGTTCACTTAGGGAAATGGGTGTATTCTCCCCAAACATGTTTTAGAACAGATGTTTGTCCACTGAATCAAATATCCCGTTGACTTCCATTTTTAAATATATAACTCTTTAAATGATTAAAGACTCTCAGGAAGTTAGAAAAATAGTACAGAGGGGAAAAAAAGATACTGCAGAGAGTTCCCATGTACCCTTCACCCAACTTCCTCCAGTGATAACAACATAACCACGAGTCCTTGTCAAAACAGGAAATTGACATTGGTACAGTACTATTAACTCAAATGGGGACTTAATTCAGATCCAACCAGTTTTTATGCACTCATTTTGGTTGTGTGTGTGTGTGTATGTGTGTGTAAAGTACTATGATAGTCACATTTTTGGAGCTGTGCTCCCATACCTGCCACTGTCCCTTCTTGTTCTGGTTGCCCACAGTGGCAGAGAAAAGAAGATTAGCTCTCTGGGGCACTTACTTTGTCATGTGATGTGACATGCTTTGCTTCCTTCCACCACATTTTCATTGAGGAGAGTAGGATTAAATGGGACAAGACTACGCTTCTTTGAAAGTTCCCTCCTTCACTCTTTTTTTCTGTCTTTCTTTCCAGATCATGTTTCACTCCTTTGGCAACAAGCAGGGACCCCAGCACGGGATGCTGATCAACACTCCCTATGTCACCAAGGATCTGCTTCAGGCCAAGCGATTCCAGGCCCAGTCCCTAGGCACCACCTATGTCTACGACTTCCCGGAGATGTTCAGGCAGGCAAGTCCTGCAGCTTTGCTCTGGCACCACCCCGGTCCCCTTAGGGAGTCCACCAGCCCCTTACCCCCCATCCTTAGTTACTCTTCTGAAGACCCCAGTTGGAAGAATGAGGTCTTCATGGAAAAAAAGAAATCAATATTGGAAATGCCTTCCTAATATTTTTCCTAAAATGAACCCACTTTCCTCCCAATGATAAAAAGTAATATAATATAGAAACTTTGGAAACTAAAGGAGTATGGAAAAAAGAAAAAAGTGGCTCATAGTTCCATGTCCTAAAGACACATGGGCTTAATATTTTGATGTGTTTCTTTCTGGTCTTTTTTTTTTAGGATGTATTTATTTCAGAGAGAGAGAAAGAGCATGTGAGCAGGGGGGAGGGGCAGAGAGAGAATCTCAAGCAGATTTTGTGCTGAGTGCAGAGCCACATGTGGGGCTTGATCTCATGACGCTGAGATCATGACCTGAGCCAAAATCAAGAGTCAGACACTTAACCAACTAAGCCACCCAGGCATCCTTTCCTCTGGTCATTTTAATGCTCATTTAAGTTCCTGCCACATGCCTGGCTCCATTCTAAGGTTAGGTAGCCCGTGTGGAAGAGGGTAGAGTCATTCACTGCCTTTGAGGAATTTTTAGTCTACTTTTAATAAATAGTGTCTTGGGTTTTCCTGAATATTAAAGTATTCTACCTTTATGTAATCTATTCACCATTTTGATATAGTAACGTTTTAGTGTTTCCTTAAAGGATTGTTACTGTGCCTTTATTTTTTATGTAGTAGGGCCTTTCAGGGACACTGAACAGGCTGGCCCTGGTGACATGGATCTGCTTACATCCCTTCCATTGCCTTATAAATGATGTTCATGAACCCATGATCATGGACCTTCCCCTGTAGGCAGGAAAGCCTCAGTTCCCTTCAGGCATAGGAGAGGAAGAATGGTAGGAAAAGCTGCTGTTTGCAGTCACTCAGGCTTGGTCTTAAATTCTGGATCTGTCCTTTGCTTTCTGTGTATCCTTGGGCAAGTTCCTTCACCTCTCTGGGCTAGTTTCCTCCTCTGTAAAGTGAGGATAATAATAGTACCTGCTCTGCAAAGTTAATTGTGAGGAATATATGTAAAGTATTCATAATTAAGTAGGTGCTTAATTAAAGTAGGTGCTTAATTAAATTAAACTTGTATGATTAAGAAGATCATTTATCCTTTTGCCTTTGACCTCAAGGGCCGTAGAATAAGAAAAAGACAAATCAGGAGCAAATCCATCCCTTTTCTTTTACATAAAGAAACAGAATATTATGGACAATGCATAAATTTGAAAACTTAGACCAAAAGAAAATTTCCAAGAAAAATATGTCTTATCAAAACTGACTCAGGAAGGGACGCCTGGGTGGCTCAGTCGGTTAAGCGTCTGCCTTCAGCTCAGGTCATGATCCCAGGGTCCTGGGATCAAGTCCCGCATCGGGCTCCCTGCTCTGCAGGGAGCCTGCTTCTCCCTCTGCCTCTGTCTCTCTCTCTGTCTCTCATGAATAAATAAATAAAATCTTTAAAAAAAAAAAAAAACTGACTCAGGAAGAAATAGAAAATGTAAATAGATTATTAGCATTAATGAAATTGAATACTAGTTCAAAAAGTCTATCCACTACAATTGGGTGCAGATGGCTTTACAATTTCTATCTAGCCCTCAAAGAGCAGATAATTCCCTTTGTGTACAAATTGTTTTTTGTTTTTTTTTTATTTATTTATTTGACAGAGAGAGACACAGCAAGAGAGGGAACACAAGCAGGGGGAGTGGGAGAGGGAGAGGGAGAAGCAGGCCACCCACCGAGCAAGGAACCCGATGTGGGTCTCGATCCCAGAACCCTGGGACCATGACCTGAGCCAGAGGCAGACGCTTAACAACCAAGCCACCCAGGTGCCCCACAAATTGTTTAGAGAGTAGAAAAAAAAACAAAGGGAACGCTTCTTCACTTGTTTTGTCAGGTTATTATTACCCTAGTATGAATCCCATGTTAGAACATTAGGAGAAGGAAAATTGGTTGTCTCATTTATGAATATGGACACAAAAATCATAAATAAAATATTAGTAAATGAAATCCAGTAATGATTTTCCTTAAATTGGACTAAGTAGGTTTTATCCTGTAACTGCTTATATGATTTGATATTAGGAAGTCTATTAATACTAGACTAATATTAGTCTACCATACTAATAGATTAAGAAAAAATTTAAATTTTTCAATAGATGCAAAAAAAACTAATTGAGAAGATAATATCTGTTAATAGTAAAAACTTTTAATAAACTAAGAATAGAAGGGAATTCATCTTGATAAAAGATGTTAATCTAAAACTAATAGCACCTAATGGTGAAATGTTAGAAAGACAGATACAGGATAGATATATCCATTATTACCATATGTATTCAACATTTTTTTTATTGGCATTTCTGGCCAATGCAATAAGACAAGAAAAATAAATAAAAGGCATAAAGACTGAAATGCAAAAGAAAACAAAATGGTGTTTTTGCAGATGATATAAATGTCTATATAAGAAATGCAAGAATCTATAGCACCAATGAAATAATACAGAAAGATTGCTAGATACAAGACCAGTATACAAAACTGCATTGTCATAGATCAGCAGAAATTGTAAAATGTAGTTGGAAAAAAATAGTGTTTACAACATTAAGATCAACTATAAGGTTACTTGTGAATAAATCAAAAAACATACAAAACCTTTATGGAGGAAATTTTTAAATTTTCTTGAAACACTGTAAGCCTAAATAAGTGGAGGGGTATATCATGCTCATGAAGGATGGGAAGATTCAATATTGTAAAGCTATTAGTTCGCCCAAATCAATACATTCAGTATAATTCCAGAGTTTTTTGGTGAAACTTAAAAATTCATATGGAGAAGCAAAAGCTTGTGAACAGCAAAAATAATATTGAAAAAGAACAAAGTCAAGAGGACTCGTCTTAGCCAGTGTTATTACTTGTTTTAAAGTAGCAGTACTTACTACAGTGTATTGTTGTAATAGAGCTAGATGAGCAGACCAGTAGAACAACACAGAGCCTGGTGCCTGGGTGGCTCAGTTGGTTTAGTGTGCGCCTTCAGCTCAGGGTATGATCCCAGGGTCCTGGGATCAAATCCTGCATTGGGCCCTCTGCTCGGCAGGGAGTCAGCTTCTCCCTCTCCCTCTACCCCTCCCCCTGCTCGTGCTCTCTCTCTCTCTGAAATAAATAAATAAAATCTAAAAAAAAAAAAAAGAACAGCACAGAGCCTAAAATCAGACCCACTCATAAGCAGAGCCTTGACAGAATGCAGAGGTGGGATTATGAATCAAGGCATTAAACTTCACTAAAAGGTACAGTAGTCCCCTATTATCCATGGCTTTGCTTTCCATAGTTTCATTACCTGTGGTCAGCTGTGATCTGGAAGCAGACGATCCTCCTTCTGATGTATGCTCAGAAGTTCAGTGTTAGCCTAACGCTACGTCACAATGCCTACATCATGCCCCTCACTTTATCTCATCACGTAGGCATTTGATCATCTCACATCATCATAAGAAGGGTGAGTTTAGTACAGTAAGACATTTTGAGAGAGACCATGTTCACATGGTTTTTTACAGTTTTTATATAGCTTTACAGTTTTTATATAGTTTTATAGTTTTTTATATAGTTTTATCATAGTATATTGTTATAATTGTTCTTTTATTATTATTATTTTACTAGGCCTAATTTATAAATTAAACTTTATCATAGGTATGTATGTATCAAAAAAAACATAGTATGTATAGGGTTCAGTACTGTCAGAGTTTCAGGCATCCATGGGCTGTCTCGGAGCATTTCCCCCATGGATAAGGGAGGACTTAATTGGAAAAAGTAAGTTTTGATTTCTACCTTATCTAGTTTACAGAAATAAATTTCAAGAGGATTAAAGTCACTTGGAGTTAGTTGAAAGCTTCAACTGTACAGGAAATGACCCATAAACTTGACTATATTAACATTTTGAAGTTCTTTATGCAAAAAATGAAAGATGAGCCCCAGATGGGGAGAATAGTTTCAGGGCCTGTTACCAGCAAGGGATTACAACTAGATTATCTAAAGAGCACTAATAAATCAATTAGAAAAAAACAGAGCTATAAAAAATATGGGCAGGAGTTATAAACAGGAAGAAATTGGCAAAAAAGAAACTCACATGGTCAATAAACATATTCAAAGGCTCTCACCTTACTGATAATCAGTGAAGTACAGCTTAAAACCACAATATAATTTCGTACCCAGCAGATGGATAAACATGAAAATACTTGACAAAACTAAGTATTGTGAAGCATATGGAGAAAAGGAGTTCTTATACTTTCCTCCTGGGACTGTAAAGGATTTTGAAAAATGAGAGAGCAATTTGATAATAGTGAGTAAACTTGAAGCTTCACAAACCCTGTGATCCAGCGATTCCAGTCCTAGGTATTCACCTGATGAGACTCTCATCCATGTTTATAAGAAGAGACCACCAGGATCTCATTACAGGGGCGCCTGGGTGGCTCAGTTGGTTAAATGTCTGACTTCAGCTCAGGTCACAAACTCAGGGTCCTGGGATTGAGCCCCACGTCAGGCTCCACATTAAGCAAGAAATCTGCTTGTCCCTCTTCCCCCACTCGTGCTCTCTCTTTCTCTCTCAAATAAATAAATAAAATCTTTAAAAAAAAAAGAATGCTTATTACAGCCTTGTCGTTAATACTGTAGGATTGGAAGCAGCCTAAATGTTCCTTAAAAAGGGTTATGAATAGGTAAGTTGTGATCTACTCACACCATGGAAACTGAATAGCAGAGAAAATGAATGAAATAGAGTTAAATTTCTCAATATGGATAAATCTCTCAAACATATGGGGGAGCCAGAGGGGTCAGATACAGAAGGGTGCGTCCATCGCAAGACCATTTATTTAAAGTTTAAGTCCTGCGGGGGCGCCTGGCTGGCTCAGTTGGAAGAACATGGCACTCTTGGTCTTGTGGTACGTGGGTACCCACGTGGGGTGTAGAGATTGCTTAAAAATAAAATCTAAAAAAAAATAAGTTTAAGTCATGTCTCTACATCCCACGTGGGGCTCGAACGCACAACCCCGTGACCAAGAGTCGCATGTTCTTCCAACTGAGCCAGCCAGGCGCCCCCATGTGTTTAAAATGTATGCCTATATAAATGAAAGGCATAAAAACATACACAGGACTAGTAGACACTAAATTCAAGACAATGGTTATCTGGGGTTGGGGAGGGGGATACACCAGGGGCTTCAACTGCATTTTTCTTATTCCTTTAAAAAAAACTGGGGGCACCTGAGTGGCTCAGTCGTTAAGTGCCTGCCTTCGGCTCAGGTCATGATCCCAGGGTCCTGGGATCGAGCCCCGCATCGAGCTCCCTGCTCAGCGGGCAGCCTGCTTCTCTCAATCCCAGGACCCTGGGATCATGACCTGAGCCGAAGGCAGACGCTTAACCGACTGAGCCACCCTCAGGAGCCCCATCAATAGTTCATAATTTAAAGAGAGAAAGAACTAGAAAATGTGCCTCCCTAATGAGGACTTCAGGTTTTCTCTTTCTTTCCCCATCCCCAGGCTCTCTTTAAAGTGTGGGGCACCCCGGACAAGTACCCCAAAGACATCCTGACATACACTGAACTTGTGCTGGACCCTCAGGGCCAGCTAGTAGAGATGAACCGCCTTCCTGGAGGAAATGAGGTAAGAACTCAACGGAACCCGGCCCCTGGCTAGAATCGCCCTTTCAAAGAACATCCCCCTGAAGCAACAAACCGTTTTTCCTTGTGCGTTTCTCTCCTCGGCAGGTGGGCATGGTGGCCTTCAAAATGAGGTTCAAGACCCCAGAGTATCCAGAAGGGCGGAACGTGATCGTCATCAGCAATGACATCACGTTCCGCATTGGATCCTTTGGCATGGGAGAAGACCTCCTGTACCTGCGGGCGTCGGAGATGGCCCGGGCAGAGGGTATCCCCAAAATCTATCTCGCAGCCAACAGTGGGGCCTGTATTGGCCTTGCAGAAGAGGTCAAGCACATCTTCCAGGTGGCTTGGGTGGACCCAGAAGACCCCCACAAAGTACGTCCCCAAACCAGCATGGTGGTGTGATGCCCCCCAGTGGGGGTGATAGCGCCTACAAGCGGGGGGCAGGGCGGAAAGAATCTTCGTGCCCTTTGTGTATAAAGCACAGATATACACGAACAGCACATAAGAGGCATACAGTAGACTGGTCTTAAAATTTCATTGGGAGGGAGTGGTGGTTAGAAAAAAAAGTGTCTGGAAAGGTGCCTGAGGGGAATAATAATGAAGAGAAGTTTGTACACACTGAGCTCATATATCCAGCGTACACTGCGGCGGCGTACACTGAGGAGGCAAAGGTGAATAAGACACAGTTTCTGGCCTCAGAGAATTCTCCGAAATCATCCAGGAGATGTGGAGACACTAGCCACAATAAAACACGTGAAGAACGAGAGAAAAGGTCATATTTTATGATGTGGAAAGGCAGGGGACAGAGATTTTCTGCAGTTAGAGCATGCAGTCTCTAGGTAGTGATATTGCCCCCGCCAAAGAGGGCAAGAATTATTATTTTTTTTTAATTTTGAGGTTTTTCTTTTTATCTTATTTTATTTTATTTATTTATTTGAGAAAGAGAGAGAGTACATGAGAGGGGAGAGGGTCAGAGGGAGAAGCAGGCTCCCCGCCGAGCCAGGAGCCCGATGCGGGACTCGATCCCGGGACTCCAGGATCATGACCTGAGCCGAAGGCAGCCGCCCAACCAACTGAGCCACCCAGGCACCCAAGAATTATTCTTTTCATGTAAAAAGCATATATACATATGTGCACACACATGCATATACACACACGTGTATACGTAATACATACATACACATAGTACATAAACTATAGAATACAGTTTCGTGGAGGGAGCTGGCAAAATGGAAACAAGTCAGAACAGACCCCTTAGGGGAGCAGGGATGGAAAGGTGATTGAGGAACTGATTCGGAGCAGGAAAAACGGGAGATCGTGTGTAAGGATGAGTGGAAGGCTCTTGGCACCGATCAGACCTTCAGTTTGTAGCTGTTACTGATATGGAATTAACGTCCGACATGTTAACTGTGCTGTTAACACATTGTTAACTCGTTACTAACATCCGCCCCTACAGGGTTAACATTTTTTTTCAAAAACAGCGCTGTCTAGTGCAGGGGACTGGATTCATAGCTTCACTGGTGTCTTTTTTTTTTTTTTTTAAGGGATTTAAATACTTGTACCTAACGCCCCAAGACTACACCACAATCAGCTCCCTGAACTCTGTCCATTGTAAACACATCGAGGAAGACGGAGAATCCAGGTAAGTAATTTATCATGTAGCTCCTTTGTTTTGCCTCGGGTCGA
Organism: Neomonachus schauinslandi; assembly: GCF_002201575.2. NCBI lineage: Eukaryota > Metazoa > Chordata > Mammalia > Carnivora > Phocidae > Neomonachus > Neomonachus schauinslandi. Next base: position 75,140,390 of record NC_058416.1, read on the forward strand.
TTTCAGCTACTAATGGGCAGTTCCTCCCTTTGCCTCCGGGCTTGTGGGTGATGTTTTCAAATGGGGTGGTGGTATTTGTACAGTGGGACCCCTGAGCCTTCTGGACATTGATGACTAAGACAGCTGGGGCTTTCTTCAGGGTGAGCCCATCCTTGCCATCCCAAAGTGAGTCGTGGCTTTCACAAAAATAGTACCTCACACAGGAAGAATTAGATTGGATTGCCATGGTGTCCCTGGAGCTGCAAGCTCAGATTTAGGACCAAATTAGCCTAGCTGATGCAGCAGCGATTTGGCAAGCTGGGAAAGTGTAGGCAGGGCAGGGGTCTGCTCCGTGAGGAAGTCTAAGCCTACCAACTCTCTTTTCTAGGGGATGCTGTGGGTTTGTTTGTTTTTTTTTTTTAAATGAAGTTGACAAAATCAGAAATTACCAGGCTAGGTTTTCTGGAACATTAGTTGGTGATATGTTGTGGGCGGTGGTGGAGAACCATTTCCATAGTCAAGTAAGTTGAGAAACCCTGGGTTTAAATAGGATCTAACAAGAGTCTTTACTGCAGACCTTGTCAGAACCTTTACTGCTGCGGTGCCTTGTGAATCTCTAACAGGGGTTAGGCCGTACAGTGTCTCACACTCCTGTGGCCGTAGAATCTTGAGTGATTGATTGTGAATTTCCCCATCTCTCTGTAGACCAAACTCTATTCTAGATTGTTTATGGAGGCATGTAGGGTGGGGGTGACATTTCATTAGGACAGCCTCCAAATAAGCTGACATCTTCGGTGGGAAGGGTGATAATTATGGATGCTGCACTTGCCCTTCTAGAAACTTCAGGGTCAATTGTGAGGGTCTTAGACCCCTGCTTTCATTTCACCTCTGGCTGCTTTACCACCTTCTATTCCCTCACCTTGCTTGTCCCTCCTGCCCTGGGTCCTGGGAAAGCGCATCAGCTTTGAATTTTTCTGGGCTAGAGCTCGGTCTTGAACCCGTGTTTGGTTCCTGAAGGTATGTCATCACGGATATCATCGGGAAGGACAGTGGTGTGGGCGTAGAGAATCTCAGGGGCTCCGGCATGATTGCGGGGGAGTCCTCCCTGGCTTATGAAGAGATTGTCACCATCAGCTTGGTGAGTCTCCTATTTTATTTCCTTTTCAACTTTCTCTCATGGAATCTTTAAAGTGGTCACAGAAGGAAGGAGCCCCATGTGCTCGTCATGCAGCTCCGGTGATTATCAACATGTAGCCATTCCTGCGTCCTTGGTCCCTCGGCTCTCCTGTTTGGGGATAATTTTTTTTTTAAGATTTATTTATTTATTTTAGAGAGAGGGAGAGAGAGAAAGAGAGAGCGCAGGAGGGCAGGGGCGGAGGGAGAAGGAGAGAGAAACTCAAGTGGACTCCGCGCTGAGCGCCAACGCTGACATGAGGCTCAATCTCATGACCGAGATCACGACGTGAGCTGAAACCGAGAGTCGGACACTTAACTGACTACGCCACCCAGGTGCCCCTCTTTGTGGATATTTTAAAGCAAGTCCCCTGTCCTGTCTTACCATCTGTGGATGCCGCAGTGTGGATCTTTACTAGATAAAGACCCCCCCACACACCGCTTTTTTACAGAATCATAGTACTATTATTACACCTATCAACATCAGTGGCAATTCTTTAATATCCTTGAAACCTGCTTCACAGTTATATTTAACAATTATTGGAAAATGTATCTTTTTTTTTTTTTAAAGATTTTATTTATTTATTCATAAGAGACAGAGAGAGAGAGAGGCAGGCTCCCCGCTGAGCAGGGAGCCCGATGCGGGACTCGATCCCAGGACCCCGGGATCATGACCTGAGCCAAAGGCAGATGCTTAACCATCTGAGCCACCCAGGCACCTGGAAAATGTATCTTTTTATAGTTGATGTGTTTGAATCATGGTCCTATCTCCTCTTACTTAAAAGATACTGAATATTTACACTAATACCAATGCAGCAGAAAAAGAAATCAAGGAATGGATCCCATTCGCAATTGCACCAAAGACAATAAGATACCTAGGAATGAACCTAAGTAAAGAGGTAAAAAGATCTGTGCTCTGAAAACTATACAACACTTAGGAAAGAAATTGAAGAGGACACAAAGAAATGGAAAAGCATTCCATGCTCATGGATTAAAAGTACGAACATTGTTAAAATGTCTATACTACTCAAAGCAATCTACACATTTAATGCAATCCCTATCAAAATACTACCAGCATTTTTCACAGAGTTAGAACAAACAGTCCTAAAATCTGTAAAGACCCTGAATAGCAAAAGCAATCCTGAAAAAGAAAAACAAAACTGGAGGCATCACGATTCCAGATTTCAAGCTCTTATTACAAAGCTGTAGTCATCTGGACAGTCTGGTACTGGCAGAAAAACGGACACAGAGATCAATGGAACAGAATAAAGAACCCAGAAATGGGCCCGCAACTTGTCAACAAATCTTTGACAAAGCGGGAAAGAATATCCGATGGAAAAAAGACAGTCTCTTGAACAAATCGTACTGGGAAAACTAGACAGCCACATGCAAAAGAATGAAACTGGACCACTTTCTCACACCATACACAAAAATAAATTCAAGGGGCGCCTGGGTGGCTCAGTTGGTTAAGCGACTGCCTTCGGCTCAGGTCATGATCCTGGAGTCCCGGGATCGAGTCCCACATCGGGCTCCCTGCTCGGCGGGGGGTCTGCTTCTCCCTCTGATCCTCTTCCCTCTCATGCTCTCTGTCTCTCATTCTTTCTCTCTCAAATAAATAAATAAAATCTTTAAAAAAAAATAAATAAACACATGAGACCAAACATTTAAGATATGCACATTAAAAAAAATTTAATTAATTAAAAAAATAAATTCAAAATGGATGAAAGACCTAAATGTGAGACAGGAAACCATCAAAATCCTAGAGGAGAACACAGGCAGCAACCTCTTTGACTTCGGCTGCAGCAACTTCTTACTAGACATGTCGCCGGAGGCAAGGGAAACAAAAGCAAAAATGAACTATTGGGACTTCATCAAGATAAAAAGCTTCTGCACAGTGAAGAAAACAATCAACAAAACTAAAAGGCAGCCTACAGAATGGGAGAAGGTATTTGCAAACAACATACCTGGTAAAAGGTATCTTTATGTATAAAGAACTTACCAAGTTCAACACCCAAAAAACAAATAATCCAGTTAAGAAAGGGCAGAAGACATGAATAGACACTTTTCCAAAGAAGACATCCAAATGGCCAACAGGCACATGAAAAGATGTTCAACATCACTCATCATCAGAGAAATGCAAATCAAAACCATGATGAGATACCACCTCACACCTGTCAGGAGGGCTAAAATCAACACAAGGAACAGGTGTTGGCGAGGATGTGGAGAAAGGGGGACCCTCTTGCACTGTTGGTGGGAATGCAAACTGGTGCAGCCACTTTGGAACAGTTTGGAGTGTCCTCAAAAAGTTAAAACTAGAGCTACCCTATGACCCAGCAACTGCATTACAAGGTATTTACCCAAAGAAGACAAAAATACAGATTCGAAGGGGCACATGCACCCAATGTTTATAGCAGCATTATCAACAATAGTCAAGCTATGGAAAGAGCCCAAATGTCCATTGACTGATGAGTGGATAAAGAAGATGTGGTGTATTTATACAATGGAATATTACTCGGCCATCAAAAAGAATCTTGCCATTTGCAATGACGTGGATGGAGCCAGAGAGTATAATGCTAAGCGAAATAAGTTAGAGAAAGACAAATACCGTATGATCTCACTCGTGTAATTTAAGAAAGAAAACAGATGAACATATGGGAAGGGGGAAAAGAAAAAGAAGAGAGAGGGAAACAAACCATAGAGACTCTTAATGATAGAGAACAAACTAAGAGTTGATGGAGGGAAGTGGTGGGGGATGGGCTAGATGGGGGATGGGGATTACGGAGGGCACTTGTTATGATGAGCACTGGGTGTTGTGTTGTATGTAAGTGATGAATCACTGAATTCTACTCCGGAAACCAACATTGCACTATATGTTAACTAACTAGAATTTAAATTAAAAAAAAAAAAAGAACTGAGTATTTAGCAGAATTTTTATCTGATTTTAATTGGTACTAAAGGAATATCTCCCCCCTCCCTCCCTTGGCCTTTTCAGAAATATTTGCTGTTTCTAGTAGTACTATTACCCTTTCATGGTAAACTGTCATTCGAGACCTTATCTTTACATTCAGTGTTGGATCATCAGTTTCCGAGGTGGAAAATGCTGGCCATGGGTGTCTTCCTTAGGCTTGTTTTCTAGATATCATTTATATATATTTCAAAATAAAAAATATATACCTTTAGATATATATATATAAATAATTTATATATTGTATATTTTTATATATTCCAAAAATCATATTTTTATTTTAATATCTATAAAGATATGTTTATTTTTATATATTCCAAAATAGATGTTTTATCTGTATCATATATAATTATTATATATGGTACATATATATAATTTTGAAATAGTTTACGAGTATTATTTATTATATATTATAATTATATGTATCATAATATATATTATATGTATCCTATATAATATATGATACATATTTTAATTAAATGTATCATGTACATATCATAATTACACATGATATGCAATGATACATATATATATAATTTTGAAATAGTTTAAGACCCACCAGAAGTTACAAGACAGTGTAGAGAGGTCCCCTGTCCCCCTCACTCAGCTTCCCCCATGACGGCATCCTACGTAACCATAGTACATTAGCAAGACCAAGACGTTGACATTGGCGCAGTGCCCTTACCTCGGTAGCGACCTTACTCCAATTTCACGTTTCGCCCCAGTTCCTAGATGTCCTTTGGTTGTGTGCGAGGCTGCCGTGGCTCAGAAGAGCTACATATAAGAGCTAGGCCTTGGGGGCGCCTGGGTGGCTCAGTTGGTTAAGCGACTGCCTTCAGCTCAGGTCATGATCCTGGAGTCCCTGGATCGAGTCCCGCATCGGGCTCCCTGCTCGGCAGGGAGTCTGCTTCTCCCTCTGACCCTCCTCCCTCTCATGCTCTCTGTCTCTCATTCTCTCTCTTGCAAATAAATAAAAAAATCTTAAAAAGAAAAAAAAAAGAGCTAGGCCTTGGATGAAGCAAGAACCAGAACATTCTGTGTCTGTTGTCTGTCCTCACCACACTCTTCTTTGTTCACCACATTCTTTCTGGAAGCCAGGGTCCGGTGAGCCCGAAGACCTGGCTTGTGCCCGTAGTGGTTGGTCACCAGTCAGGTTGCCGGTGGCCCCACTGTAGCTTCCACATGCCCCGTGGGTTCCTGGCCTGCCTCGGGAATTCAAAGGGGCCCCTGTCTCTGCAGGTGACCTGCCGAGCCGTGGGGATCGGGGCCTACTTGGTGAGGCTGGGCCAGCGAGTGATCCAGGTGGAAAACTCTCACATCATCCTGACGGGAGCTGGCGCTCTCAACAAGGTGACCGCGGAGGAGCTTGGGGCGGGGGGAAGGGGGCCGCCATGGGGGGGGCTGGGACTCACTCTAACATTCCCATGTCCCCTGATGGGGCAGTTTTCTCAGGATGAAACCAGTGTCCTTCCTACTGACGTCTTCTAGCTCTTTTTCCAATGTGCACTTATCTGAGTGTCTTCTGAGCCGAAAAAAATTATTTTATTTTATTTTTTTCAAGATTTTATTTATTTGAGAGAGAGAGAGAGAGCGAGCCCTAGCAGGGGGAGGGACAGCGGGAGAGGGAGAAGCAGACTCCCTGCTAAGCAAGGAGCCTGACGCAGGCCTCGATCCCAGGACCCTGGGATCATGACCTGAGCCGAAGGCAGCCGCTTAACCGACTGAGCCACCCAGGCGCCCTGAGCCAAAAAAATTTAAAAAAATATATTAGGCTCTTGTGGTAGAACTCTCTTGTGTACTGACATTTAAGTGTTTAAAAATTATTAACATGGCATTACATATTGCAGAAAATTGGAAAGAGACGCACCCCGCCCCCTGTAATTTGGCTCCTACTAAAATTTTGCTGTATTTCCTTCTTGTCTTCTCTCTACCTGACTCCGGGTAAATGTAGAGTTTGGTATTCTACTGTTTTCACTGTATTAAAACATATGCCCACGTGGCCATAAAGCCTCCGTGATATAATGTCTGCTAGAATCCCACTGAAGTTCTCAAAGTCTGCTCCCTGGACCAGCAGCATCAGCCTCACCGGGGAACCTGTTAGGAATGCAGATTCTCAGGCCTCGGTGCCAACCTGCCGAATCAGAAACATGGGGTGGGGTTTCTTTTTTTGAGAAGACCAAAGTCATCTGGTGGGCGCGCTGGCTCTCACATTGGGCTGCACATTGGAATTACCTAGGAATTGAAGGAAAAAATACTGATGCCGTGCCCCAGCCCCAAAGATTCTGCTGTAATGGATCTGGGTGCAGCCTGGGCAGCAGGACTTTTGAGAGCTCCCAGGTCATTGCAGTATGCAGGTGGAGGACCACAGAGGGAGATGATTTCCAAACGGATGGGAGGGGCCTGAGCCGGAGGGGGCGCCTTGCTAAGCAGGCCATGTCAAAGCAGGTCCTAGGCAGAGAGGTTTATACCTCCAACAACCAGCTGGGCGGCGTGCAGATCATGCATTACAACGGCGTGTCCCACATCACCGTGCCAGATGACTTCGAGGGCGTTTACACCATCCTGGAGTGGCTGTCCTACATGCCAAAGGTGCGGTACCCCCCTGCGGCTTCGAGTCAGGAAGACGCTGTGATCAGGTTCATTTGCTGGGTAACATGGGAGTTTGGCAAACAGGGAGCTCTGTCACTGTGGCGAGGGTTAATTGAGGGTTAATTTTTCTTTACTCCTCCCTCCTTCCCTCTCTGACACCCAGCCCTGTACTGGCTGTTGTTCGCTTTTTTTTTTTTTTTTTTTTTTAATGCCACTGTATGGATGTCTTTGGAAAGGGATGGCGTTGCCTCTCATCAGAAGACATAACACTGAACAGTAGAGACTCCTGGAGCTTTGCAGCCAGGCTGGATTTGCTTCCTGGCTCCCTCCTCCCTAGCAGGGAGACCTTGGGCCAGTCTCTTAATCTTTCTGAGCCTCAGTTTCCTCATCGGTGAAATGGGAATCACAAGAGCACATACCCCAGGCTGTTACCCTCATGATTCAGGGCAATGATGTTGAGAGCCCAGCACTAAATGCTACTCATCCTGGTAATGACTGGCTAGTTCGGCCTGGGCTCTGCTGCGTAACCAGGCATAATCGTGGTCGGAGGAGAGAAGCAGATCGCAGGCATCACTGACAAGCACAAGGAGACAGAGTTGGTTTCCTTTTCTAGGATAATCACAGCCCACTCCCCATCATCACACCCACGGACCCCATTGACAGAGAAGTTGGATTCTTCCCGACCAGGGCTCCCTATGACCCCCGGTGGCTGCTTGCAGGAAGGCCTCACCCCAGTAAGTTCTAAAGTGCTTTGCCTGAGACCTGGCTCTTGGGTTTCTTTCCTGCACCTGGGACAAAGGAACACTCAGAGAGAAGCAGGGATCCTGGGCCACGTGTCCCAGAGGGGTGCGCCTGAGATCCCATGTGCAGGGAGCGGAGGGAGCGGGGTTTTTTCCTCTGTGCTTCTCCTGAGCTGTTAACCAAGAAGAGGTGGAAACAGCCTCTGGTTTCTGGGGGTGGTAAATGGAGGGGGAGTGCGACACAGTACATGGCCTCCCTCCCCCAAACCGCCCCATGGTTACAGAGTGGACAATACAGACATCAGAGTGTTCAAGAGAAGACTACTCCCCCTTCTCCCTCTTTCTTTCTGGCTCTCTGTTTGGCTCTCTTTACTAAGGTAGCCCTCCAGGGGTTCACCCGGGACGGACGACCTAGCCTCTTCTTACACGTAGAGATGGGCACACTTCCGCTTGCACACACACATTCTCTCTGTCCCTCCCTCTCTCTGAAAGGGGCCAGTTTGTCTCCGGGAGGCGTATGGTTACATTCTGAGCAGCCAGGACAGAACAGGAAAGCTGAGCTGCCCCCGTTCCCATAATCCCCGGTCTGTAATTTCAGATGCTGCCACTGTCAGAAACCGGCCTGGCCGTCCAGCCGGCTGCGTGGCTCAGGAGGCCCCTCAGCCTGCTTGCCCGTCTTGTGTTTCTCTTGGGCTTTCTTGCCTGTGAGCACCAAGGGGGGTGGCTTTAACCTGATTATAAAATATCCAACTTGTTTCTGACCATTTTCTCCATCAAGTCAGGCCAGCCCCCAGGCAGACACTGGAGTCGGGCTGTTGGGGTTCAGGCACCCAGCTTCCCTCCCTGGCAGCTCGGGACCCTCCTGTCACCTGGCTCCTTTCTCCTTGCCCGAACCCTGTGATGGACACGTCACTGCTTCCTGTCCGGGGATGGCTGCAGCTGACGTCATCCTGTCCTCCCTCCTCCCCTCCTTTTCTCTGTCTCCATCTCTCTCTTTTGGAAGGAGACAGTGCCCCCCCCCCCCCCCGTTAAATGTTGTGAGGCTGCAGCTGGCATGTTGAGGATGAGGTTTTCAGGGCAGGTGGTCCCTTCTCCAAATCCCACCTTTTGAAGGTGTCCTGTCAACTGTCTTTGATTCTTGGGCTCATCCTTGGGATTAGGATCTCCGTGTGTTCGGCATTGACAGGAGCTGATGTAGTTAGATGTTCCAAGTGGGCTGAATTCCTGACTTAGCCTATTTCCTGCAGCCCTGTTTTTTGGGGATTTTTTTGTTGTTGTTTTGTTTTGTTTTTTAATGGGGTTGGGATCTGTATGGTTTTCTGGAGAAACAGGTGTTTGGGCGTCAAGGCCAGGTTGTCTGTCCCACCAGGCAGACCCAGAGACCCTCATCAACCCAACCCCTTGGCCTGGGCTTATGTGCTCCTGTCCACAGCTCTGAAGGGATCCTGGCAGAGTGGATTCTTTGACCATGGCAGTTTCAAGGAAATCATGGCGCCTTGGGCCCAGACCGTGGTGACAGGACGAGCAAGGTAACGTTGAGGACGGGACAGGCTGCACTCACCTGGCCTCCCCGGGTATTGGGATTCCCGGGCACTAGGCCAGGGGTCCTTTCCTCTCAGGTGACCCCCCAAGAGCACTTTCCTTCTGGCCTTGGGATTTTCTGAAAGAACAACCAATCTGGGGGATCGTTTTCTGGATGATGAACTTCTTCATAAAGTCTGGATTTTCCATGGCCTTAGTAGGCATCTCAGCCAGCTTGTTGCTGAGGGCCAGCACTCTGGCCCCTAGTGTCTGCCCCTGGGGCAGGGATCCCTAGCCACGGGGGCCATGGGCCCCTTTAGGAATCAGAAGACGGCTCCGGATGCTCCCACCGGAAAATTGCACAGACGCTGCCAACTATGAATTCCATTTCAGGAGGGCCATGGTCAGAAACCCCCTTGTCTACGCAGTTGGTGGATGGCTTAAATGCTTGAATGCTCCCAGAACTGAGCAGCTCATTCCTCAGTGGTATAGTCCTCAACTTTCCAGACACGTCCCGCTCCCTGCAAGATCCTTCCTATGTGGAGCCCAAAGCAGTGTCCTTATAATTTACCATTCAGATTCCCGGCACTATGTAGTTGCTACAGGTTCGGCTCTGGAGTCAGATCTGAGGTCAAGCTCAGCTGTATCACTCACCCTCTCTGGGCCTCCACATGCTCATCTGCAAGATGGGGATGATAATTCTACCCCCAGAGGACTGTTGTGATGATGTATGTTAAGCACTTATAATATCATAAACGCAGGCGCCTGGGTGACTCGGTCGGTGAAGCATCCAGCTCTCGATCTCCACTCAGGTCTTGATCTCAGGGTCGCAAGTTCAAGCCCCATATTGGGCTCCATGCCAGGCGTGGAACCTACTTTAAAAAAAAAATCATAAATGCTCCGTAAGTGGTAGCACCTGCTAGTACTCTTTGTTGTTGCTATTATTTCTCTCCTGGGCAATAAGTAAGTATTAAAATACTAAATACTAAGCCTCATATTAATAGCTGGTTCACTTTTCCATAAATGTTTTATTTTAAAAACATTTTTTTTAAAACCTGAAATGAGATCGGCTCCCCCTTCCACACAGAAGCCCTTCCTTTCTTTTTTTTTTTTTTTTTTTAAAGATTTTATTTTTTTTATTTGACAGAGAGAGACACAGTGAGAGAGGGAACACAAGCAGGAGGAGTGGGAGAGGGAGAAGCAGGCCTCCCGCTGAGCAGGGAGCCCGATGCGGGGCTCGATCCCAGGACCCTGGGATCATGACCTGAGCCGAAGGCAGGCGCCCAACGACTGAGCCACCCAGGCGCCCCAGCCCTTCCTTTCTTTAAAGACTTTCCCTCCACCTGCCTCGTAGGGTCATTGAGAGCGTAAACAAGAGTAACCCAGGGTCGCGCCCAGCACAGGGCTGGCCCCATAGCAAGGTAACAACAGTGACAATCACTGTTGTCATAGAATCCCCCTGAGCAGAGGCTCCTTCAGGCTCAGCATCCCTCAACCCTTTCCAAACGTGCCTCGGTGCCTAGACCCGCCCCGTCCCCTTGTGGGAGCTGCTGGCCACGTGTGACCGTTGAAAGAGGTCCCGTTCCTCCGCTGCACTTGCCACGTTTCCGGTGCTCAGCATCCACAGGAAGTGGCTCATCACAGCTGCTGTTCTGGATGGCACAAGACAGAGAGCGCGCAGCATCGCGGGAAGTTCTAGTGGACGGCGCTGCTCCCGTCCCTGCACTGGCCCCACCGTCCCCGTCACCACGACGGCTGGTGCCCCAAGAGGGGCGCCGATAGCACCTTTCCAGCCCACCCGCTTGTGAGGAGGCTCTTATTGCTTGGAGTCTTCCAAATGAATGCCCTCCAAGAAGATGACCGGCCAGAGTAAAAACCGTGCTGTCTTCTGTGTGCCCCCCTCCCCGCCGTGAGTGCCCGTGTACCCAGGATGCCCACAGAATGTCAGCCGGGGCTGGGAGGACCCATCTACCGCTGAATCCACAGCGGGGAGGCGGGTGTCGCCTGGCTGACCCGTGCCCGCCTCGCAGGCTAGGGGGGATCCCTGTTGGAGTGATTGCCGTGGAGACGCGGACCGTGGAGGTGGTGGTGCCTGCGGACCCTGCCAACCTGGATTCAGAGGCCAAGGTGAGGGGGCTGGGAATTTGGGACTGCTCTTTCAGCTGGCTTAGCCACCAAGAGTGAGTCCTGGGTGGTCGCATGCTAGGGTCTGGGGCCAGTCCTTGGCCATGGGGGCGCATTTCTCCAGCACGGTTTCTGTGGGAGGCAAAAATGGTCCCACACGGTTTTTCTTCTTCTTCAGAGGGTGACCAGTCCCTGGGAATCCTTCCTGCCTTCCGCCTCCGTCCCTGTCACTGTGTCTAGGGTGGGCCATGGCACATACTGGGAGGAGCTCAGAAGGCAGAGGGTGGGTCCTAGGACTCGGTGCGGCCGGGACTAGCTTGGCACTTGGCACCCCTTTGAGCCTAAAAATGAGGCCGAAGGGACCTGCAGCCCGTGGAGGCAAGCAGGGCCCCTAGCAGACGAGCTTTGGGCCCTCCCTGTGAGCCCATGGCTCTGGTGTAGGTGCCAACACAGATCAGATTGCTTGCCCTCTAGGGTGTGGCTCAGATGGCTGTCCCCATGTCCTCTTGCTGCTCTTGCACAGAGGAGTCTGATCCAGGCCACTCTGTGTTTCAGATAATCCAGCAGGCGGGCCAGGTGTGGCTCCCAGACTCGGCCTACAAGACGGCCCAGGCCATCAACGATTTCAACCGAGAGAAGTTGCCCCTGATGATCTTTGCCAACTGGAGGGGGTTCTCCGGTGGCATGAAAGGTAAGGCTGCCTCTCCTCTGGGTGTCCTAAAGCTACGGGGTCAGCACCCCGGGCAGGGAAGCCCCCTCAAGGTGGTGCTACGGTTCTACTCTGGATGGCTTAGCTGAGACCCCCATGGCCCTGAGGACGGGAGCAGTTGAGGTCACATCTTCCCATTTTACAGATGAGGAACTGAGGGTTCCCGGTGTGACTTTCCAGAGGTCACACTGTGAGGGCCAGGGCCAGGAGGGCAGCCCTGGGAACTTCCCTCCTGTGAAGGGGCTCAGAATAAGACCAACCCAAGAGGTGCAAGGTGAGGATTTGATGAGCTGATCGCTGGTACGTGGTGTTAGCTCTTGGTGTGATGATGCCCGATTTTATTGTTGCATTGTAACCATGTCAGGTGCCTGGTACTTGGAGGGCCCCGTCTTGGTGGAAAATAAGGGCCATACTGTGTGTGGGCAGGAGGCAAGGACCTGTGTTATTGCTGGGTAGGGTGTCTGTGTGCTGGAGCCAGCAGGACAGGGCGGGGGGGTGGGGGGGTCAGTCACCAGCAAGGGCATCCCAGAGTCAGAACTGGAAGGAATCCTTGGGATGGCCCTATACCTCCTTTTACAGATGGGGACACTGAGGCCCAGGCAGGGAGAGTGACATGTCCAAGTCACATGGACAGTCAGGGTGCCGTCTGTACCTGGGCTCACTCCTGACTCCCAGCCCGGAGCTCTTTCCATGGTGCCACCAAGCACCCCGGCTGAACACTTCCTCAGGATCCCCAGGACGATGAGGGCTGCGGGCTTGGCATGCGGACAGGTGCTGGGGCCTGCGGCCTCCTCAGCAGGTGACTGCTTTGTTTTGCAGACATGTACGACCAGATGCTAAAGTTTGGAGCCTACATCGTGGACAGCCTCAGGCAGTACAAACAGCCCATCCTGACCTACATCCCACCCTACGCGGAGCTCCGGGGGGGCTCCTGGGTGGTCATGGACTCCTCCATCAACCCCCTGTGCATAGAACTGTACGCAGACAAGGAGAGCAGGTGGGTGTGTCACCCTCAGCCTGGCTGAGCCTTGGCTTGTTCTCCCCCCCCAGACCTGAGAGCCCGTTGTTATCTTTAAGCCGCTGGCCAGGGATTGCCAGGGCATTGAAGTTCTTTTGTTTTCTTTTTTTTTAAGATTTTTATTTATTTGAGAGAGAGAGAGAGAGCACGAGCGGCGGGGAGGGGCAGAGGGAGAGGGAGACGCAGACTCCCCGCAGAGCAGGGAGCCTAACATGGGGCTCGACCCCAGGACCCTGGGATCATGGCCTGAGCCGAAGGCAGACTCTTCACCGACTGAGCCACCCAGGCGCCTGGCATTCTGAGTTTCTGAAGGATGGAGAGCCTCCAGTTTTACCAATCTGAAACTAGCATCCAGTGCACAAGTAGATTTTCTCAGGAAAGGGGGCGCCGGGGTGGCTTAGTCGGTGAAGCGTCTGCCTTCAGCTCAGGTCGTGATACCAGAGTCCTGTGGATCGAGTCCCGCATCGGGCTCCCTGCTCCGCGGGGAGTCTGTTTCTCCCTCTGCCCCTTTGCCCACTTCTGTTCTCTCTCTCAAATAAATAAATAAAATCTTAAAACAAACAAACGATTTTTCTCAGTAGAGTTAGTGGCTGGAGCCGGAGACGGCAGAAGAACTGTTGTTTGTTCTTTCATGACTTATATTCACCTGCTTCCCAAGGAAGTTTGCAATCAAAAAATCAGGAAAGATGGAAAGCACTTGAGGTTCCTGGCAGCCAGGATGAAAAGGGAAGTAAAACCCGTCATCTGCTTCCCCCTGGACTCTGATTCTCTCCCAAAGCTACAAGTTCCTGTAGGGGCCGTGCTTTATTCAGTTTTATAACCCAGGGCCTGGCACCATGCCTGATTGCTAGGGGGTGGTTGGAAAATAGTGGTTGGGGGTGCCTGGGTGGCTCAGTCGTTAAGCGTCTGCCTTCAGCTCAGGTCATGATCCCAGGGTCCTGGGATCGAGCCCCACATTGGGCTCCCTGCTCCGCAGGAAACCTGCTTCTCCCTCTCCCACTCCCCCTGCTTGTGTTCCCTCTCTCGCTGTGTCTCTCTCTGTTAAATAAACACAATCTTAAAGAAAAAAAAAAGAAAATAGTGGCCAAACCGATGACAGAATTGATATTTGCATGAAAGGATACCAGTTCTTCAGGGGAAAGAGAACCTTGGTGCTTTTTTGAGGAGGAATTCATCCCAGGAACGTTTACAGAAAGAATAATGACAGTAAAACTTGCCACACAGTGTTTGAATGACTTTCAAGTAAAGACTCTGCTCTATGGTGTATAGGATGTAAAGACCTCAGGAGTAGTTCTGTCCAAGATAGAGGCTTCCTCTGCTCCTGTAATTCATTCATTCATTCATTTGTTCATTCATTCATTCAGTGAAGATTTATTGAGCACCTACTATGTGCCAGGCATTATGATAAAACATTGTGATGTACGAATGAGCCAAACGTGTCCTGCCTTCAGTGCATCTAGACCCTCGTGGGGGGCTGTTGAGGTCACACCTCCAGGAATACTCAGGACACAAGCAGCCTCGAATGGGGTCATCATGAACTTTTCACTCTGGCCACCAGGAAGCTCAGAGCTCCATGGAGTATTCCTCAGGGCTTCCAAGCTATCAAAGGATGGGGGTCAGTCTGAAGGGTGAGTGAGAGGCTTGAAATGGGAGGCCAGCTCCTATTGGACCATGTGGAACTCTATATTGTGACTCCATGAGCTTTAAGGAGATCAGAAACAGTACCGTGGCCCAGGGAGAACAGACATTAGGAGAGTCATAAAGGACTGTGGCTGAAGAGCAGGAGGGCTAGGCTGTTCTGGAGAAAGTCATATGCTCTCAGAGCTGAAAGGGCCTTCCAGAGCTCAGAAAACTTGATTTTAAAATGTGGACTCAGCCCCTCATTTTATGGATATAGAAGCAGATGACCAGAGAGTCCCCTCTGACTTGCCCAAGTCACAGAGTGAGTCCGTCAAAGAGCTAAGAAGTCACAACCCAGATTTCCTGGCTCTCCTGCCTCCACCCCCTTGTTGGGGAGCATCTTCTACATCTCCACCCCTGCCTCTTCTTGTTTCAGGGCAAATATTCTGGAGCCGGAGGGAACAGTGGAGATTAAGTACCGAAAGAAAGATCTGATAAAGACCATGAGAAGGATTGACCCAGCTTACAAGAAGCTCGTGGAACAGCTTGGTAAGAGGGCTGGAAGTGCACCATCTCTCAGAGGGCAAGAGAAGCCCAGCCTGCTTACTACTAAAGGTTTCTAGTTTGGTAAAAACAAAGTGAAACGTCCCGAAACATACCTACAAAAATGGTGAGATGTTTTCAGTGTTCTCGTGTAGCAAAATCAACCCCCTTAATGCTAAGAAAAAATGTTTAATGCCTTAATGTATGTATTTCTCAACACATACAAAATATAAAAATGGAAGTATTTGGGGCCAGTAAAGGAGATCAGCATTTTCACAGCAAGATGTCTTTTTAGAATTTTCCATCAGACAAAATATTTTACTAGTTTTGTTTGAGTGATAGCTTTGTTTCACTTGTAACCTTAGATGTAATTCTCTTTAAAAGCCCATATTGGGGGCACCTGGGTGGCTCAGTCAGCTCATCGTCTGACTCTTGATTAGAGCTCAGGTCCTGATCTCAGTGTTGTGAGATCGAGTCCCACATCTGACTGTGGAGCCTGACTGTGGAGCCTGCTTGAGATTCTCTCTCTCCCTCTCCCTCCGCCCTTCCTCCCCAACTCATTCGCTCGCTCACTCTCTTAAAAAAAAGTCCATATTGGATGGCAATATCTTTATAACTGTGCTCTTCACAAGATTTATCTGTGTGTGTGTGTATGTGTGTGTGTAATTTCTTTGGTTTGGTATCAGGGTAATGCCAATCTCTTAGAATGAGTTGTGAAGTGTTCTCTCTTATTTTCTGATTTTGAACTGGCATTATTTCTTTAAATCTTCAGTAGGAGGTTTCTAGCTACAAATTCCTCTTTATTATATATAGGACTATTGAGGTTATCTGTTTCCTCTCGGCAGAGCTCAAAGAATTTATCTGTTTCATCTAAGGTGTGAAATTGGCAGAGTTTATAATCTTCCCTTCTTATCTTTTGCAATATGCAAAGCACAGTGGTTCTTTCTGATTAAAGGGGCACATGCAGAGTCGCAGGCTCAATGCTGTCCCTCCGTTGTGAGTGCCTCCCTGAGATGGCAGGAGCAGCTGGATTGGGGGGTACGATCGGAATTCAAGTGTGGTGGGTCTCTGCCGCAAAGCCTGGTTTGTGCCCTTGCCCACAGGAATGTCGGAGCTGTCCGACATGGACCGCAAGGACCTGGAGGGCCAGCTGAAGGCCCGGGAGGATCTGCTGCTGCCCATCTACCACCAGGTGGCAGTGCAGTTCGCCGACCTACACGACAGGCCCATCTGCATGCTGGAGAAGGGTGCCATCGCTGTAAGAGCCTGCGGCTGTGGGGCAGGGCATGAGTGGGCCATCCTAAGGTCACCTGGCTTCCAAACAGGAGGCGATCTGGGCGGGAACGCCACATGTTAGAATCACCTGGGGAGCTATAAAAAAAAAAAATCTCAGGGCTCAGGTGGCTCTCCAGACTAATGAAATGCGGTGGGGCGGGGGGAGCCTGGCATCAGTGGGGTTTCGAATCCCCAGGAGATTCCAACAGGCAGCAAGGTTTGGGAACCACCGGTCTGACCTCTGTGTGTGTGTCTCTGTAACTGCTGGGCCACATTTGGGACTGGTTGGTCCTGCCCTGCACTCACCCAGCACTGCCGGTCCCAAGCCCCGCCCCATCGCGCCCCCCCCCCAAGAGGCTATCCTAGAGTCAGCCTACCACCCTGTGTGTGGTGCTCCCCTCCCCAGACGGCCTAAGCCCTGCATGCCTCTGGTAAGCCAGTGTCGGGTTCTGGTGGCATCTCCCTCTGCCACCTCCCCCCAAAACCTCAGCTGCCTGGTCTGTAAAATGGGAACGATCGGAGAGCCTGCACCTTGTGCGGGGCCCAGCCCCAATGGTGCCGTGCATCTGCCCCTGCCCTCCCGGAGGGCTCAGGCCTGGGGCTCGTCTGCAGGACATCCTGGAGTGGAGGACCTCACGGACCTTCTTGTACTGGCGCCTGCGCCGTCTCCTGCTGGAGGACCAGGTCAAGCAGGAGATCCTGCAGGCCAGCAGCGAGCTGAGCCATGTGCACATCCAGTCCATGCTGCGCCGGTGGTTCGTGGAGACCGAGGGGGCCGTCAAGGTGGGCCTGGGGTGGAGACGGGGTGGAGACAGGGCGGGGGCCGCGGGGGGCCAGAGGCTAGCTAGACTGCTGGGCGTGGGGTCCATCTCTCCCCTCCCCCAGGCCTACCTGTGGGACAACAACCAGGTGGTGGTACAGTGGCTGGAAGAGCATTGGCAGGCGGGGGACGGCCTGCGCTCCACCATCTGCGAGAACATCAAGTGCTTGAAGCGAGACTCCGTCCTCAAGGCCATCAGAGGGTGAGTGGCCACCCCGCCCCCCCGCCCATCCCTTGGACTTCTTGGCAAGTGCGGGAGCCAGGATTTTCCTCCAGCCGCATGACTCCAGAGTGGCTGCGTGGTCCCCAGGCCTCGGGCTCAGGCCTGTATTCCTTGCTGGAATCTATGGGGCGACTCATCCCAAGGTCACAGCTAGAGCACTTTTTTTTTTTTTTTAAGATTTTATTTATTTATTAGAGAGCATGCACAAGCAGGGGGGAGTGGGAGAGGGAGAAGCAGATCCCCCGCCGAGCAGGGAGCCCGATGGTGGACTCGATCCCAGAACCCCAGGATCGTGACCGAAGCCGAAGGCAGCCGCTTCACTGACTGAGCCCCCCAGGCGCCCCAACTAGAGTGCATTTGTGAGAACCCACATTCCTTCCCGCTAGGCTGTAGGCTGCTGCCTCCCATTTGGTATCAGCCTTCCCCAAGGATTTGCTCACCAAATTCCGACGGGGTCCCCTGTGAGGTGGGTTAGGTGATCCCGTGGGACCTCATTTGGGGAATGATGCTGAGGTTCCGGGGACGTGCTGTCTGTCCGGTCACACAGCTAGTGGCTGACGGGGTCCACCGTCCTCCGAGGTGTTCTCATCCCCAGGTGGTGTGCCCTCCTGCCACACGGGACCATCACCCCCGTGGTGGCCACAGCACAGAGATTTGGGAGCTCTGGGTTGTCACGCACACGGGAACATGACACGGGCCCCGCGCAGGGATTCTTGGGACCTGCCCTAGGGCCCACTGAGCTGAGTGGCAGGAATGACCCCAGCCCTCTCTCCCCTCCCACCGCAGCCTGGTGCAGGACAACCCTGAAGTGGCCAGGGACTGCATTGTGTACATGAGCCAGCACGTCAGCCCAGCCGAGCGGGCCCAAGTCCTTCACCTCCTGTCCACTGTGGACAGCCCAGCCTCCACCTGACCCCCGCCACCTCGCCACTTGCAGGACCACGGGCAAGAGAAACCATGCTGACCCGCCTACCGCAGGCCTCATTAGGACCTTGGGGGTTTGCTTTAAAAAAAAAAAAAAAATCCTGGGCATTTCTGCAGGGCTGCTGGCCTCCCACTCACTCCTGTCTCAATAAAAGGCTCAGGAGTGTCCCCTTCCAAACAGAAATAGCTTCCTATCCGTTGCTGGGAAGTTTGTTCTGGTGTCTCTTGAGACACCACATTTTGCTGCATCACCGAATCAACCTGAGCCCAAACACCCCGGTTTCCTTTTGCTTTCTGGTGCCTGGCGTGCGGGACCCAGGTGTTCCTGCAGGCTTGTTTTGTATCCGATCATGGAAATCTTTTATTTTTTTACTCTTGAGACCAACTCTTGATGGAAACATCTATATTTCAGCAGAATAAATAGGCCAAGGAAAGAAGTACAGAGACAAGAAAAAAAACAAAACAAAAACCCTATTTTTGTAATGATGCTTATTCGGATGCTGTTGAGTCACCCGGGAAAGGGTTTGAATGATTTTTTAGGAGAATAAAATGGTATCTCGTTCACCAAGTGGCCCCTAGAGAGTCGCCAGGAACGTCTCATTGGTAGGCCATGCTTAGAGATTTTGTTTTTGAGAGAGAGACAGTAAATGGGCAGAATTGTCCGGCTGCCGCATGGCTCCTAGCCCTCCGCCGGCCCCTTCCCTCCCCCTGCATGCACCCTCGTGGCCAGTCGGAGAGTACAGAGGCAGAAGGAAAACCGTCACCCGGCCATGAGTGTCACTTCTGTGATTGCCACGGCCCTCCCCGGAGAGCCCCTCTGCTGTCACTCACCTGGTGCCTCAATGTCTGTGGAGGGATCCAGCCCCAAAGGGCAGAACTGTGGGTGTTCAAGGACTGGACCACGAGGGCCGCACCGATTTGCTCAGGGAGACCTCTGTGACATGCACTCCAGCACTGGGCTCTGAAGGCTGCCCCACGTCAGACCTGCTATCCTCCTGGCCCCGTCCCTCGGTCCCCTGGTGCCAGTAATGGGGGCAGTCGGCCATCCCCCCCACCCCCGCCCCGCCCCGCCCAATGCCGGGACGGGCAGTTTGTCTGAGGACACCACGTGTCATGCCGGACCCGTTCGGAGGCCAGCGAGGATGCCCAGGGAAGCCCCCGCAAGCCAGGATGCTTGAGGATGCCTGAGTTGAAAAAAATACAGTTGGGCCATCAGCCAATGACAGCCCTGGCAAAGCAAAGTGTCCTGGCGGCAGTGAGGGGTGGGAGAAAGATGAGTGAGCTGTTGCCCCATCCTGCGGCCCGTTGTGGGAGGGAGCAGACCTCTGTGCTGCATTGGGACCTGAATGTTTCCCAGTGCGGGAGGCTCCCGTGGTTTTGGAGGGAAAGAGAAGTCGATGACTAGCTGCTACCCAGGAAGGGTGGGTGGGGGAACCCACCAGGAGGTGTGTGGAATAAAGTATTTTTTAAAGGAAGCCCTTTGGCCTTGACTTATTCTCGGGACCAGAAAAGGCAGGCCGCCTCCCTGGGTGATTCCGCCGCAGCTCACCAGCTTCCTACATGGGCTGAAATCTTGAGCAAGCCCCCATCCGAGGAAGACAAAGCTCTGATAGGAGTTTGTATCCCGAAGACCACAGGTGGACTTGGTCTTTCCAGCGGGATTTCAAAAATGAGCGCATGTCGCTATCTGCCGGCTGATGATGCTGAGTTTAGCGCATTGGCAATCAGCTCAGCTGCAAGTCCTTTGCCTGATCAGGCTGACTTCCCTCCTTGGGGGACTTTGTGCAGCCGCCTCCAAGGAAGTCATACCACCGAGTGTGGACAGAGGCCTCGGTGGGCAGCTTGGGTCCAGACCAGATGCTCAGGGTGATGGCCACTGGCTGTGTGTGGCGCCCTGACTTCATCCCATGCGATCCTCGGGAGCCCCTGAAGTCCATGCTACCCTCTATCCTCACTTCTATAGACAAGAAAACGCCGGCTCAGAGATGAACAGACTTGCCTGAGGTCACACAGCTGGTGAGAGTTGGGGCCAGGCCCCCAGGCTGAGCCAGACTCAATCTTGCTAGGCTTCTGGCTTTCCCAGAAATCCTGAACCTTTGCAGAGGTTACATCCTGAAACTTGAGGACACCATCTAGACCTGCCCCACTCCGCTAATCCAACCAACGTCATCACTTGGATCCTCATCAAGAACCTGGCACCTCCTGGGCCAGGCCTCTGCTGGAGGCCAGCTACCCTCTCCATTCACTGAAGCCTCTCCCTCCCTCGATCAGCAGATTCTGGAGCCCCCCCCCCGCCCCACAAAATCACCTGAATGAGCCCTGTGTCCTTGCGTGTACAGCTTGTCCGAATCACAGATGTGGGGTGCTGCCAAACGGCATCCCAACTTCTGCCCCTTGGTTTGCCTTCCCCACCTAGTTCTCCAGCTCCAAAAGTCAGCTGGCCTTTTAGCCCAGAGTCATTCTTCCCCCGCCACTTTGTTATGAAAAATCTCCAAACACCAAAAAGTCGAATTCTCAGCCGCAGACCCCTAATCATCCAGTACTCACTGCTGTCCTTGATGTTTTCTTGTGCTTGTCCTTGCTTACTGCCTATCTCTCCATCTATCCATCCCTCTCTCAATCTGTCAATCCATTTTCTTATTTGGACCTATTTCAGAGTGAATTGCAGACATTAGTATATTGTTCAAAATGCATTTTTTTCTTTAAATCACATCCTGAGGGGCACCTGGGTGGCTCAGTCGATTAAGCGTCTGCCTTCGGCTCAGCTCATGATCTCAGGGTCCTGGGACCAAGACCCCCGTTGGGCTCCCTGCTCAGTGGGGAGTCTGCTTCTCCCTCTGCCCCTCCCCACCTCACCCCTCAGCTTGTGCTCTCTCTCTTGCTCACTCTCTCAAATAAAACCTTTAAAAAAAATAAATCACATCCTGAGCTCCTCTGCAGGTGAGAGCACGTTGAGAACAACAGAGGTGTGTTGAGATGAGGTGGCCAACCGCGTGGCTAGGGAGGGGGGCTCCGGCCTCCCAGTGCACAAGCCTGTCTGTGCCAATCATTTTCATCAACTATTTATTGAGCGCGTACTACGTGCCAAGCACTGTGTGAGGGGGCACGGCCATGAGCAAGACAGCCACTCCCGCCCTCGGAAGCTGATATCCAGAGTCCCCAAAGGTAGAAATTGCAAGTGGTTAACTACAAGGAGACCTTCCTGGTCACAGCTGTAGTTGCTATAGCAGCTGATGCCCAAGCCACGCCAAGGCTTTCTGCCAATAGTCGACCCCCAAAATGCCCCTTCACTGTTCCAAGTGCTCCCAGGGAAGAGTTCTCACTTGATCCTATATGGACTGGCATGAGCCACAGCCAGCTTGCACACCTTTCCTACAGACTGTCATCCTCATGCACCAGACCAAACTTGTCAGTTCACCTTCAGATGAGCACAGACTATTTCTCTTGTGAGAAACACTCCTTCCCCTTTGGCCTTTGCCTAGCTGACTCCTACTCATCCCTCAAAACCCAACTCAAATGGTGCTTCCTCCAGGTAGATCTCCCTGACCACCTCCCCAATGGGTTGGGAGCCCGTTCCCTGTGGTCCCTCAGCTTCTGTGTTTCTCCTCTTGCATGCTCATATATATATATGAAATGTGGATTTGAAAATGAAATGTATACCTAGGGATCCCTGAATCCCTCTGGCTACTGAGCGGAGGAGGGATTTTGGAGAGCAGTCTTACCGGCAGAGAGGTGGTCCCCTTCTGGAAGGTGAGGGGAAAGGCCACTTTCAATGATGATCTGTATCTTGTGATATTCTGACCCACGTGTAGCTCTGAGCAGCTCCGTGTGCAAGAAACACAGGCCAAGAATCTAGGATGTTTCATTTTTCATTTTTTTATTAGTGTAAGATATACATAAGATTCACCATTTTGGCCATTTCAAAGTGTATAGTTCAGTGACGTTACGTACATCCACGCTGTTGAGCAACCGGCACCACCATCCGTCTCCACAACATTCTCATCTCAGACTGGAACTCCTTGCCCATTACACACCCCCACTGCCCCCTTCCCCCAGCCCCGGCGACCACCAGCTCCTCTCTGTCTCCATGAATCTGCCGACTCTGGGTACCTCCTACGAGTGGAATCATGCACTGTTTGCCTTTTGGTGGCTGGCTTCTTTCACTCAGCATAATCTCCACAAGGTTCATCCCTATTATGGCACGTGTCCGAATGTCCATCCTTTTTAAGGCTGGTTAACATCCCGTTGAACATATACACTACTGTCTGTCTTAGTCCGTTCAGGCTGCTGCAACAAAGTACCACAGACTCGGGGGCTTATAACTTATAAATAACAGAATTTCATTGCTTACGGTTCTGGAGGCTGGAAATCCAAGATCAGGGTGACACCACGGCCAGGCGAGGGACCTCTTCTGGGTTGCAAACTTCTTGCTGTGTCCTCCCCTGACAGAAAGGGCAGGGAGCTCTCCAGGGCCTCTTATTAGAGCATTAATCGCATTCATGAAGGTTCCACCTTCGTGACCTAAGTACCTCCTGGAGGCCCCACCTCCTGATGCCATCATGTGGGCATTAGGATTTCAACTAATGAAGGGGGGGTGTGGCCGAACACAGACATTCAGACCATAGCACCCACATTCCGTTTATCCGTCCATCCATCGATGGTCACTTGGGTTGCTTCCACCTTTTGGCTTTTGGGAATAATGCTGCTGTGAGCATGGGCGTGCAAAGATTTCTCCGAGGCCCTCCTTTCACTTCTATTGGGGGTAGATGCCCAGACGTGGAATTGTGGACCAAACGGCAATTCTGTGCTTCACTTTTGGAGAAGACGTACTGTTTTCTGCGGGGTCTACACGGTCCTACATTCCCACCGACAGGGCATGAGGATTCTGGTTTCTCCATATCCTCCCCAACACGTACCGGCTTTTTGGTTCGTTTCTATAGCAGCCGTCCTTACAGGTCAAGCCTAGAAGCAGTTTTAGCTCAGAAGTCGTTGAACCTTTTTGCTTGCATCCCTCCCACATGGTGGCGGGGGCACATGCAGCCTCGCCCGCGTGCGCCTTTAAATTTTCCTTCCCTGTGCATCCTGCTTCCCCCGCCCACCCAGCGGCTCCTGCCCTGGCTGCCCTGCCGTCCGCCAGTTTGGTCTTCCGCCTGCTACCCCTGGACTGGAGGTGGGGGTGCTGAGACCCCGGGGATGGGAGGCTCCGCATTCGCACCCAGAGGAGGAACCGGCATCGTCCAGAGGAGGCAACACCTGCTTCCTCATCTCCTCTCCTACGTCTTGTGTCCGTTCCTTCTCTCCCTCTCTCCGAGCCTCCACCAGCTGCCCTTCAGGAGCAAACACTCCGCGAGGCAGGGCGATGCCACGGGAAGGGCCGGGACATCGGCAGACCTGGGGTCGAACCCACAGTTACGGCCCCACTTCCGGCCAGCAAGCGGGTGATGCCAGCAGAGCTGAGCCCCGGGAGATGGATACGGGGCTGGCGCGGGGAGCAGAGCGCCCTTGGAGCCCCAGCTCCCGCCCTGACTAATCACAGGTAAGCGGGCTCCGCCTCTCTGAGCCTCAGTTTCCTCTTCTGTAAAATGGGCTGTTTGTTTCCTGCGGCGGCTGTCATAATTAGCACAAGCTTGGTAGCTTCAAAACCACACAAACGTGATCTCTTACGGTTCTGGAGATCGGAAGTCTGAAACGGATCTCGCTGGGCTAGAATCAGGGTGTTGTGAAGCCTGTGGCCCTTTTTGGAGGCTCCGAGGGAAAGCCCATTTTCTCGTGTTTTCCAGTGTCTAGAGGCCCCGTTCCGTTGTCAGAGCCAGCAAGGTGGGCTCTTCAGAGCTGACACCGAGCCTCCCTCCTTCACATCTCAGGATCCTGTGATTACAACAGGGCTAACCTGGATAATCCAGGAGACTCTCCCTAGATTCAGGGCAGCTGATACACAACCTTAATCCCGCCTGCTCCCTTCGTTGCCCTTGCTGTAACATAACCAAGTCACAGGATTAGGACGTGGCCACCGCCGGGGAGCCACTATTCCACCTCCCAGGGGGGACGGCAACTACCCCCCCACCCCCCAGAGAACAGGATAAATGAAATAGGCCGTGTCGCAGTGCACGGAGCACAGAGTAAGCCCCGTACGTGTTGGCCGGTCGCGTTGCTCTTTGTGCGGTTAGAGCGTGGGTGATTTCTCCTGGAGGGAGAAGAGAAGCTGCACGATCACGAGCTGAGTCTCCGTTTTCTCATCTGGGAAACGGGGCCATCTCCTGCCTCTGTGGGTGGTTGAGCTGGACTAGTCAGGAGTGGCTTCCTGGTGTTTAGCTCAGTGCAGCACGCAGCTGGTGTTCAAAGGGTGGCCAATGATGAGTATTTTTCTCCGGAGTTGACCAATTGCAGAAAGAGCCTCCACGAAGCCTCATTCCTCCTGTCTCTCCTTCGAGCCTTCTCCCGGGGTCAGCTCGGCCCCTGCACGGGTAACGCTCGGGATGTGACTGGGGCTCTGGCTGAGAGCTTGTGACCTTTTTGCCTTGATTCTGTGCGTACAAGGCTTCACCCTCCAGTGTGGCGGCCCTGTCCTGTAGCTTCTGCAAAGTCCCCAGGTGATGCCCATTTGCTGTGACCGACACGGCCTGGGTCATTCCAACCCCAACCAGTCAGAGGGCGGTGGGGGCAGTGATGCACTCATTGGCCAGGCTTGGGTCACAGGGCCACCCTGGAGCCAAGCCATGGAGGGAGTCTCTCCCTGTCATCTGCTTGGTTTCCACTGAGGTGGGGCCCGTCCTCCCTTCCCCATCATCATCCTCCTACCCTTCCTTTCCTGCTAATTGTCACACATGCACAGACTGGTGTCCCCAGTGAGGCTGCAAGCCACTCCCCAGGAGGGCTAAAGAGCTAGACCGACTCCTAATTAATGCACCCTTCTGCTGTTATCTTGGATGGCAAGACATTCCTTTATTTCCCTGAGCCTCAGTTTCTTCATCTGCAAAATGGGTGCAGTGACGAAGCCATGCCTGGCAGGGTCGTAACGAGGATTGAAGGAGGGCCTGGTGCTGAAAAGGGTGCACCTGCTCCCACCTTGTTACCTTCTCTGACCCCAGGAATGCACCAGAGGCAGCGCCACTGAGCTCTAGCTCTGGAGTCTGGCACACATGGCCTCAGTCCTACCTCTTCGGCTGATCTGAGCCTCTGCTTTCTCAGCAATAAATGGAGTTCACATCCCTGCCTGAGGGATGCCTGCCAAAAGCCTGACACTGAGGGCCAGTGACTGATGGCTATGCTAATTTTCCCAATAATGACAGACTCCAATGGGAACCTGGCATCAGACACCTGGGTACAGTGTTGCTGTGGTGTGACCTCTCTGGGCCTCAGTTTCCCCATCTGTAAATGGGACCTCACTTGTGAGCGGCGAGTGACAAATGGCGTTTTTGTCCTTCACCCCCCCTCACACCTCTCTCTGAGCCACAGGGCTGCCATTCAGCCTTTATTGACAAAAAACAGTTATTCAACACTACTCTCACAGAGTCTTGGCGTACCCGAATGCAGGGTCTTCATTAACAACAACTCAAACATCTTAACTTGTCGGGGGGTTCACATCACACAAAGCCGCTGAGCGGTCCTGCTCAGATGGGCAACACCAGGCTGTGTCTAAAGATGATGGCTGCTCGGCAGAAAGTTCCAGAATTAGGTAGCAAGTACTTAAATAAAGATGGTCCTTTGAGACAAGCCCCAACCTTGAGCCCTCCAGGCGGCTGGCTGAGGAAAGTTCTGGCCCTTGGGTTTGGGAACGCCCAGACACAGGAGCCAAATGCCCGGTTGGTCAAGAGAGGACAGTGGTCTGATCCACCACTGCAGTTTCTCGGCATCGACTGGGCTGGAAGATCCCGAGTTACCTTCTCTTGTCCCCGCTGACCCAGGCTCCTGTCCCTCCTCCATCCCGCTGTCTGCAGAATCCGCCACTTGCAAAATCAGTAATTGGTAACGAGAGAAAAAAAAAGAAAAATACATAAAAATGGCCATAGGGCAATGAATAGGCAACTAAGTGCCAATAAATACTTTGCATTGCAGCTTTGTCAGCCCTCCCTCACCGCGTGGGGCAAGCTTTACATGGTTCCGTTTGCTTTTTCCGTCACAAGTAACTTAAATTTCAGCACAAATGGCCCCCGCCATTCTTTCCCGTTCCCATCCCGATCTGCCTTTAGAAAGCCCCCGAGCCCGGAGCGATGTAGGGCACCTCTCCTCCCAGGTGCGTGTGGGAAGAGATCCAAGTCATGACCCAGTGGCTAGAAACGTCTCTGGTCTCCAATTTAGAAAAAGAGGATGTTCCATAGTATCCAAAGTGCTTTTTGTTCTAAAAAGCAGCCCAAGGCTGCAAACGGGCTTAAGAGCCAGTTGGAGTCATGATGTCCTGGAGAAATTTGGGAGTGAGGGTTACCAGGATGCAGGCAGGGACCGGGGACTCTCATTCCAGAGGCCGCGGGCCAGTTTCGAAGAGATGGTGCAGAGGGGCTCCAATAAATATAAATAAATGTACACGGGGGCCCAGGGCCCGGCATGGCACAGGGATCTCTCCCTACAGGAGGAGCGGGCCTGGAGGGTCGGGGGCGGGCGCCCGCCTCGGAGTTCAGCCCAGGCCAGGCCAAGGGAAGCTGGCCACTCGGCCAGTTCTGCTCCAGGCCTCGGGGCCTGGGCTCTGGGGGCTGAGGTGGATGCTCAGTCCCAGAGGAATAAATTCAAGAGCCTCCCCACTGGAGGAGTTTCCATGGTGCACCAACGCGTCCCATCTCAAAGGGGGTTGCGGGTCATTTCAGGAGCCTGGCGGGGATGCAGGCCGGAGAGATCTCGTTCTCAGCTGTCACTCTCTGGAAGGAGCATTGGGGTCGGGGGAAGCTGGCGCCTGTCCACTCTCCTCTGTCCTTCTGACTTGGGGAGGCCCCAAAAGACCTCCTGTGGAGGTGTGCGGGGGCCAGGGGCGCCAACAGGGTGTAAGAGGCCTTGCTTCCAGGTACACCAGGCTCCAGGAGCTCTCTGCCAGGCCCAGGGGCTGGGGGCCAGGCGAGGCCGTCACCTCAAAGCAGGGCTATGGGCTTGTTCCCCGGGGCGCCCAGGTACTGGGAGGAGGAGGTGGTGGCTGCCGCGGCCACACTGTCTGGGGTCGAGTACGTGGCATAGAGACCTGTCACCTGCAAGTCTGGGAAGGACTGGTCGCTGCGGCCGGAGATGGGGGTCAGGCCCGAGGCCCCCAGCTCACAGCCAAGGGCCGAGTCTCCGAAGGTCCCCAGGGTGTCCAGGCTGAAGCCCCCATCCTTCATCTCCTCCCAGAGGTTCCCTTTCAAAGACAAAGGCATTTGGGTGAGCCGGCTTCATGACCAACAGACCTGAGTTCGAGTCCCGTCTGAAGGAAGAGGCAAAGACCGTGCGCGGGGTTCAAAGTCGGGGATTGCAGGGGAGGGGGCATGGAGAAGCCAAGTGCCAGCCCCGGCCCTCCCTTTCCCACTGGGCATCCCAGGGAATGTCGCTTCCGTCCCAGAGCCTCAGGCCCCTTGGGATGAAATGGAGATGATCAGAGACCTCCCAAGGCTTCAACGGGGGGGGGTGTGGAAAGCAGGGACTCTCCCTCAGGGGTCCCATCACGGCCCAGCCAGGGGACAAAACAGCGATTTCCCTACACAATAATCCAGCGGGACAGGCGGGGAGGGCCGAATATACCCACTTCACGGCTGTAAATAACTCCCTCGCGAGCTAACTCACAAACCTGCTAACCAGGCCAGTCCCTCTCCAGACACGGAACTCCCAGAGGGCAGGGAGGAGTGCTCAGCCCTTGGCTGGCTCTCAGGAGGTGCGCCCGTGTCGTGAGGGGACGAATCACGAGACCCTTGTCCTTGCATTCATTCATTCAGCTCCTTTGTGTCAAGCGTGACCGAGCGGCAGGCAGTGGGTCAGAGCGTGACCTGGCCTGAGCTTGGCACACGCACGCTGAAGCAGTTACTGAGTAAAAGCTGGCGGTCAGACGCACCCGGGGCTCTGCCACTTACTAGCCGGGTGACCTCGGGCCAGTGACCTCACCTCTGTGTCTCATCTCCTCGGTGGCAGAATGGGGACAGGAAATGGCAGCGGCCTCCCAGGACCGTTGCAGGGATGGGGTGATGGTTATGAAGTGCTTGGCATGAGTCCCGGTATACAGTAAGCACTCATGAAACGCTCACTGGAATTCACCAGCATGAGGAGGTTGGGAAGTACTTGTCCAGGGAATGAGCTGAGGGGTAAATGCCGACAGACCTCCTCTCCCTTGCCCTCCCCCATCCCTCTGGCCCTCCAGCCCCCACCCCCCCACCATCCCCTTCTGTCCCTCCCCACCCCCGTTCCTGCAGCCTCACCCTGCAGGGCGAAGTCCATGATGCTGGGGTCCAGGGCGTCCACCTCCGTGCTCATGTCGGTGCTGATGTTGATGAAGTCCACGGGGGCCCTTCCCAGGGCAGGGTGGGGCAGGGGGCTAGGGCTCAGTTCCGGCAGGGCGTGCAGGGGTGGGGTCTGGGCGGGGGCGGGAGAGTCTGGGGCCAGATGTGCCTGGGGCTGGACCTGGTGGTGCAGGGGGACTGACTGCAAGGACAGGGTCATCAGGGGCTGGGGTGGGAGCTGGGAGACAGCCAGGCAGCCATGCGCCATGGCCACTGTGGCAGCATGAGTCAGCACGGTGGTCTCGGAGTTCCCAGGCCTCCTGCAGCTTTCCGGTCGGTCCGAGATCAGCTTGTCCAGCTCCTCTGCAGGCAAGGGAAAGGTCCCTCAGAAGCCACCCTGCGGTTCCCAGGCCCCAGGGTTAGCATGCCTGTAACCCCAGCAATCCCCTTGGACTCTCTGAACCTTGGTCTCTTCATCTATGAGAGGGCACTGTACATTCTGCGCAGTGTTGTTGGGGAAATGTAATGAAATCACAGATTGCATAGGGTCTTTGAGGAATGAGGGAGCCTCCCATGATAACAGCGGTTCCTCTCTTTGGGACAATGCTATAGCTCTAGCACGTCCCTTGAAGCTAACAGTCTTGCAAGAGGAGGTTAAGGCAGAGAATACAAGTCCAACAACATCAGGACAAAATTTATGAACACACAAGGGGTCCTAGCCACTCCCTGCTACTAAAGAGACATTAAGAAGTGTTACTGTGGGTTAAAAGTCAGATCCTCCTTAATGCTCTTGGTTACAAACAAGACAAGTGATCACTCTGAAATTATTCTTGGTTGTTGGCTTGCGTCTCCTTGAATGTAACACCAATTTGAGACTGGACCACTAGGGTCCCAGGACCTTTTTCGGGTGGCACCCATTTAGGCTGGCCCACTTAGGGGTGCCTGGGTGGCTCAGTTGGTTAAGCGTCTGCCTTCGGCTCAGGTCATGATCCCCAAGTCCTGGGATCGAGCCCCTGCGTCGGGCTCCCTGCCCCACTGAGGGCCCATGGGATTGTGCCATGGTCCCCTTTTCCTCACTTTTTTGAATTATTCATCTCTGAGCCTTCATACCCAAACCTCAAGCATGATGATCCCCACAGAGTCAGGCCAAATGTTCCCGAGGCTGAGTGGAATTAAGCTTCCATTTGACATTTTCCAATGGATGTCACCTCTATGTCCCTCCCCTTCACATCTCTTAATTAAAAACAAAAAACAAAAAAAAGCAGATGCAATATTTTTTTCTAATATAAAAGTGATTCATGAACAGGGTTGAAAATTTGGAAAATACAGAAACACATGAAGAATATAAAAATCATCAGTGGTCTCTTCATTCACAGTCAAGAGTTTGGCTTATTTCTTCTAGTCTCTCTGTATGTGTACGTACTCATAAATCCATACACATATAAATGAGTGGATACACACACATATATAAATATATGTGCATTTAAGATACATTTTAAAATATGATTAGGCTGTGTTATATTGTCTTTTTTCACTTATTGAATTGGAAGTATTTTTTTCTCTTCCAAAAATATTTTTGTCTCTCATCCTCGCATGGTATGACATTATACCTATTTAATCCCCTATTGCAGGAAGTCTAGATTGCTTTCAATTTTTTACTAGTAGAAATAATTTTGTGGGGTGCCTGGGTGGCTCAGTTGGTTAAGTGGCTGCCTTCGGCTCAGGTCATGATCCCGGGGGTCCTGGGATTGAGCCCCGCATCGGGCTCCGCGCTCCGCGGAGTCTGCTTCTCCCTCTGCCCCTCCACGCTGCTCATGCTCTCTCTCTCTCTCAAATAAATAAAATCTTAAAAAAAAAAAAAAAAGAAAGAATTTTGGGACAAAAAACCTGGTTTATAAACCTTTTGTTGAAATCTTTGATATTTTCAGCATACGTTGCCAGAAGTAAAATAACTCAACCAAAAAAATGGGGAGTGGTTTGCAGGGCTTTTAGATATTACTTTGCCCTGGAAAAGTTTAACTGAGGTTCCCACCAATCATATATGAAGGTGCCTGTTTCTCTGCATCTTAGCCCATACTAGGTGTTATTATTTTATTCTTTTATTGTTTTAAAACTCGGTGCCAGGGCGGCAGGCATGGTGAGAAAGCGATGTCCTCCTTGGTCGTTTAGTCTGGCATTTCTCTGTGAGAACCTAGGGGCTGCTTAGGGAGACTGAACAGTTTTCCACAGGCCTCTGACCAGGCCCCTCAGCGGACCTGCCCCAGGGGAGGCATATTTCCCGGGAGGGGAGGAGGAAAGTTCACCAGGCGCCTGTGTCCCCACCAGCGAGGCCGGGACCCGTGGCTGGACCGGACGCAGGCGGGGACGTGTGGTGCGGGTGGCGGAGGGGGAGTCTAGGCCTCACCGGGGTTGGCCATGCTCCGGTGGATGGCGGCAAGGTCCTTTCTCTTCCACTTGTACATCTCCTCCTCCATCTTGTCGATGCGGGCCAGGTTCAGGGCCCACAGGCAGCCCTTGCGGGAGGAGCCGCTCATCTTGTTCTCCACCTTCTCGAAACACTTGTTCAGGGACAGGTTGTGTCGCACTGAGTTCTTCCAGCCGTCGGGAGCCGTCTGTGGGGAC
Organism: Neomonachus schauinslandi; assembly: GCF_002201575.2. Classification (NCBI taxonomy): domain Eukaryota; kingdom Metazoa; phylum Chordata; class Mammalia; order Carnivora; family Phocidae; genus Neomonachus; species Neomonachus schauinslandi. Next base: position 75,171,620 of record NC_058416.1, read on the forward strand.
AGACGTGGACACGCAGGAGACCCCCTCAGAGACCTCCCCGTAAGCCCTCCCTCTCCAGGGGCATCTCAGACACAGGCCTCAAGGGGCAAGGGCACAACGGCGGCAGGGTGAAGTGACAGTCTGATGGCCAGCCTTGAGTTGGGAAGACAAGAGAGACTGGTGGGGATTGTGGCTCACCGGAGGGCCCGCGCCCTGTTAAAGGGGCGACCCCACGTCAGCTCCAGCCAACAGTTGCTACGTGAGAACAGGCTCAGGGATGCCGAATTGTCCCCTCTGTCTCTCCTCCTCAGGAAGCAAGCAAGAGAGGGGATGCTAACACGCGGGTAACTGGCCAAGGGTATTCAAAGCCGATCGTGTTTAAATGCTCACACTTTATTGTTAGGTAGCCAGATACTACAGTGCGCCTCACATTCTATCCCTGGCCCCCTGCACACGCACACACCACTGTCTGCAGTATTTCTGCTAAGGACACTGACCATGTCAGGGACCCTGCAGCTTGGTACCCTCTGACCACCTGCTCCTCATTTTGCTTTGATGCCAAGAAAAAATCACGTTACTGATAGCCAACCACGCGCCAGGAGCTGCCAAGGCCCTTTGCACGCAGAGCCCTCACTCACCTGGCCAGCTGGGTATCATTCTCCCCATCTTACAGATGAGCAAACCGAGGCTCAGAGGGGCAACAGCTCTTGCCACGTCTGTGTTCTGCATCAGTATGTTTTAGGGAGTCTGTGCGGAGTCACTAGGCTGGCCCCACCACCCTCTGCTCCCCCCCGCCACCGCCCAGATGCCTGGTGAGTTCCTTCTCTGGGCAGAGTCCAGTTCCAATGCCCCCTCCTCCTTCTGGCCTTCTTTGGCCATGTCTGTGTGAATGCACAGATACAGGGGTCTATGGACATCACTGGGGACCTGAGACAGTGACCCAGTTTGGCCTGGGGCCAGTCCCGGGTGCTGGTGGTGTGAGGGAGAGGCCGGAGCAGCTCTAGCATCCCTCCCCCGGGCTGGGGCCCCTCACCTTGAAGTAGGGGAAGTGCTCCTTCATGAAGCTGTAGATCTCACTCACAGGCAGGCTGCCTGTCTTGCTGTTCTTCAGGGCCATGGCGATCAGACAACTGGAGGTGAAGGGTGGGGCAGGCCAGATGTAAAGGTGTCTCAGGCTGACAGCCCAAGGTCCCCTCTGCCAGGAAGTCTGCCCTGCTTGACCCCACCGTACCAGCCCTTCCATACTCAAACTCAAAAGGTACCAAGCTCTGGTACCTTTTCATGGCCCGTCATCTTGCCCACCCCTTGCCCTTCTCCTTGACCCTGAGCTCAGACAGTAGTACCAGTTCGAGAAAACTCTTTTCCTCTCTTTATCCCTTCCTCATAGTTAATGTCTATGGGCCTTTAGACTTTAACTAGGCTGCTTACCGCCACCCCCCAATCTTATGGGGTACACAATGTTATTACGTTGATGACTTTTTACATCAGAGGGAACTGAGGCTCAGAGAGGCTAAGCCGCTTCCCCAAGGCCACGCAGTTCGTGAGTGACAGAATGGAGCATCGGGCTCAGGGTCTGGAGTGGGTTCTCCACCCTGGGGACTGACTGAGCACATGATGTGATTCCTAGAGCTCATCCCACCTGGGGGCTCCCCACTCACCAAAAGCTCCCCCCGTCTGCAAGTCTGAGCTGTCCTAAAGGCAGCCCTCGCCCCTCTCCTCCCCGAGGCTCCCACGGCCCCGGCCCACCCTGGACCTCACCTGTATGAGTAGATGGGCTTGGGGTAGTGTTTGGGGTGCAGTTCCTGAGATGAATGGACAGCCATGCGGGGCTGGGGGTAGGGAGGCCGTGCTCCAAACGGGGAGCTGTACAGGCCCATGGGAGGGCACTTCCCACAGGCAGGGCAGAGAGAGAAGGTGAGAGAGAGCATAAGCCACTCACAGGAACCCCACCCCACCCCAGGCTCGCTTTTTAGGAGACGCTGTTTAGCAAGATGTGAAGTTGCCAGCCCCAGGAGACAATCCTGTCTCTGCTCCCTGCAGGGGATTTAGGGAACCCAGTGAACGACTCTATGACATGGTCATGGGGAATGCTATCCTCATGTTGCAGGGGAGTAAACTGAGGCTCAGCGAGATCCCTGGCCAGCCCAACGCAGGGATGTGTGTCTCCAAGTCCAGGGCCCCTCCAAGCCCCCCGTACCTGCTGGGTGCCTGGGGGGGGCGGTAACTGTGTTTGGGAGGCAGGTGAGTAGAGCTGTGGGGCGTCCTGCAGGCCGGATGAGGGCTGGCCCCCCACAGGGATCTGGTTCATCTGCAGGGGCCGCAAGAGGAGACAGAGGTCAGGGTGAAGGTAGGGCACCCCAGCCCTGGAGGACCCCCACTCCAGCTCCCTGAGCCATGCTGTGGCACTTACACTGGTTCCGTGATTGGCGATGGGGCCCAGACCTAGCATGACTGGGGGGACCATGCCAGCCGGGCCGTGGAGCAGGGCACCTGGGGTGGCTCCCACGTGCAGGTCAGCTGCCCTGGCCAAGGCACCTGCAAAAGGGAAGCATAGAGATGCCGCCGGGCTGGAGGAACGGGGTCTGCTGGCAGAGCAGCTCCGGCCCTGGACACCGCCCCAAGCCTTGGGGCCAGGTGCATAGCAGGTGCTTGGCCAATCACTGCCCTGGAGTGTAGTGCTGAACCATGGCTTCCTACCAGCTGTGTGGCCGGGCGCCAGCCTCAGTTTCCCCATCTGTACAGTGGAGCTACCGAGGTCACTTACGTACGAAGCTCTTGTGGGGGTTTAGATGCAGTAATGTCTATAAAGTGCTTATCATGTTGCTGGCTACAGGACAACATCGTGATAAATATGAGTCAGTAACAAATAATAATGATAATGTCATTAATAGCTTGGTTCTCGTCCAAGCTATTAATGACATGAAGCTAAAACATCAATTCATTATTCAATTCTCCTCCTCGGAATCATGCCTTGGTTCCCCCGTGCCTCCTCTCCCCTCTGCCAAGCCCTGCCCCTCTGCTGGGGATGAGCTCAGTACTCACGCCTGCCTGCCAGCCACCCGTCCTACGCCCGGGGCAGACATTGCTAATCTATCACAGATCCTCACTGAACCATTCTGCTTTGGGGCTACCTTCTAGGTTAAACCAAGTTGACCTGCAAGATGATCCTGCCCTGGGGCCACCTCTTCCAGGAAGCCTTCGGGGCCCCTCAGCTCTCTTCTGAGTCCTGGCTGCCACTTGGGCTCATCCGTGGTGCTTTTTGGTCTGTCTGTCTTGCCCTCTCTTGGGCCAGACCCTCAGCTCCCTGAGAACTAGGACCACATCTTATATGACTCAGGGCTCCAGACACCTCGCATAGAGACAGGAACACAGGAGGGGTGCGGCCGCACAGCGGAGAAGGGAGGGGCTTCCTTCTTTCATGCTTCCTGTCTGTTGTGTGCCATACAGCACCTACTGTGTGTCCAAGGTACTTTAGGCACTGAGTCTTTTCAACACCCCAGGAGGGCAGCTCTGCTATCCTTTCGTTGCACGTAAGGAAATAGGTCAGAGAAGAAAGTACTTGCCCAAGGTCACAGAGCTGGAGGTTCTAGATCAGGGTTTGGTAAACTATGTCCAGCAAGCCAGATCCAGCCTGTGGGATGTTTTTGTAAATAAAGTTTTATTGGTACACAACAACACCCGTTCATTTACATTGTCTGGGGCTGGGCTTGCACCACAGGGACCATCCGGCCTACGGAGTCTAAATATTGACTACATTGCCCTTTACAGAAAGAGTTTGCTTACCCTTGCTATGGATGTTTTGGCCAAGAACAATTTGTTCAATGAAATAAATACTCCTAGACCCTAATTTTTCAACTATTGGTACTTTTAATGTCCTGTGATGATTGTTTTCAACCCTTTCTGTGTCTCTAAATATTCAGTCCACTTGCTGTGACTGCAACTGACTGCCGTTGATTGAGCACCTACTGTGTGCCAGGACCATCGGCACTCTCCATGCATCATCTCTCTGAAGGTCAGGGTTCCGTAGACTTCTTCAGTAAAGGGCCAGGTAGCAAATATCTGAGGCTTTCCCAGCCATATGGTTTCTGTCTTCGGGTTTTTTACAACCCTTGAAAAATGCAAAACCATTCTTAACACAAGGGCGATCCAAAAAACAGGCTGCAGGTTCCAGGCTGCCTTTGGCCCGCAGGCCGTAGTTTGCCGACTGCTTTAGCTGTTCATGTTGTAGAGGGAAGGGGCAGGCTCTCTGTATTCTTCACTGAAACCTTAGCTTACACACAGCCTGGCACACGGTGGTGAGCAAATGAATGAACCACATCCCTCCGAGGAAGGTATCACATTTTACAGATGCAGAAACAGAGGCCCAGAGAGAGAGAGAGAGAGAGAGAGTGAGCGAGCTGGCCAATCACCCAGCTGGTGGGGGGCAGTGCTGGGTGTCGCCCCTCCCCTGCACCACCCTCGTGCCCCCCCACCCGGCCCCTGCGCCTACCTGGGTGTGGGTGCGGTGCACTGGGGCCACCCAGGTCCACACGGCCACTCGCCATCTGCTGCAGCCGCGGCACATCCACCGCTGTGAGCCACGACAGCGACTGCAGGTCCCCGGGAAGGTCATCATCGCTGCTGGTGGCCAGGAGCCTGCAGGGAGGGGCAGGAGCTCGGGCGGGGCGGGGAGCTCAGGTCGGCTCCTGGGGGGGCTCCACCCCACCTCTGGAATCACTCCCTAGCCCCTAACCTCCCCAAGCTGCCCTCATCTGCCCATCTCCTGGGCTGGGCATGGTCCCAGGATCCCCGCCTTTGGCAGCCAGATCACACATCCTCAAATCATTCCTTCTTTTACTACATCTTACCTTAGCCCCTACCTACCCCCACGATAATAAACACTAATGTTTGTTGAGCACTTACTATGTGCCAGACACCACATCAAATCCTTCACAGGTAGTAAGCCATTTAACACTCCTGGTCACCCCACAAGGCAAACGGTAGTAGTAGTAGTAGTATTCCCATTTTACAGATGGGGAAACTGAGGTGCAGGGCTCAGTGCTCAACAGGCACAGTCCTTTTTAATCCTGTTCAATCCCCGCAGCAGCCCTGAGAGGTAGGATATGCCCATGTGCCCCTCTTACATTCGGGGAAACTGAGGCTCAGAGCACTGAGCCATTTGCCCGAAGCCACACGTAACAGGAAGCGGTGGGGCCGGGACCCAGGCTCAGAGCCTGAACGAAGCCCGAGCTCTTCACCATGCCCCCAGGCAGCCCCCGGAGACCTCCTGTTGGACCCACACCCACCACTCCTCAACAGACTCAGGAGCAAAACCATCACTCTCCACAGAAGGAGAAAGGCTGCCCACTGAGGATGGCAGGCAGGTCTCCCGGTGTGGGGTACGCAGGCCTCCCCAGCACCCCTAAAGTCATGCTTGCCACACGGCTCCAAGGGCACCGGGCCCCCACCCCCGGCAGCATGTCGTCCACGGGATAAGGTGGCTGCAAACTGGCCCAGAGCCCACGCCAGACCCACCACGCCTGCCTCCACCCGCCCCCTGCCCCAGCCCTGCAGGCCAGGATCTCTCTGGTGTGTGGCCCAGAGGCCCACAGTCCACATTCTGAGAGCCCCGGTTTCAGAGTAAGCGTCTCAGGGACGCTTGGGTGTCCCCCAAAGACTTCTTGGAGGAAAAGCCATTCCTGGGCTGGAATGAGCCCACACGGGCAGCCCGGAGCCCTAGCCCTGGTCCCTAGAAAGGGGGAGAGAGAAAGCAGCGCAGCCTCTGGCTTTGTCACGCGTGGGGCAGGGGACCCCACCGTGGGGCATCGGCTCTGCCACCCCCGGGCCCGCCCCAGCTAGTGCTGTCTCCCCCCCCTTCCCAACTCGCCCATGCTCTCTCTCCTTCTGTTTTAGGGCCACAGTTGGTGTTGCCATGGCCACAGCTGCTCCTTGTTGCAGGGGCCTGGGCCCTCAGCCCAGCAGGCTGGCATCAGGTGACCGTCGGGCTGCCCCGGCCATTGGCTGCCTTGTAGGAAAACAGGGCCTGGAAACAATTTGAAAACCCGGCCGGCCGTGTCAGCAGCAGCAGTTGGCCTAGCTGCTGTCCCCCGGCGGCCCATTGTGCGACAAACGACTGTTGCCCCCGTGGCACGTGGCCCCCATTGTCCTGGGGTCTCCGTGCCATTGTTGTTGCCCTCCCCCCACCCCCGGCTGCCACTCCTGCAGCCTGCTCGTAACTCATCTGGCGGGTGGCAGCCACGGCCCAGGCCTGGGCGATGCCATCTGTCCCCTCGGGCCCGTGGAGACCATGGGGTGAGGCCGAGGGGCAGGGCCTGGTGCACCGCCCACTGCAAGGGGGTGGGAGGGGTGTCTGGCCGGTCCCCACCCACCCCACGACTCGCCGACCTCCCAGAGTCTGGTGGTGCGAACCCTGCTCCCTCTCTCTCCCCTACCTGCCATAGCTCCTCGTTGCCCCCGCTGTTCTGTCTGGCATTGGGGCAGCAGGGCGGAACGGAGGTGAGCCGCTGCTGTCAGGTTTCTGAAGCCGGGGCCCCACCAAAGCCCCCAGAATGGTGCTGGGGGGCTCGTAAACAGACTGGCTTTCTGGGTGCGAGCAGAGTCTCTGGCGGCCAGTGACTCTGACAGATCGTCCCCAGGGTGGTTAAGAGCTTGGGCTCTGGCGTCTAATCCTAGTCTCCACTTACCTGTGTGCCAGGGCCACTGACCTGTCCTCTCTGAGCCTCAATTTTTCATCTGTAAAATAGGGTTAATAACACTTCCTCTCTCCTAGGGGGTCGTGGGGATTCAGCGGGTGGTCGCACGTAAAGCCCTTGGAACAGTGTCTGACTCAGCTGCCGTTAATATTCATACCAATGTTAATGTTAATATTAGCCAGGTCCCCAGAGGACTGGAAGGCCATGGAAGCTTTGGGCGCTGTGGTCTCACGGACCCACCTCTATTGCTGCAGCCACTAGACGCTCCCATTTATTGAGCACTTCCTGTATGCTCTCTCCCCATTTTACAGACAGAGACGCTGAGACCCCGAGCAGTCGCTTAAATGCCCGGAGCCCGTTTCCCCACGAAGGGAGGGTCGCAGAAGGTTAACGATGCCGCTGAGCGCATAGAAGGGCAGAGTAAATGGTGCTATTCTGATTGTGCTTCTATGGGTTTTTGTCCTGCTCTTTGTGTGCCCCCTCCTGGTTCCCCATTCCTTTGTCTTCACCGCCCCCTCCCCCCACCCCCACCCCCCCCCGCCACCTGTAAGGAGCTCAAGCAGCCTACTGTGGCCACCCAGTGTCCATTCCATGCCCCCCTCTCCGGGACACCCAAGCACGATCCCACCGCCATGCCTTAGCAATTCCCCCTGCTAGGAATGCCCCCCTTTTGCTTCCTCCCCCCCCCACCCCCGCCCCAAAACGGTGCCCATCCCTGGAGGCTCACTGCAAATTGTCTTCTGTCCTCTTACTGCCAAAGTGCCTTCAGACATCATCTGACCCCACCCCTCCTTTGACCCACGGGCAAACTGAGGTTAGGAGGGAAGCACTTCGCTTCCAATTCACAGTCCAGAGCAAGACCAGGGCTAGGGCTCCGGGCTGCCCGTGTGGGCTCATTCCAGCCCAGGAATGGCTTCTCCTCCAAGAAGTCTTTGTCACCCTGAACCCAATTCAGGGACCTCCCTGCATCCTAGCTGCTCCCTACACCTTGCCAGGGGCAGTGAGTTCACATCCCCTACCCCGCCTGTTGGATCGCTGAGGGCTGTGAGCCCTGTATCATCCTGTGTCCCTGCACACAATGGTGCTACTTAAATGTCTGCTTGGCTGGTTGAAATAAGCTGACCCCAGGCCACCAACCCAAAGAATGGTGTGACAATGGCTGTCACGTCCAGAACTTGTAGCACTCACAGCACCAGCCTCTGCCTCCCTGAGGGCTTGCAACAGCCTCCAGACGGGGGCAGGGAGCAGGCAGCTCCACTTTACAGATGGGGAAGCTGAGGCCAGGCAGGACTCGAACCCAGGCTGTTCCTGGGGCAGGACAGGCAGAGAATTAGATGGCCCCTGGGGGCAATGTCCCTACTGCCTCCATCATCCCAGGGCTTTCAAGGGCATATCAGCATCCCCCAGGACCGGGTTCGAATGCAGAGTTCAAGACCCAGCCCAGAGCCTGGGGTCCCGCCCTTGAGCTGTGGGGCTGGGAAGCTGTATCTTAGCACCTCTCAGCAAAGCTCCGGGGGAAGGACACCAAGGTGGACTCTTGGGCACAGGGCAAGCTTTGACTGGATGAATCTGGATTCAAGTCCTGGTGACCCCTGGCTGTGAGACCTCAGACAAGTCACGCCTGGCCTTCCTTTTTCTCATCTGGAAAATGGGAGAATAACTGTCCATCTCTCCCTGGGTTGTTTTGAGGAGCCCATGGGCCAGTGTGTATTCAACTCTGAACACAGGCCTGGCCCCGCCGGCCCTGCTGGTCTCCTGCCATGGATGTGGACACCCCGAAGCTCTGTGGTGGGGGTCTGCTGGCCCTAAAGCCTGGCTCACATCCTGCTGCCTCATCACCCGGCATTCAGGTACCTCTACCCTGTGTGTCACAGGAACTGGGAGGCAATGCGCTAGGCCCTAAATGGGTCCCGTCCCCATTACCCGGCCTGGGTCCTTAACCATCCCTGTCCACTTCTCTCCCCTCCTCCGCTCCCTGCAGAGGCGTGTCAGCCCGGGCCTCTGTCCACGGTGCCGTGTAAAGCAGCCCCACCACCTGTCCTTCCCCAAGGCCTAGAGTTCCCTCATTAAAGCTGCCCCCGTGTGCCCCATTCTTGCTCTCTCCTAGCGCTTCCTTGTAAATGGCGTAAACCACAGGGTCCTCAGCAATTGCGACCTGAGAAAGACTTCTTGGTTTGGGAACCGCTCTGGCTTCCCAGCCATAGGCCCTCAGAAGGGTGCTTAATCCCCAGCCTCAGTTGTCCCACCTGTCAGATGGGTACAAGGGATAGTGATAGCAGCAATTCCTTGTAGCCGCCCCCAGAGCCAGCATGGTGGTGTGAAGGTGACGGGGCTTTGTGGAACATTTGCCATCTGCGAGGGTCTGGGATTCCTCCCTGGGGTGTGTGTATGTGTGACCCCGTATCAGTCTCTTGAGTGGGTTTCCCCTCGGCCGGGAGAGGACAGGACATTTGCAATGCAAAGGAAAAGGCAAAATCCAGCCCCACTGGAGCCGGGCACACAGCAGGTGCTCAGTAAGTCCTCACGGCTCAGACAAATGAACAAACAGACCCAGCCTTCCAGACGCCCCCGCTCCCACCCCCGCCAAGGCCAGGCAGGGGTGAAAGGCCCAGCTTAATTTTATTTAATTTTACAAAAGCCTGTGGACATGGCTTAGGGTGGGCGAGTCCCTGCTGTGTGCCCAGCCTGATCAGGCAGGTGTGGTTACCATTACCACCTCCCATTTACCAGATGGGGACACTGAGGCCAGGGGCAACAGGCTTGTCTAGGGTCCCCCAGCCGGAGACTGGGCTGGTTACAGCCCCACTGTCCTTTCTCCCTGGCCCACAAGGAAGGGTTGAAGAAATGGGCTCTGTGGATTCTAGAAAATTCTAGCACTGTGCTAGGCAATCAGAAGCCACATGTGGCTATTTAAATTTAAATTCACTAAAATTAAACAAGAGTATCAATTCAGTTTCTTCATCACACCAGCCATATTTCAAGTGCTCAATGGCCACACGTGGCCAGTGCCTGCCATGTTGGACAGCAAGGAATTGGAACGTTTCCATCACCACAGAAAGTCCTTACTAGGCAGTGATGGTCTGGAACATTCTTTTCAATCACAATGGAAAGATCTCTGGTGTTTCCACATTGCCTTAAAATTGGAAATTTGATTTAGGTTTGGAAATTTTAGGAGCTGATTTCATGGAATTTTTGTTTTAGTACATTTCATTATAAAAGACTCCCCCCACTTTACCTCCCACCAGCAAGGAAGTTACAGGGGAGGGCTCTATAAAAATGGGAACCTGATACTAAGGTGGCTCACAAAGTAGTGAGCTCTCTGTCATGGGGGGCATTCAAGAAGGAGTCAAGGGATGATGGCCAGGCCCCTATTGGACGAAAGATGAGCCCAAGCAGCCTCCAAGTTCCCTTTGATGCCAAGACCCTCTAACTTATGGAAGAAGTCTGCAGGTAAACCTTCTGGTCACATTTCTAAAGTTCTATCACCTTGGGCAAGTGCCTCTTCCTCTCTAGGCCTCAGTTTCCCCATATGTAAAGCAGCAGTGGCAGAGTGGACAGTGGTTAGGAGCAGGCATGAACCCAAGGCGGGTGGACCAGGGCCTGAACATTCCTGGCTGTGTGATGGTCACCCGCTCTGGGCCTCAGTGTATAAAACGGGAACAATAAAGGCATCTACCGTAAAGTGACGGTCAAGAACATGATGCTAGTTCATTAGCATCAGATCAGATGAAACATTGAGTTTTCTGCTGAAAAATCAGGCTTAACTATTAGTTCAGGGGTCCCAAAGGTGACCCCTGACAGTGCATCCTTCTCAAATCAAGTGGGGGATTTGTCAGCAATAGGGTATCCTCATTAATGAGTGCAGAGCTTTGGGGGCAAAATGAAAATAAAAAGACCTATCTGGCACCCCAGAGTCCCCTTCTGAATTCAGCGGTTCCCCAACAGCTCCCCACCCCACATCCATCTTTTCCTTATGAGAAAACACACACACACATACACACACACACTCCTGGGGGGTGTCGTCACCCCTGTTTATAGATAGAAGAGGTGAGGCCGAGCCAGGAGAATTTGCCTCTGCAGCCTCTGGCCAGTGGCCTCAGGTACCCGCCCCAGCACCTTTCCCTGGGCCTCAATTTCCGCATCTGGAACACCACGGGTTTGAGCCCCTTCCATCTCGGTGGGGCTGCCACTGGGACAGACACACAGCCTGCAGGGCCACTCGGGGTGGGGGACTGCAGAGGAAGTGGGGGGATGTGGGGGTGTGTGGTTAGACCCTGGTTAGGAGCCAGGCGGTACCCCGGGGAAATCAATGTCAGAAGAATAGTCTATCACCAGTATAATTATCTGCCAACCTTTTCCAAGTGCCTACTATGTGCTCATCATTCTACATGTCTCATCTGTGTGCCCTTGTGAGTTTGCTCATCAGAAGTCCCCAGGCCCTCTGCAATGCCACACTCTGAGCCCATCCCAGCTAGGGACCTGGAGTCCTGCCTGCGTACCACCCCCACCCCACCCCCCCCACCCTCCACCTGTTGCTTTCTCTGGGGCATTTCGAAGTAGTGGGGACAAGTGTCGGCTCTGGGGTCAGCCAGGCCTGGGTTTGAATCCCCCACAGCTACTTAGTAGTTCTGAGACTGGTCTGCAGTAGTCTGCCTCTCTGGGCCTCAGTTTGCTCATCTGCACAATGGGGTGCTACTGCACACAGGGTGTTTGTTGTAAGGACTGATGAGATGATGCGGGTGGGGTGCCCAGCCCATCTGCATGCATTGCATGGTGGTGGTTGGCATGATTATAAACATCTTCTAAAGAGCACGCATTCAGCCCACAGTGGGCTCCATGGGCAGAGCCACTGGCAGAGTGACCGACACTCGTCAGCATCTGCTCCGTTCCATAAATATTTCCTGAACTCCTACTTGCCAGACTGGGTGGCAAGCACACAAAAGTGCCTCTGTCCAAGGAGATAACTTTCTAAGTGACCTACGGATGCAAAGGATGGAAGATCTGTCCCCTAGCGTGCCTACCTTCCTGCCAGCCCTCTTTGGTCTGTACCTCCCTCAACTCTCAAAAGCCTGTGGGACGGCTCCTTAGCAAACCCATTTCCCAGATGGGATAGCTGAGGCTCAGAGAGGGGAAGGGATACCCCTCAGCCACACAGCATGTAAGCAAAAGAGCTGGGGCTTAAGCCACCCGCCCCGGAGCCTCTTTACTTGGTCTCTCTGCCGGTTTAGCTGAAATAAATCAAGCTGTGGGCAGGAAAGGTAAGCCAGTATCCTCATTTTTAGAAGGATCTGCTAGGTGCCTCTGTAGTGACGGGGCCACTGCTCAGGGGACGCTGTGGTGACCCTGGGCAAAGCGAGACACCGCTGGAATCCACGGCTGCCATCCTATATTAACCAGGGGACCAACCTGACAACATTAATTAACAACGTCCTTAATTAATCAGTCATGTCACTGGAGGGATGGGAGTTGAGCCAGGAGGGCAGGGCACTGCAGGGGTGAGCCCGGGGACACCTGGATTCCGGTCCTGGCTCTACTCCGGACAGAGATCCTTGTGCAGGTAGCTCAATGCCTGTGAGTCTGCGCTTCCTCATGTGCAGAATAGGGGGGAACACAGGAAGGCTGTGCAACAGCGTTTGGCTCAAGGGCTAGACAACTATTTGTGGAATGGATGAATTTAACACCTAGCAGTCGGAGTGACCTTTCGAAAGAGACATGAGAACATGGCCCTGTCCTTAAAACCCGTTCGGAGAGTAAAGGTCCAGCTCCTCACCGTGGTCTGGCCCTGGCCGCCTCCTACCCCTCCCCTCGTGCCCTCATCTGATCTGCTCTAGCCAACCTGTCTATCCTTGAGTTCCCCAAACATTCATTCTAAGTGCTCTTTGCACATGCTGTTCCCTTGGCCCAGAATGCTAGTCCGTGCACTCATTCGCAGCTGGCTCCTCCTCATGCTTCTGGTCTCAGGCTAAATCTTCCCTCCTCTGAGAGATCCGCCCTGGCTACCCACACCCCTGGCCGTCCTTTCTGTCTGTGTCTGCAGAACATGTAGCATTTTTCAAGGAGGTATTATTCATTTACATATGTTTCCAGTCTTTCCACGCTGAGAGGGCAAGGACCGGGAGGCCCCGTATTTTGTTCAGCACAGCGCCTGGCACCCTGTGGGCATTTATTATATCGTTGCTGGAGTAAGAGAAGGTGGAAAGATACCCAAGCCCAGCCCCACCCAGCCCCGCCCAGCCCCGCCCAACTATAACGTAATTTGCATTGCCCAATCTCTATCCATTTCCTGCCGGGCTTAGCCACACCCCCACCCCAGGAAACCCTCCCAGACCAGTCCAGCATCTCCCAATGTTTCCATTCCCTGGAATGATTAGAGCCATTAATGTCTACATAGCGTAGACACCTGAGATCACCCATTAATTTTACTCAGCCGTTGCCTACCCCCGCCTTCCAGACACTAAACTCGCGGAGGTCAGGGATGACTCTGTCTTACACCTGATTACAGACCCAGAGCTTTCAATCTTTGACAAATACTTGTCCACCCAAGGTGAGCTGGACCCCCGTGGCCATGGCCTGTTGTTGCTATAAAGGTAAAATTCCAGGTAGAGGTAAAAGCCCTTGCTAAGGAGCTTGGCGGTGCATGCAGTAGGGCACCTGTATGTGTGGATGGATTACAGTTTCTGCGGAGATTTTTGCTTACAGAGCTCAAGTCCAGAGCCCGCATTTAACTCTACTGCCTATGTTGGGGTTCCTTACAGTCGATACAGTGTGCAGCGGAAGGAAACATCCCTTTGTGGCTCAAATCCCATTTCAACCCCTTTGTAACCATGTGACCTTGGGCAAATCACTTCACCTCTCTGCCCCTCAATTTTCCCATCTATAAAATGGAATCATTCTCATAATCGTTTCCACCATGGAGGGCAGCTGTGAGGATAAGATCAAATAATGTATAAGAGACGGCCCAGCATACCTCAGGTGCTAAGACCACGTTCCTTCTTTCCCCTCCTCTGGCCTTGCATGGTCACTAGGACAGCAAAGACTGTCTTTGGGGAGTCAGATCACCATCCCAGCGGAGCAGAGCGCAGAGGCACATCCAGCCCTGGGACATCACTTCCGCTCTGATTACAACAAGGAGGTCTTACCTGCCTCCTGGAGATGTGGTTAGTCGGAAATTGTTACATTACCACAAACTGTTCCTGTTTCTAATCCAACCTTTACACGAAAGGAATTAAGCATTTCATGGCGGTGTTTATTTAGCTAACATAGCTTTTGTAATGTCTTTTGTAACTGTTTACAGGAAAAAGAAAACCAAATGCTGTTTAGCAAGCTCGGGAATTCCCAGTGGGGCCAAGAGTGAGCGTAGTATGAAATGATTTGATTAGGAGCATGGAAAAGAGAATCTTTCCTTTCTAGAACTTGGCTGGGACTTGGTGGGAGGGTTGGCGGGGGGGGGGGGGGGGGGGGGGGGGGTGTGTGTGTATGTGTGTGCACATGTTTCTTGGGGTGGAACCCAAGATCCCAAAGGAAGGCTGGACCCCCCAGGAAGGCTACCTCTCTTTTCCTTGCCTACAAGGTAGCCCGAGGAGCTTCTGGCCACCCGGAGGGAGAAGGGGTGTACGGATGTTGGGACCCTCACTGCCCCTGACAGATGGAGCCCCCACCTTCCCCCCTGCAAGGAGGTCACAACCGATGGGCAGAGCCACAATGATATGGGTGTGAAACCATCGGGCACACGCAACTCAGTGGGGGCTTGAGAGGAAAAGCAGGTGGCATCTGCCCACCCTGGTCCCCACGGCAGGATTTTGTCATCACTTGAGCATAAACCTCCCTACGTTTCTGTGGACATGTTATTTCTCACGTGATATTGAGCCAGCCAGCCATCTACCCAACGAACATTAAGTATCCATCCTGTGCCTGGGCATTGTGGTTCAGAGATGAGAAAACCACTGTCCAAAGAGAGGAAGGATTTTGCCCACATCTTAGAGGAGCGACATGGCTCTGGGAGAAGATGAGGGTCCAAGGAGCCAGCAGTCTTCCTTCTTTCTCTGGGCTTCTGTTGCCCAATCTGTAAAAGGAGGTGGCTGGACCTGATCCCTAGGATAAGTTCCCAAAGTTGGACCAGGTGATTGAAACCTGCTCTTCTGCCCTTTCCTGAATGTATGCCTTGGGACAGGTCATACCTCAGTCTCCTTGTCTGTGAATTGGGATAATGCCAGCACCTAATGTCACGGTTGTTACTTTGAAGATCAAACAGGATTGTGCACCTCCTAAGGAGTTTCACGGGTTTCTGACACGCAGTAGGTGCTTAGTAACTCATTATTCTGCAGAACCTCGATGAGCGGACTTCCCTCCCAGCCCTGAGCCAAAGGGAAACCAGCTAACTCGCATCCAACGTGAGCTGTTGCTGTTGCCCACAGGGTCAGGGCTGCCCCTGGCCCTGGCCCCAGGCCCCAGCGTCACAGGCGGGGAGGCTGCCGCCAATTTGCTGTCTAGGCCCAGCCACTGACTCTCCCAGGGGGGCAGGGCAGCCTCCAGCTGCTGTCCCCTGCCCCCGCCCCCTCCCTCCCCGCACACAGCCATTGAAAGCTAACGGCCAAAGGCGGCCCTTGGGGATGGAGGGCTGTGTGGAGGGCTGCATGGGGGCTGGAACCAGGCTGGACCAGCAGCCTGAGTGGTCCTTGGAGCCATTCCCTGGAGATGTGAGAGAGGGAATGAGAAGCCCATAAACTTCTCCTAGGCTATTATTCAGGGAGAAAAATGGGAGTGGTTGGAAGGGGCCGGGAAGGCACTGCATGATCATCAGAGCTCCCTTCCCTGAGAAAACACTCTATCCCAGGCCTGGCCCAACACCTTTTCTAGATCGAAGTGCAGAATCCTCCCAACGACCTGTGAACTTGGTTCTCTAGTTGCTCCGTTTCACAGATGAAGAAAGTGAGGCACAGAGAGGGACAGCGACTTGTCCAGGGTCACACAGCTGCAAAATGGGTAGAGCAACTTATTCTGTTCCAGCCCTTGTGTTCTTCACCTGTGGGGCATGGTGCGGGGGGTGGGGGTGGGGTTGGTCACGATATCCTCTGGGTGGGACAGCCTCCGGTTCGAGTGCCACTTTACCCATAACTAGCTGTGTCATCCTGGAAAGCCAGTTAATCAGGTCGGGCCTTGGTTTCCTCGTCTGCGAACCGGGCACAGGAGGGCTACTCTCCTGGGGATGGTTGTGGCACAAGTAGTGAAGGCTTAAGAAACCACCAGCTGCAATTCTTCTTATTACTACTCTGCCTTCCGGGCGTGCTAGCTACAGAACACAAGAATGCCCCGGATCCAGGCAAACAGAAAAGGCAGGACGCCCCGGCAACCCTGGATCCGGGGCTGATGCCGGACTGCTTCTCCTTGCTCCATTGCCCCACCCCTGCCAGCTGGTCAGGGAACTGGGTAGGCACTGATGGTCCCCCCCTCACTTCTACTGCTAAGCTTACTGCCTCCCCTGCCCTCTTTCTGGACAGGAACTGCTTGCTTGGTGCCCCCAGACAGTTTGTGAGCTGGGCTGGCCAAGACACAGGAGACTGAGACCCCAAGGCTTGGAGGGGGTGGGAGCCCCTGCTGGGCAGTACCTGGGAGAAGGTGAGGGTCCAAGGAACTCCAAAGACCCCCTCTCTCTCGCAGAAAGCTGGACTCGTTGATAGGAACTAAGTCGTAAGAACAAGAGCAACTACTGGTTCTGTGTCTCTTGCACTGTAAAATTGACTCAGTCCTTCTGGCAGCCACATGAGGGATGTGCCCTAATCGTGCTCCTTTGAAAGCCGAGGAAACTTGAGCAAAGACACGTGACTTGACCAAAGCTGGATTTTGAACTTGCACACACATCCGACTCCAGAACGGCTGCCCTTCTCACCCCGATTCCCTGACTCTGGTGCTTTTACGGGGTGCTTTAAGGCAACAATAAGGCTCTATGGCTGAGCTCTTCCAGGTGGGCCCCCGCAGGGAAGCTCTGGCGTCCCCCCCACCCTTGCCAACTTCCAGCTGGGAGGACAGAGGGAGATCCACCCCCATACGTGGAGGGCCTTCTGGGTCCCAGGCACTTCCATAGATATTGCATTTAAAACCGGCGAGAGGTTGCTTTTATGATCCCGGCTGCACAAACAAATGAAGGTTCAGAAGTGAAATTGCCCAGGATCAAGCACCTGGCAAGCGGCCGAGTTGGAAATTGTTGTTTAATCTTTCTAATAACTCCATGCAGTGGGTACTATTTCTATTCCCATTTTATGAATGAGGAAACGCAGACCGCTCCACACAGCTGGAAGAGCTGGCATCATAACTGATTTCACAGCCCAAGCTCCTAACACGCTTAGGATGCCCCCCAACTCTACCTGCCATTATTTAAACCCATTTGGGGCTGGCAGGAAGCCCAGAGGTCCGCGGTTGTGTGATCTTGGTTAAAGATTTCATTTCACTGCTCCAAGCCCCAGGTCTTCACCTGTATGTACAGTGGAGGCTCATCAGAGCAGCCTCCCAAGCTGGGCATACAGTAGGCGCTCACAAGCTGCCGCATGCCTGGCACACATCTGCGGTCCCAGATCTGCACACGGCCAGCTCTCAGCAAATATCTGTTTGAATTTGCGTCTCATTTGGATCTTGGAAGGCAGCCTCCAGGCCCACAGCCCCGAGGAAGCAACCTCCCTCTAATTGGGGGCTGCAGTCGGCCCCAGAAGGCACTGCTGTTGAGTTGCAGTGGCCCCCAGGAGGCCAGACAGCCAGCCCCTGGGTAAACAGGGCTGATCTGAGGTGACAGCCTGCTCTTCCCAGGCCAGCCCCTGGCCTGTCCCCACTCCATAATCTGGGCTGTGCCCCCTCAACCCATGGACATGATGCTTGCCTTGATGGGTGGGGCACTGGGAACCAGGTCAGGCCTCCAGGGCTCAAGGGAGAGCCACTGGGAGAACTCCAGATCATTCCTTTTTCTCCTCCTCCTTCTCTTTGCTGTGTGACCACGGACAAGCCCCTTCTCCCTTCTTAGCCTCAGTCTCCCCAATTGTAAAAGCAGGGGACTGGACTGGTTGACCCCCTAGAGGCCGTTCGAGCTCTGAGGTTTGCAGACAAAAAGGCAAAGGACTCTGCGGAGCTTCCCCCACCCATTTGCATCTCGCTTCATCCTGTCTCAAAAAATCATTTATTTTGGCCTCAGACTCCACCACATTTATTCCTCAAATACATGAGGCCCACGAGAGACCTTAATTCAAGAGCATCATTTACCGGACGATTAAATGAAGCCCAGAGAGGGCAAGGAACTTGCTGAAAATCATACAGCCAGGCTAAGAATTCCGGAGTTACCACTCACAACTTTTCCAGTATCCACTGAGGATGGAAGCCAATTCCTCCCACCACCTCCCTCTCCCAAAGCTTTTGGGGGGCATTTCCTGGAGCCCTGTTAGGGCCACTGTAGGGAAAGCAATCGCCGCTATTGTCATCTTAACATTCACCAGGATGCCCCCGTTTCTTACCCAGGAGGGGATGTCTTGGAAGAGACAAAAGACTGGGCTTTGAGAGGTCCCATTGCCCCAGGCCACAAGCCCAGACATCCTCAGAGAGGCCAACTTTGAAATTGAGATCTCCCTCCCTCGCAAAATCACAGAATTTAATTGTAATGATAGTTCTTGGGCAGAAACCATAAACAGCACAGAAACACTTTACACAATTTAAAAATATATCGTTTGTTATCTGAAGAGACCCTCACCTGTATTCCTGCGGAGAGGCGTGGCGATTTTGCCCTGAGTTTCGAATAATTCCTGACATCATGGATGAGATGTCACTTTCTACCATCTCCTTGGGGAAAAGACAAGCAGAAAACAAAGCTCCCATCAGTGACGATGTGGACAGGGCAGAAACCCAGTTTTCCCACAATTCAGAAGGATGGAACTCAGGGGCGCCTGGGTGGCTCAGTTGGTTAAGCGACTGCCTTTGGCTCAGGTCATGATCCTGGAGTCCCGGGATCGAGTCCCGCATCGGGCTCCCTGCTCGGCAGGGAGTCTGCTTCTCCCTCTTACCCTCCTCCCTCTCATGCTCTCTGTCTCTCATTCTCTCTGTCTCAAATAAATGAATAAAATCTTAAAAAAAAAAAAAAAGGATGGAACTCAAATAACTAGAAGAACACTTAAAAAAAAAAAAAAGTGGTACTAGAGGATTTCCTGGGCATCACAGGTCATTTTCCCAGGGCAATTCTACAGGAATTCAGAAGCAAAGGAAGAGAATGGAATGGAATTGCAGGTTCTTTCGAATTCATGGGGGAAGGGCAGAGGAAGGCTCTAGAATCCAAATGTCAAGTCTTGGAAAATGTGGACTTGCAAAATAGGAATCAGAAAAACCAGATTCCCTTCCCAGCCCATTTTCAACCGCAGCTCAGTTGCGATCACTTTGAAAATAAATTTTTTTTAAAAAAAGGACAGCTTGATGTGTCATGTATGTTTCTCTGGGAGCCAAATTCCCACTTGCAAAGGGAATAATCCCCTCAGGGCTCCCGCCCTGGAAATGCCTACAGAAATGCCACATGCCCTGGCTGGAAAACCAGTCCAACCCCCACCCGTACTCTCCACCCCCCCGCCACACACAAACACAGCCTAAAAAGCAAAACAAAATAAAACTTCCCTAAGTTTCTCAAACTTCAACCCTGAAACGAACACAGAAACCCACCAAAAGACTCTCAGTTCCGCCCCAAAAGTCAGTGAGGGATTCCGGGAAGGAGAAAAGGGGAGCAGAGAGAGGTAGCCCCCACGGCCCCTGCGCCCGGGTCTCCACCCTGGAAATGCAATGCAGGGCACTGACCCGGAGGACGGAGCAAAGCCGACCCTGCAAGGTGGTACCTGGAGCGGATCCTCGCCGGGGCCGCCGCTGCAGGCGCTCCTGGGGCGGGCGGGGGTTTCGGAGGGGGGCTCCCTCGCGCTCGCCCCTCGCGTTCCGCAATTTGGCCGCCGTCGCGGCTCGAACCGTTTTTAAATTTCCCTCTCTGGAGCTGTCCAGCTCAGAGCATGCGCAGTAGCCGTGCAGGGGGCTTTTTCCCCAAGGGTCAGTTACAGGGCAGGGTCAAGGGGATTGCGGCGGGTGTTTCCCAGCAGCCGCGAGCCTTGCACGCCCCGGGGCTCCGGGTAGGGTGGGATGGGGCGGGGCGCAGGGGTGGGGACACCCCTCCTCAAACTTTGCCAGCAGTGGCAGCGACTGCATGCCCGCGAGCATGCGTTGAGGAGCAGTGGGAGGGTGATTTAGGCCAAAAGAATTAAGTTGCAAAAGGATGTCGGGTGCATTAAAACTTGCAATCCTTCACTTCCCCGGGGGGAGGGGGGCTAAGGAGGTGGGTGGGCGGAGAACTCTGCCGCGACCTCCCCTTTCCCCCGAAGGCGGACCGGCCCGGAGGCCGAGTCCCGGCCCCAGGTAGACGCGGATTCCGGCCACCTGTCCCTTTAAGAAAGTTGCGCCCGCGGGCTGCCGCGCGGCGGGCGGGGGCTGCGGGCCCGGGAGCGCTCGCGCCGGGCGCCT
>NC_058416.1:75192208-75293032 GCF_002201575.2 Neomonachus schauinslandi
CGCCGCGGGAAAGGTGGCGCGGACCGCGGGCGGCGGGCGGGGCGGGCGCTGACAAAGGTCCCCGCAGCCCCCTTTTAGGGAGTTAGCTTGATCCCCTGAGAAAGTCTACGTTTCCGGCGCCCTAGCTCTAACAGCCTCGGCTGGAATAATTTGCCATCGTGACGACAATAATCATCGTCACGGTCACCCTTGATTTATTTCCTTATATATTTATGCCCCCTCGTTTATGCTTCACGCCAGCCCCTTGGGAGACAGGATGGTCCCCTTTTTGCCTATGGCGAACCCGAAGCTCTGAGCGGTCACGAGTGGGCCGAGGGGGCACGGCCAGTACGTGGCAGAGCGGGTATTCGAACCCAGAGCGGTGAGACGCCACGGCCCCTGCACCTGCAGGTGGACAGTGCGCTCAAGTCTGCGCCGCCCTGATCAAGCCAGGCCGGGCATCCAGTGCTTCTTGAATTTCTTGCGGCTGCCCTCGCGTGATATATCCCGTAGCGGGCAGGGGAGCCTCGTCTCCACCCCTGTGGTTGGGAAGCCTTTCCTAACCTGTGCTTGCCTCCAGGAAGGAGCCAGGGCTCCCTAGGCTAGATGTACCTGGATTTCATTTCTCATTCAGGTGGGCTGTGACCTTGGCGCTGGTCCATGTCCTCCTGAATGGTTTTCTTTTAGCACCTGGGCGCCCTTACTCCTTTCTTCTCTGCCAGGAGTAAATAGATCAGCTTGCATTCTCTAGGGGGAAAAATGGAGTTTACAGATGTTAGTTAAGGTCACGGTCATGAGACTCTTAAGTTTTCATTTCTCTCCGACTTACATAGATTCAAATTTTGCATTTTGCCTGCTTATAAAGGTCGTTTACATTGCTTTGAGTATCCCTTAGTGACCTATAATTCGTGACCAGTAATTAATTTGAAGGTTAAGTTGTAAGAATTCAAAGTATTCGAGTTTCTTTCTGTTAATCCTTAATGGACTTGTATGTAAGTGGAGGTGACTTCACAACCTCCTTTTGAGATAACAGCCCTTTTCACTAAGGTATAATTTTATATCTTTAGAACAATTTGGAAAGTCTCTTCTGAAAGTTGACGGATTCAGTAAAGCTTTTTAAATAAAAGGCATCCTTTTAGTTCTGTAGACTCATGCACTATGGAAAAGACAAGCAGGGACCCTGCATTAAAAGACCACAAAATAAAAGATTCAGGGTGTTCTGGGCAGTCCTGAAAACCTCCCTTTTCCTTTGAGAATTTGGCTGCTCTGCCTGGACTTTTGGCTGGCAACTGTGGCTATTTTACTAAAGAATTGACATTTTAAGTTCTTAGCTTCAGGAATGGCTGGTGAAAATATTGCCCCTCAAACACCTGCTGCTGAGGGTGGGCAGAAAAGCCAGGTAACTTAGCAGAAACCCTTCTTTTGTTACATTAATGCATTTTCCCCTTTTATAAATATATAGCATTTCTCAAAGCTGTTGAGTTATAAGAGTCACCTGGGGTGAAATTAAAACCATAAAAGGGAAGAGCTGGGGAATCCTTGTTTAACACGTCTCCCACGTGTTACTATGATGAAGTAAGTGTGGGCACCTGTAGTAGGTGATCGGCCAATGCCCTTCTTTAAATGAAAGGGCATGAAGTTCGCCTGTGTCCACGGTGTTTTAGCTCCTTATCATTTGCTTCTGTGTCGGGAGCGTCTTAGATCAATCCTGACTTTGCAAACATACATGCTTCCCTGCTAGGAGATTTCTAAAAGGCTCAACAGACACCCCGTTCACCAGACCTCTGATTTTTACGGAAGATCTGCGGGAGAGAACAAAAGCAATAGGTATCTGGCTTTTCTGCTTACTCTCTGGATTGATGTAGTGGGAAATGCTCTCGTCCGGGCCTCTGTTTGATAAGTTCTGATAGTTGAGCAGTAGGGTCATTTGCCCAATCTGTGTGGAGCTAAGGTGTCTATGGCTATGTGCAAAATGTTTATGAGGTTAATGACTTGCTTAAAACCAACTCGCTCATACCTGGGAAGACCAGTTCCTCATATGCAATGTGTGAGTATAACGTTCATATTGAAGGATTAAAAACTCTTAATTCACTTAGCAAGTTTAAAGCAGCTTTTGTTTGCTCAAGCAGCCCGATTTTTTATTACGGGGCCATGACCATTTCTTCTTTAATCCCTAAGTTTTTTACTTTCACTTTGCTTATTGTTCTGAGTTTCTGATGGTAGGGAGGGAAAGGGAGCATGGCCAGGACTACATGACTTGTAGCAATCATCTCTCTTTCTTCCACTCTGACCCCTGGCTGGTACAGTGAACCACAGGGCCCATCTATGAGGCAGAAATCTCAAGGTGTTTTGTTTTCTTCTCATAAATGATTATATTACAACAGATCTCTGAGGCCACAGCGTCCTGAGCTGTGTCTGGCATATAGTAGGCAATCTGGAGATTTTCAGGCTTTAAAAAGTGTGTCTCCCCCCCCCTCCCCGCCCCCGGTCCCCCGCCAAAAACTAGTCAGGTGGCATTTTCTTATCAGAAAGTTCTCAACTGGGGCACCTGGGTGGCTCAGATGGTTAAGCATCTGCCTTCGGCTCAGGTCATGATCCCAGGGTCCTGGGATCGAGCCCCATGTCCAGCTCCTGGCTCAGCGGGGAGCCTGCTTCTCCCTCTGCCTCTCCCCCTGCTCATGCTCGCTCGCTCGCTCTCTCTCTGTATGTGTGTCTTGAATGAATAAATAAAATCTTTAAAAAAAAAAAAAGTTCTCAACAGAAAACATACCCAGTCTTCACTCCCCAAGGCTCCAGGCCACTCTTAAAAGTCACTTCTGATGATGATTTCCTAAGAGGTAGGTTCCCTAGCCCTGCGAAGCCACTGTTTAATGTCTAAACACCGCTTTTGACGATGGGAGCACAGAATGTGTTATTTTTCTGTGGGAGACCATGAAAGTGCACTGGTCGTTGATCTCCTTTGCTCCCGTGAGCATGATTGATATGTGTATTATGGTTCTCTTTGGGAGCGTGTTTGTAGTCCGACATCTTATTTAATAAAAGGACGCCAAACCCTCCGATGTTTCCAGGAAGGGAATACTATGTTTTCATATCTCTCTGATCTCCTGCCTCTGCCCAGACCCAGTTCCACCATCGTCCCATCCTACCCTTCAGAAAGGTTGTTAGTAACTTTAAAAAATATATACTAAGCCTGTTAGCGTGACTGTCAAATGTGCACCAAGCAAGTTGTAGGAGCTTTTCTCCATGTTTCTGCTCCTGCCTTTTATAATAACCTCCTTTCGTTGTTGTTGGCAATATGTCTAGGCATTCCTTCCTGCAAAAGTTGTTTCTTTTGACCATTTTATTTGGGCGGTGGGGGGGGGGGCGCTGTCGAAAGAAAAACCAGAGGCCTTTTTGTCTGTGACTCCACACAGCAGTGTTGTAGGGGCCAGGGTTTACCTCAATCAGTAGAAGGCAAAACTCGCTAACAATTAGAGTGATCCCAGGCCTCTGGTGCTAAAAAGTGCCCCACCCGGGCGCCTGGGTGGCTCAGTTGGTTGGGCGACTGCCTTCGGCTCAGGTCATGATCCTGGAGTCCCGGGATCGAGCCCTCCATCGGGCTCCCTGCTCAGCAGGAAGTCTGCTTGCTTCTCTCCCACTCCCCCTGCCTGTGTTCCCTCTCTCGCTGTGTCTCGCTCTCTGTCAAATAAATAAAAATCTTAAAAAAAAAAAAAAAAAAAGTCTAGGGCGCCTGGGTGGCTCAGTTGGTTAAGCGACTGCCTTCGGCTCAGGTCATGATCCTGGAGTCCCGGAATTGAGTCCCGCATCGGGCTCCCTGCTCGGCAGGGAGTCTGCTTCTCCCTCTGACCCTCCTCCCTCTCATGCTCTCTGTCTCTCATTCTCTCTGTCTCAAATAAATAAATAAAATCTTTAAAAAAAAAAAAAAAAGTGCCCCACCCTAGCTGTTGATTCAGAGATTGGGCATAGGCGAAGGGGGATTCACAAACCAGAGACAGGTTGGATTCGACCCCTGAGGTTCACCCATTGCTAGAATGCCACAGTATTCTACACCTCCTCCTTGAACTTCAGTGCCAAGCCCCTTTACGTAAATAGCTGACTTTCTGGATGTGGACAATCAAGTCTCTGCTGCTTTAACAAATACGATATTTACATTGAGCTGTGATAATGCATAGGAGTGCAAAAAGAAAGGCTTTGAGAAGGAACTTAAAGTAATCCCTTATCAGTTTTGCATACATCTTGGTAATGACCACATTGAAACTACTGGGCAGTTATCTTTCTATTTGGCTTGCGTTTAAAAGCACACAACAAAGAATTTAGAAGATGGATTCTTCCCCCTTCCTTCCTCTTCCCATCTCTAAGGGAGAGTAACAACAGCCATCTTTCAGGGCTGTGTGAGCCTGGGAGAGCACACATGGTGTATAACAGGTGTTCAGCGAACAAGGGCTGTGTTTCAGGTGGCTTTGTGTTTTTCAGGATACTTCTTGTTCAGTAGCTGCATTCTTCTGGAAAAAAGTAAGGAATCGGTTGAGTTGCTCTGGGGGAGCTGTCTCAAATTTTTAAGACTTGAGTCTGAACATAGCCGTCCTCTAGTGATCTGAAGGGCTGAACACAGCCTGATGCTGGCTTCTGGAGAGCAGTTCCCTTATGCTCCCTCCAGACTATGCCGTTTTGGGTATGAAGATCTATTCAAGGTCCTTGCCTTCTGCCCCAATCCCTAATCTTACCCAATCTAAGCCCCTACCTTCATTCCACGAGGAAATCTCCCTGGGCAATCACCATTTGGGGAAAGCTGTGTTGTCCCTAAATTCCAGAATTGATTTAATCTGGCCACTTTGAGGCTCCTGTAGTAGTTTCTCATTGTGCACGTCCCATTGCTCCGGCCCCTACATCAATGTTATGGGCACAGCTAACCTACAATCCCACATCTTTCACTCCATGTTTAATTTTCTTTGTCTTTTTCTATTGGCTTCTATCAGAGATCCCGAACCCGTGGTGTGCAAGCCACATTCAGCCACAGACAGTTTTTGTTTGGTTCGAGGACTTTAAACACCGACCAAAAAAACCCTTGATTTAGAAGCCAGCATTTAAAAATCCTTCAAGCTGGGATTTCCAGCTTTTCTTGAAAAATCAGAAAAGTTGGCCACACTAGGCCAACAATCCCATGACGTAGCCATTGGCTGGGACTGAACACAGCTGCCCCCAGTTAGAGGGATGGCCCTATGCTCTTCAATTTACCACAGGCCTGGCCACTCCTTATTGCTCAACCCTAATGTCTAGGTCTTTGCCATTTGTCTTTGGATGTGTTTTTTTGTTGTTTGTTTTTCTTAGAATGAAGACAAAAACAATGTGTGTGTGTGTGTGTGCGTGCGTGCATCCATGTTGCTATTTAAAAAGTCCTGAGAAGGACTATCAGTGGCTAATAAAAATAATCTACCATTTTTCTGCAACTTCCTTTGCTCAGCAATGTGCTTTGCACATCCAACTCAGTCCTTACAATGCTGTGAGGTGGGTGTTACTGCACCCAAAGGAGAGATGCAGTCACTCTGATTTGGCTTACTTGATCTGTTCAATCTGACTGTGTCAGGGGATGGGGAAGAGGTTGTTTATAGGACCCCTCCCTTGTACTTTTCCACACTAAGTGGTTTCTCATGGGGAGGGCATTTTAGGCATCTCTTCTTAGGATGCATGGCTTGGGACAAGGCAGGTCCCACCGGTAAGGACACAGCTACGTGCCAGGGAATTGCTGTTCCTCACGCTGGCCCCCTAGAGACCTCACGCTCCATTTATGGGCTAGATTAAAATAAATGGAGCTGAGCACACTGGACAGCGCAATGTGCAGACCGCTTTATAACTCCGTTAAATAACCAGATCTAACCTCTCAACCATCTGATCCGTAAGGAAACATTTGAACCCACCCTAAAAAGTATAGGAAAAATGAATTTGATATATTTGTTTTAATCTAATGGAAAGGCTTCATCCTTAGAAGATGAAAATATCCGGTATCCTCACTTTGGTTAAACTTATTTCAAATACTTATGGGGGGGGTAATATATTTTGAAATGGGTAGTTACAATATTTGGAGTAATACTTTTTGTATAATTAAGACATGGGGGGAAGCATACCTCTTTAAGAGGAATATTCTGCATGCTTCAAACCAGCTCTTTTTAATATTACAGACTGATTTTTTTGGGGGGGGGGCGGATCTTCTTGTGGGCACAAAAAGACCTTTAATAGTTCATTGTTCAACAGAGAATCCAAGCTCCGATTTTTTCATTGCAAGCAGCTCTCTCCTGCAAACACCAAACAACCCTGAATGGTTTTAAAAGACAGTTTAGGGAACTCCCAGTACTACTATTTCATGTTTAGACCTTGTTCCCCAGTAACAAAAAGCAGCATGCTCGCTTACTAAAAGCCCCTTCCCAAGGCTCTGGACTGTTGTTTCTTTTTCTTTTTCTTTTTTTCCATATCTCGCCGCACTTGTTCTAAAGCGAAGTGATTGTAAAACAGAATGGCACGTAAACGTGTTCAAATACAGCACTTTGTGGACACTCTGCTTTTTATTGCAAGGTAACAATCCTGGCTGTTTGTTTTAGAAATGGTAATGTTGTATCATTGTAACAAATTATACTTAAAAATCATTTAGTGTGAAATTGCAGATTAATCCCACAGGGATGGGGTATTAACAATCACCCAGCCCTTTGGAGCATACAGATGGTGAATCTGGGATTTACAATAGGAACAATCACTGATTACATGCATGGGTGTAACGGACAAAAAGGCCTCCACAACTTCAGCTTGGAGAATACGGTGGAGGTCCTAGTGCCTGACTTGTTTGGGACTCTCCGTTCCAAAGAATGCCTGTTTGATCACCTAGCCTATGTGAGATTCTGCAGCGCGCCCTGTGCTTTGAAACCTACCATGTGTTGTCTCCCCGTGCTTCACTTCAACCCTTCTAAATTCCATTAGAATTTGTTGAAAGAGCAATTTCACAGTGGGGTGTGCAGTGGGAATTTGGCAGATGTGCCCAGCCAAGAGAGCTCATTATCAAAACCAGTACCTGCTGCTCGCTAATCACCAGGAAGAAAGTTGTCATGCACGTGGACTGGGGACTGGGGAGGGCTCTGCACTTCAGAAATGAATCTGTACCCGAAATGGAAAGGACCCCTAAGTACAGTGCCTCTGAGTTTGAAACTCCTTTGGCAGAGCTCCAGACTGTGAACCCCATGACAAGCATGCTAAGAAAACGGGGGTACTTGTACACACAGTCTTGAGTACAGACTATGGTACAGTAAATGACCTGCCAGTAATGTGCTTGGGACTCTAAACTGATGCAGCAAGTAACACTGATTTCTTTTAAACTATATCCTTAAAAACAACTCACTAAATTTTTAAAATCAGAATAGCCATTTCAATGGCAATTTAGATTCATACGCAACTTCTAGATACACCCATGTAAGTCCCCTCCCGCATCTCAGTTTTGATTTTTTTAGATGCAGAAGTTAGAAATTTTCCAATTAAAAAGAACAAGCTGGGTGTGTGTGTGTGGGGGGGGGGGGAGCAAGTTGTCTCAGAAGAAAACCAAAAAGCTGGAATGCTAAAAAGAATTTAATACAGTCGTCTTGGCTTTTTAGGGCTTGTTTCTCAAAAACAAAATGCCTTTATCCGAATGAACGTTTTATTCCAAATGTTCTTTATCCAGACATTGTTTTGTTAACAGTGCCCAGAGCAAAATGGGAGTGGAGTCTAAGTGGGTGTTTTCTTTGTCTGACTGGAGAAACTGTTTTTGCTTTTAGGCAAATGCACCCCAGACTGGTTTTATTGCTTTTCCTGAACCCAGGGACTTGTGACCCTGATGGGCCAACTGAGTGATAATGACCATGTCCTCTCTATTGGACCCATTAATTACCCTCCCAGAAGGGTTTTACAGCTCCATCTTGAGGGGACGCTTGTAAGCTTCTCAGGATTATTCTAGAGGTGCTTTGCAACTGGCCCTTATTTTAGCTCTGCCTCATAGGAGCTGGGTTGGAGAACAGCTTGTTCAGAATGATCAGTGTGGCCTTTATTGTCCTAATAGGAACATGGAAGCAAGGCTCATTCCTTGGAAAAAGTCTGTTTTATCAGCTTTGAGATCTCATCATGGCATCGGATGTAAAGTATATGGTTGGTGATAGACTCCTTTAAAAAGGAAGGATTGGCTGAGGTACCTGGGTGGCTCAATAGGTTAATTGACTGACTCTTGATTTCAGCTCAGGTCATGGTCTCAGGGTCTTGAGATCAAGCCCTGCATCATGCTCCATGCCCAGTGTGGAGCCTGCTTAAGAATCTCTCTCTCTCCCGCTCCCTTTGCTCCCCGCCCCCCCCAAGCCTCAACTCCCATGTGCACACCCAAGTGAGTGCTTTCTCTCTTTAAAAGAAAGGGGTGGGGGTGGGGGGATGGGGTAGCCAGGTGATGGGTATTAAGGAGGGCACGTGTTGTGATGAGCACTGGGTGTTATACACAACTAATGAATCGTTGAACACTACGTCAAAAAACTAATGTTCTCTATGCTGGCTAATTGAACATAATAAAAAATAAATAAAAATAGAGGAAAAAAAAAAAGGAAGGGTTGGCCAAAGCTGAAAAACTTTGATTGTAACCCACAGTAGAAGCTAAATACCCATGAGTACATTCTGATATAAATGATGGAAGAAATAGATAAATGTATGAGAGACCAATACTCCTTTCAGAAGAATCCCAATTACTGTATGTAGATAACCTCCATCTCCTGGAGGGGGAGCATGACTTCCCCCGCCCCTCCCCGCCCCTTCTCCTCTTCCCCTTCCCTGTTAAGCTGGTGTTAGTGACCCACCCTCCAACTTACAGCATTTAGAGAGGGAAACAGTAACTTGAGAGTGGAGCAGCCTGGCACATATATGACCTTGACCAAGTGATGAAGGTTAATGTCAGCAGTGATGCGCTGGGGATCCCATGCCCCTACCCCCCATAGGATGTGATGGGATGAGAAGGCACAGAGGCACTTCACCCCTGGGGTAGTCTTCCTAAAAAATCTGTAACCTCAGTCTACTCATGAGGCGAACATTAGAAAATCCCAAATTGAGGCTCATTCTACAAAATACCAGATCAGTACCCTTCAAAACTGTCATGGTCCTGAAAAACAGCAAAAGTACGAGAAACTGTCCCAGACCAAAGGGGACTGCGTAGGACATGGTAACTAAGACTGTGTGTACCCTGGGTTGGATCCTAGAAGAGGAAAAGGACATAGTGGGGAGAAAAATGATAAAATCTGACTCAATTCTGGAGTCTATTTATAGAAATGTACCACCATTGCTGTGATAAATATACCATTGTAATGTGAAAGGACAATAGGGGAACTAGGAGAGGGGTATATGGGAGGTCTCTGTATAATCTTTGCAGTTTTTCTGTAAATGTAAAATCCTTCCAAAACCATTCATTTAAAATCAAGTAAATGACACCTCCATCTTTGTAGCTGTAGGATTTCCAATAGCCAAGAGGTGGACGTAACCCGAGTGCCCAATAGTGGAGAAATGGGTTAACAGAATGTGGTTGCACAAGGGAACATTCAGCCTTAAAAAGGAAGAAAATTCCGACACGCGCCACAACATGGAGGAACCTTGAGGACATTACGCTAAATGAAATAAGCCCAGTCACAAAAAGATAAATGATGTAGGATTCCTCTTCTATGTGGTACCTAGAATAGTCAAATTCATAGTGACAGAAAGTAGAATGGTGTTTGCGGGGCCTGGGGTTGGGGGAGAGAGGAATGGAGGGTTACTGTTTAATGGGTATAGAATTTCTATTTTGAAAGATGAAAAAGTTCTAAAGATCTGTTGCACAACGATGCAAATGTCCTTAGCACTACCGAACTGGACCATATATAATATGGTAAATTTTATGTGCTATTTTTACCTCAATTTAAGGTTTTTCTTAAATCAAGGAAATGCATAGGACAGCTACAAATTAGGAAAGCCTTTGCTTACCATAATGGCCTATGGCTGGGATCTTCGTCTTGGTACTATTGATATTTGTGCTTGATGATTTTTTTTTTAAGATTTTATTTCACACACACATACACACACACACACAGAGAGAGAGAGAGAGAGAGAGAGAGAGAGAGCAGGAGGAGGAGCAGAGGGAGAGGGACAAACATACTCTGCACTGAGCGCAGATCCCATGACTCTGAGATCATGACCTGAGCTGAAACCAAGAGTCAGACGTTTGACTGAGCCACCGAGGCGCCCCTTGGTGATTCTTTAGGGTGGGGGGCCATCCTGTGCATTGTAGGATGTTTAGCAACATCCCTGCCCTCCCCATCAGATGCTCATAGCACCCCTTCCTCTATCATGACAACCAAAAATGTCTTCAGACATTAATGTCCTTGGGTCTCAGGGAGAAAGTTGCCTTGGCTGAGAACCATTGGTCTATTGAAAGACTAGGGAGGAAAGGAAACAGATTAAAAAAAAAAAATTGGACCTTCACTGTCCAATATGGTAATCACTAGTCATATGGGGCTACTTAAAATTAAACAATTAAAATGAAAGTTTCAGTTTACTAGCCACATCTCAAGTGCTTGTTGGTCACGTGGCTCATGGCTACCATATTGGACACCGCAGATAGAGACCATCACCATCCTCACAGAAAGCTCTATTGGCAGCACTATCTAGGTGTTTAGTTTAGTCACTGTATTTCTCCTCTCACCCGTTTGGTGTGTGTACTCCTTTTTAAAGTCCTTTCCAGGCTATCAGTGTGTGTGATGTTGATAGTGAATGACAGAGCAGATCTGCCATTAGCCAGGCCAGTAACTGTTAACAAAGCTGCCCCTTGTTACCGGCTCACAACTGCCCTAGTCAGAAAAACATGAATGGGGGACAAAAGCAAATAGCTTGTGAGTTGAGCTCACCTACCTGTTAGTGATCCCAGTTAACACCTCTTAGGGCTCCTTTGTTTTGCCTCTTAAAAATCTAACAGCACCCATCAGCTGAAGATAATCCTGGTCAGCAATCCCTCCCAATTCTGGCCATCTTGGTGTCTTCCCCAAGCAGCTGGATCTTAGGAGCCGACAAGCAGATGGAAGCCAAGGTCTGTTTGGCCCTGAAGGTGAAGGGTAGAAGGATCGTGCATGCAGTTGGATGTTACATTCTGTGAGCACATTGAAAGGGTTTCTGGGATCTTCTACTGTGGATCTACTCTCCTTTCTTAGGCAAATAGAAACTAGCTGTTAATACTCAAATACACCTTTAGTTCTCAGAATTGGGAAATGCAGACTTCCTCCTCCTTCTCTTTCCCAAGACCTTGAAGTCACAAAAATAGACATGATAGCATTAGGCAGGGCCTTTCAGAGAGAAGATAGTTCTGTGAGATCTGACACTCAGTGAGATCCTTGTGTGGTCTGAGTATGAGGGGGGTCCGATAACTATTTTTGTTTACCAAAAAAAAAATTTCTCCTTTGGTTGTCAGAGATGGAGTGAAGTCATTCTCGTATGCTCTATCCCATTCCTTGTTGGTGTTTTAAAACTCAAATGTTAAGTCACTGTCACCTTATTTATCCATCATATTTTGGAAAGGATTGGGCTCCTGGTGGGAGAGGGGCGTGGAGGAGTGGGGGATGGTGTAAGGTGTTTGTACACCTTTGGCTGATTTTTTTTTTTTTTTTTAAGTAAATTAGGATTTAAAAAAATATTTTAAGCATGGGGCGCCTGGGTGGCTCAGTCATTAAGAGTCTGCCTTTGGCTCAGGTCATGATCCCAGGGTCCTGGGAGGGAGCCCCACATCAGACTCCCTGCTCTGTGGGGTTGTAAAGGAGCTCAGGGAACAGGATGTGGCTCTTTATCTTTCATGGCCCTCAGTTCGGGGTCCAGCCAACATGGGTGCTCAACTAGCCTCTGACTTAATGACGGCGAGCTAGAATAGTAGAAAGAAACTGCTGGGGACGCCTGGGTGGCTCAGTCATTAAGCGTCTGCCTTCGGCTCAGGTCATGATCCCAGGGTCCTGGGATCGAGCCCCGCATCAGGCTCCCTGCTTGGAGGGAAGCCTGCTTCTCCCTGTCCCACTTCCCCTGCTTATGTCCCCTCTCTCGCTGTGTCTCTCTCTGTCAAATAAATATTAAAAAAAAATATTTTAAGCATACAACATCATAGTGACAAGAACCAGGAAGTAAATAGAAATTAGCCAACCTTGAAGACATTATGCTAAGTGAAGTAAGCCAGTCACAGAACAAATGCTGCATGGTTTTACTTATGAGATCCCTAAGACAGTCAAACTTGTAGAAACAGTAGATTGGTGGTTGCCAGGGGGTGGGGGGAGGGGGACATGGGAACTTGACTAAACAGGTGTAAAGGTTGAATTGCATAAATAAGTTCTACAGATCAGTACAACATGGTGCCTATAGTTAACTGTTAAGAGGGTAGACTTCATGTTAAAGGTTCTTACCACAAGAAAAGTAAATGTTACAGGCTAACAGAAAAAAATTAGCCAAAGAATACAAACCGTTGGGTTTTTTCTAGTTTAAGGTATAATGGACAAAGTTGTAAGATATTGAAGTATATAATGTGATGATTTGACACACCTATACTTTGAACAGGTTTCTCCCATCAAGTTAGTTAACCTGTCCATCACCTCACATATTTTTTTATATGTGCAAGAACATTTAAGTTGTAGTCCCTCAGCAAATTTTAATTATACAGTAGTGTGACCAACTATAGTCACCATGTTTTACATTAGATCCTCAGATCTTATTTTATTACTGAGAGTTTATACGTTTTGACCAACCTCTCCATATTCCACCCCCTTCCAGCCCCTGGCAACCACTTTCCTACTGTTTTATTGAGTTTCACTCTTCTAGATTGCACATAGAAGTGATACCATGCCTTATTTGTCTTTCTCTGGATTATTGCACTTAGCATGGTGTCCTCCAGGCTCATCCATGTTGTTGCAAATGGCAGGATTTCCCTCTTAGGCTGAATAATATTCCATTGTATGTACACACACACACACACACACACACACACACACACCCCACATCTTCTTTATCCATTCATCCGTTGACAGACACTTAGATTGTTTCCATATCTTGGCTATTGTGAATAATGACACAGTGAACATGGGAGTGTAGGAACCTCTTCAAGATTGTGATTTCATTTCCTTTGGATATATACCCAGGAGTGGGCTTGCTGGATCATATGGTAGTTTTATTACGTTCTTGAGGAAACTTCATACTATTTTCCATGGTGGCTGCGCCAATTTATATACTCACCAGCACCGTACAAGGGTTCCATTTTCTCCACATTCTCAGCAACCTCTGCTATTCCTTGTCGTCTTGATAATAGATATCCCTACAAGTATGAGATGATCTCACTGTGGTTTTGATTTGCATTTCCCTGGTGATCACTCATGTTGAACGTCTTTTCATGTACCTGTTAACCATTTGTATGTCTTCTTTGGAAAAATGACTATATATGTCCTGTGCCTATTTTTTCATTGTTTTTTTGTTTGTTTATTTGGGGGTTTTTTTGCTATTGAGTTGTATGGGTTCCTTGGATATTTCATATAAGAACCCCCTTATTGGATATATGGTTTGCAAGTATTTTCTCCCATTCTGTAGGTGAACTTTTCATTTTGTTAATGGTTTCCTTTGCTGTGCAGAAACTTTTTAGTTTGCTATAGTCCCACATGTTTATTTTTGCTCTCATTGCCTTGCTTTTGGTGTCAAATCCAAAAAATCATTGCTAAGACCAATGTCAGGGAGCTGATCCTCTATGTTTTCTTCTAGGAGTTTTATGGTTTCATGTCTTTAATCCATTTTTAGTTGATTTTTGTGTATGGTGTAAGATAGTGGTCCAGTTTGTTTTGTATATGGCTGTCCAGTTCTCCCAATACCATTTAATAAAGAGACTATCCTTTCTCTATTATATATTCTTGGCTCTATTGTATATTAATTGGCTCCTTTTTCATAAACTAATATACACATGAGTTTATTTCTGAGCTCTCTGTTCCATTGATCTGTGTCTGTTTTTATGCCAGTACCATACTGTTTTGATTATTAGAGCTTTGTAATGTAGTTTGAAATCTGGAAGTGTGAGACCTCTGGCTTTGTTGTTGTTTCTCAATATTGCCATGGCTATTCAGGGTCTTTTTTTTTTTTTTTTTTTTTTTGGTTCATACAATTTTTTTTAAGATTTTATTTATTTTAGAGAGAGAACAAGAGAGCATAAGCAGGGAGGGGAGTAGAGGGAGAGGGACAAGCAGACTCTGTGCTGAGTGCACAGTCCGATGCAGGGCTTGATCCCAGGACCCTGAGATCAAAATCAAGAGTCAGATACTTAACTGACTGAGCCACCCAGGTGCCCCTGGTTCATACAAATTTTAGGGTTTTTTTTTTTCATATCTGTGAAAAATGGCATTGGAATTTTGATAAGGATTGTATTGAATCTATAGATTCCTTTAGGTAGTATGGACATTTTAACAATATTCTAATCCATGAATGTGGAATATCTTTCCACTTATTAGTGTTCAACTTCTTTCAATATCTAAGTTTTCAGTGTACAGATCTTTTACCTCCTTGGTTAAACTTATGAATAAGTATTTTATTCTTTTTGATGCTACTCTAAGTTGAATTGTTTTTTTTAATTTTTCTTCTAGTTCATTGTTGCCAAGGAGTTTTATGGAGAAAGGCTTTAAATCCCTTAAAGGTCTGGAAGGAAGACCGGAATAAATGTAAAGAGATTTTTCATGGGTGAGATAATTTTTTAATAGTGATAAATATACATAAAATTTACTATCTTAACCATTTCTAAGTATACAGTTTGGTAGCATTCAGTATATTCACAGTGTTGTGCAACCATTCATCTCCAAAACTTAATCATTTTCTCAAACTGAAACTCTGTCCCCATCAAACACTAACTCCCATCCCCTCTGTCCCCAGCCCCTGGTAAGCACTGTTCTTTCTGTATGCATTTTACTACTCCAGGAATCTCCTATAAGTGGGATCATTCAGGATTTGTCCGTTTGCAACTTACTTTGCTTAACATGATGTCGTCAAGATGCATCCATATTATAGCATGTGTCAGAATTTTCTTCTCTTCCTTTTTAAGGCTGAATAATGTCCCATTGCACATGTATATAAATATACATTTATTCTATTGCCTGTGTACACATACATACACATACCACATTTTATTTATCTGTTGATAGACACGGGTTATTTCTACCTTTTGGCTATTGCAAATGACATTGCTATGAACATGGGTTACAAATATCTGTTTGAGTCCCTGAGTCCCTGTTTTCAATTCTTTTGAGTATATACCTAGGAGTGGAATTGCTGGATTATATGGCAGGAGACTGCTCTTTAAGACCCTGAGTACAGAATCTGTGCTAGTCTGCTTGGGCTGCTATAACAAAATACCACAGACTGAGTGGTTTACATGACAGGCTTTTATTTTTCATAGTTCTGGAGGCAAGGAAGTCTAATCAAAGTGCTAGGAGATTTGGTTCTTGGTGAAGGCTTTTTCAGAGGGTCATCTTCTTGCTGTGTGCTCACATGGCCTTTCTTTCTTGCTCTTCTTATAAGGGTACCATTCCCATCATGGATGTTCCACTCTGGTGACCTCCTCTAAACCCAATTACCTCCCAAAGATGTTTTACCTCTAAATATCATCACACTGGGGATTAGGGCTTCAACACAGAAATTTGGGGAGGACACAAACATATGGTCTATAATCGAATCCTTCTAGATTTTTATCCTAAATCTTTCACAATTTTCTCCTTTACTCATTTAATGGAAATTAACCCCTGGGTCACATTCTCTTTGTAAGACCTATTGAGGACTGTCTGTATATTTGAATTTCATCAGTTTGCTTGACGTTGGAATGAATTACTTAATTAAAACAGGTTTAATCAGGTACAAATAGGTTTGGAAACAAATAAAGGTGACTCTTACGCATTCAGTTCAACCTGTGGGGACAGAAGCAGGAATCCATTTCTCTCACTTTACAATGCATGTAGGTCGCCTGGAGATCTTATTAAAAGGCGGGTTCTGATTCAGTAAGTCTAGGATAAGTCCTGAGATTGTACAGTTCTGAGTGCTCCCAGTTGGTGCTGACGCTGCTGGTTCCCAGACCTTAGGCAGCAAGGTTCTAGAAGGTCTCTTGCTGCTTTTGAGAATTCAGCAGAAGTGGGTGTTCTCTGTGTGTTCATCAGGGTCGAGAAAGCAATGGCTAATTTTGGGATTCAGTTGGTGGAGGTCAGTTAAGAGAGTATATTTGTCATGGTTTTAGTTAATCCTGGGGCGTAATAAGCCACCCTAAATTTAGTGACATAAAACCTCCGCCTTTCTTGTTCTCACTAATTCTGGGGGTAATGAATCCAGCAGGTCTTGTCTTTGCTCCTCGATGTTTGGGACCTCAGCTGGGAAGACTGGAGGGTTGGGGTTAGGAGTAACTTGACAGCTGGGCTCAAAGTATCTGAAAACTCATTCACTCTCAAGTCTGGCTCCTTGCTGGGGTGGACTGAAGGACAAGACCCTGCCATTCGGAGGGCCTGTATGTGGCCTTTCCACATAGCGGGTCTTCCTCACAGCCTGGTGGCCTTGGGGCAGCCAGACTGCTGATGGCAATGGTCTTTGACCTAGCCCCAGAAGCCACAGTGTCCCTTCTGCCACATTCTTTTGGTTAAAAGTGAGACACAAGCCCATCTAAATTCAAGAGAGGGAATTAAACTCCAACTTTCATAGAGGAATGGAAAGATCTAGAAGAGCAAGAGGAATGGGACCTATTGTGGTAGCCATTTTTAGAAAGAAAATCCAATCTGCCAAACCTACTTTTGAGACTTTTTTTTTTTCTCTTCTAGATTAAGGGTTTTTTTTTTGCATTTTATTTATTTATTTATTATTCTTATGTTAATCCCCATACATTACATCATTAGTTTTAGATGAAGTGTTCCATGATTCATTGTTTGTGCATAACACCCAGTGCTCCATGCAGACTGTGCCCTCCTCAATACCTACCACCAGGCTAACCCATCCTCCCACCCCCCTCCCCTCTAGATTAAGGTATTTTTGACAAGATGCACCTTTTCAGTACATCTCTTTGATGTTAAAATCATTTTATTAGTGGTTAAAATCTTGCTAAGGGACCCAGGAGTGGTGATGATGTATTCACACTGAAGTCTTCCCAAATGTATCACTCTGAGAGGACCTTGGTTCTCCTCCTTTCAGGCTTTTTTCTTTCTTTTGTTAAAGATTTTATTCATTTACTTGACACAGAGAGAGCGAGAGCGCACAAGCAGGGGGAGCAGCAGGCAGAGGGACAGGGAGAAGCAGACTCCCCACCGAGCAAACAGCCCAACGTGGGGCTCCATCCCAGGACCGTGGGATCATGACCCCAGCCAAAGACAGATGCCCAACCCACTGAGCCACCCAGGAGCCTCCTCCTTTTAAGGCTTTCATCAGACCATTGCATCCTTGATAACTGTTCATTTTTGCATCACGGGCCTGTCCAGACAGGACCTCAGACAGCACAGAAATGCTATCAACTTGCGGTGGCCTTTGCAAAAAGGTTAATCAGAGTCCTTGGGCACAACTTGCTTGCCTGCCTATACCTGTCCAGGTGTTCTCCTTTTCCACCAGGTGAGCAGTTCCAGCACTGTTCCCGTTGCCCAGGTGCCCCGCAGTTTGCAGACCCCAGCATTACTTCCTGCTGCCTCCCTCCCCTATCCAATCCTGACTCGCCATCTTGATCTCACTTCTCCCGCTCCCAAGTTAATGAGTCTAGTTGACAGTAATGTTAATTTCACTTCTTTGTTGTGACAAATGTGCCAGGTTATGTAAGATGTTGTCGTTAGGGGGAACTGGGTGATGGATCTGGAGGAACCCTGTATTGTTTTTGCAACTTTTCTGTAAGTCTGTAAACATCCCAAGTAGTGTGTGTGTGTGTGTGTATGTGTGTACAAGCACACGTAAGCACACACACAGATACAGGAAGTCAGCCACACTTCTTGGTGCTTTTAAAAACATTTCAGTGATCTAGTCACTATTAGAAAGTTTTAATATTAACAGACACAATGTTTGGCTAGCAGTGCATATCTGAATGTGGCAGATGATAAGTGGCTGATGGATGAATGACTTGCGGGGTTATTCCTACTTCCTTATTTAATAACTGGATTCTTAAGGGCTTCTTAAGCCTGAGTGACCCATGCTTTGTTGCAAGGCCTGGCCCAATGACCCCTACCAAGGCCCCTGTCCCAATTCGTCTATCAGAGAAAAATGAATCTATTTCAGGAGCTATCAGTCCTCATTATCTCTAATTGGGTCTGGCAGCTGGAGACGGGCCTCATTATTTTTAATTGGGGCCCATCATTCTAGAACAAAACGCCACCCAGTTGCATGCAGATCATGCAGGGATATGTGCTTGCAAGTTCAAAGTGAAATTGCATTGTGGGATTTCCAGGAAATCACACTATTTTCTGTCCTTTTGTTTCACCTAGATTTATAGTTGTAGTCTTGGGTTGTTAAACCAAAAATAACAATTGAATTGGGACTGTCGGTGTTTATGTCAGAGGGTTTTTGTTGTTGTTAGCACGTGGGTAGTCATAATGGAAGTTTTTCTTTCAAAATTAATGAATATTATAATACTAGATATAATTTGGCAGATTGCTCACTTAAGTATCATTTAAATGCTGCTTTAGGCATGGTGTTATGCCGTGGATAAATTTGCCTTGTTTCAAGGGACTCATTTTTGCTCATTCTAATTTACTACAAAATAGATAATCCTTTACATAGCCCATGCTTTTGTGTTTCTTTGTTATCCTGCTAAATCATCCGTCCTTTCCTAACTTTCCGGAAGTAGAAAGTCCATTTTAGAAAAATCCAAAAGTGTCTAGCTCCAGTATTGATTTTTTTTTTTTTAAGAGTTTTTGGCTGCTCCAGCTTTTGAAATATTTTAACGATCTAAGATGGCAAGTAATTTCTTTTTTGATAAGCTCGAATGCCTTCCAAAGGCTCTCAGAGGACTTGCTGCCACTGGACTTAGACGCTCTGAGGTCCAGCAAGGGTCCAATCCCCTGAGAGAGAGTGCCTGGATGGGGCGGGGGTCTCTCTGGTCCCCAGATGCCTTAGCAAACATTCAGACAAAAATCTGGGCCCTCTTTAGAGCCAAGAGCTTGTAAGCAAAGCAGACCACCCTGGAAGGGGGATTTTAGTAGCAGCCTCTCCTTGCTTTTCTTCCTCAGGGATTCGTTTTAGACCTTTCAGAAAAGAAAGGCCAGGGCAGGCCTTCCATGGAATGTGAAAGGATCAATATGGCAAGGGTCAGTTCCTCCAGTCCCCATGCAATGATTTCTCCCACCCACACTCAGTTTTATGATGAGCTCCTGGGTTAGCTGGGGGTAGTGGCTTTTGTTTCATTTGCTATTAATGCTTTTCTGTAACCTGGTAGGGATTTTCTGCCACCCTCTCATGTTTGAGATTCCTTCTGAAATCGCTTTTTGTCTTGAGTAGATAGTCCGATTAGGTGCTAAGTCTTTCAGTGACAAATTTGCCATATAAAGTACAGAGACTTGCCACAGATCTTTCTGAGGTACTCCTGAGCAGCTGTAGACTTATTTCCCACTTTTTAAGAAACAAAAAGAATAGGTCTTCTGGCACCCTTTGTTCTGTGGATACTTAGTGAATATTTACCAATGAGGAGGAAAGTAGATTGGTAGTTATTAATGTCTACAAACATGGGCACTATTGTCCGGGGATGGATGCAGAGCATGTTCCAAAAATAAGCTTGATGGGCCCCTGGCCCCCTCTTGAAGGGGGGAGTTTGTCCCCATATGGAGTGTCAAGGCCTGTGTGCATGAACCTGGGAGGTAGATGTTATCCACTTTTTTTGCAAATGAGACAATATGGCTCAGAAAGGTTAAGCAGTTAGCAAAGCCAGAACTAGATCCACTGAAAACACCAGCTGAGGCTACTACACTTCTCACCATCTCCAGCTGCCTCCAGCTGCCTCACCAACAAACAGCTGCATTTCCTCCTCTTATATTTAGCGTCCTTGTTAGTTCTGTGGTGAATATCTCTTCCCTGTTAGTTGCTATTCTTTTGTTTCTTTAAATAACAGCTTTATTGAGCTACAATTCACATACCGTTAAAATATGTACTTTTACTTATTTATTAAGTAATCTCGACCTGCAATGTGGGGCTCAAACTCATGACCCCAAGATCAAGAGTTACATGCTCTATCAACTGAGTGATTCAGGTATCCGAAATATGTACTTTTGAAGTGTACAACTCAGTTTTAGTATATATACAAAGTCATGCAGTCATCACCACTATTACAGACCATTTTTGTTACTTCAAAAAGAAAACCTGTACTCATTAGCAATCAATCCCCTTTTGTTTCTCCCCTCAATCCCTGGCAACCACTAATCTACTTTGTCTCTATGGGTTTGCCTATTCCAGACGCTTCATATAAATTTTTACCTTTTGTGTCTGGCTTATTTCATTTAGCACAAAGTTTCCAAGATTTATCCATGTTGTAGCATGTGTCATGCCTCATTCTTTTTTGTAGCTGAGTAATATTCCATTGCATGTATATATCCTATTTGTTTATCCATTTATCACTTGATGGACATTTTTTTTTTTTTCATGCTGTATAACTTAGTCCACGATTCCTACATGGTCTTTTGGAGGTTGGCTGGATTAGGAAACTTTGTGGCAAATGAAAACATTTCTTACAACATGTGTATAAATTACTTTGCTTTTTTTTTTTTTTTTGACAATACTGTACAGAATTGCTCTTTTTATAGCGTAAAAGGAATCAACCACAAATGAAAAATAAACGGAACAGCTACATAACCTCACCAGTATTCTGCAATACTTTTTTTCTGTCCACATCTAACTTTTTTTTTTTTTCAATAAGCTTTGAAGCACAACACAGCTGGGACTAGGGTGAGGCAAATGAGGCACTTGTCTCAGGTGCAAAATTTCAGGGGTCATCAAAAAAATTCAATGTAATATTTTAATGCATTTTAAAAAAAAATCACAATGCAAAAATCCATGATGAGTAAAAAAAATACTAAAAATTCAAGTATAGTATCTCTGCGTACCATACAGTATGATTAAGTTTATTATTGGTCATATACTACTTCTGGATAGTAACCAGACCTTAGACTTAGAGAACTTTGGGTCTAGAATGCGATATCTTGAGACTTTTGTGCTGATGCTGCCCTGGTTACTGTGAAGACCAGGATGTAAGCGAGAATATTTGGAAAAGTACGTCTCAGGTAGTTTTGCATGTTGGGATTGGGTGGAAAGGAGAAAAGGGAACTTTTTTTTTTTTTTTTTTTCTGAGACAACAAAGAGAAGGGTAAAGAGATTACAATAGTTAAAACAGGTAAGGGTTTGTTTCTTTGGGAATATAATATAATTAGCCTTGTAATCATCAGAAACCTATCAAAACCAAATCTAGAACCAAAAATGGTTTTACATATTTTTTTAATGTTAAAACCTACTTGCAAGAAGAAGAAAAGTGCAAGAATTAGTAGAAAGAAGACCCCTGCGCACTTTGCCCAGGTTCACCTATTGTTAAACTGCTTATCCCATTTGCTTTATCATTTGTGCTTCTTTTACCCCTAAGTCACTTTCTTTCTGGCATTTTTCCCATCCAGTACAGGATTCAGTGTGGGGTCAGGGATTACATTTAGTTGTCAGGTCTTTAGCCTCTTTATTTTTTCAACCTTTTTTTTTTTTCTTCCCCTTCCCCCCCCCCTTTATTCCTTCTTTCCTCCCTTTAGCCTCTTTTAACTGGAACTTTTTCTCTTGAAAATATTGACATTATGGGGCCACCTGGGAGGCTCAGTCAGTTCAGTGTCTGATTCTTGATTTTGGCTCAATCATGATCTCAGGGTTGTAAGATCGAGCCTTACTTTGGGCTCTATGCTCAGCGCTGAGTCTGCTTGAGACACTCTCCCTCTCCCTTTGCTGGTCCCCCAGCTAGAGCTCCCTTTCTCTCTCTCAAATAAATAGATAAAATCTTAAAATACTGACATTTTTGGAAGAATACAGTCCCTCTCCATTTTATTCATAGAATATTCCTTGTGTTCTGCTTGTTCCCTCACCATTCAATTCTGGCTATGCATTCTTGGCCACAATACGGCACAGGTGATATTGCATCCTTCTTAGGGAATCCCACCTGGAGGCTCATAATGTCCATTTGCCCCTCATTGGTGTTGCTAACTTTTGACACCCAGTGAAGATGTTGTCTGATTTCTCCATTGTATAATTACCATCTTCCTCCTTTCTGTTAATATATGCTATCTGTGGGAAGATAACCTGCACCTCATCGAAATTTTTTCCCCTGGATTCAGTGTTCTTTGAGGATTCTAACTTGATCCCATCTTTTCTAAGATGGTTGTAAAATGCTAATTTAACTCTTTTTAAGAACCCAAAGACAATAGGACAGAAAAGAGGGGGGAAAAAAGAACTTTTTGTTTTGATTATATCGGGACCTGCTAAATGAGAGCCACCATACTTTCCCAACATCCAGTGCGGTGGTTAAGAGTACTGGCTTGGATGTCTGCCCGCTAACACCACTTACTAGCTGTGTGCCTTTGGGCAAGTTACTTGGTTTCTCAGATCTATAGCTTGCCCCTCTGCAAAATGAAGTTATTAATATTTGACTCAAGAAGTTTCTAATGAGGTGTGATGGTTAATTTTATGTGTCCTCTTGCCTAGGCTAAGGAATGCCCAGATAGCTGGTAAAACCTTAATTTCTGGGTGTGTCTGTGTGGTGTTTCCAGAAGAGTTTAGTACTTGAGTTGATAGACTGAATAAAGTGGGCCTCATGTAATCTATTGAGGGCCTGAATAGAACCAAAAGGCAGAGGAAGGGTAAATTTGTGATTTTTGGTTGAGCTGGAGCATCCATCTTCTGCCTCAGATATTGGTGCCCTTGGTTCTTGGGCCTTTGGATTTAGATTAGGACGTACACCATTAGCTCCCTGGTTCTTAGGCCTGTGGGCTGAATTACCCCACCAGCTTTCCTGGTACTCCAAATCACAGATGGCAGATCGTGGGACTTCTTGGACCCCCGAGATAGCATGAGCCAATTTCTATAATCTCTTATGTACATATCTATATATCCTATTGGTTCTGTTTCTCTTGAGAATGTTGACTAATAAATAAGGGTTAGGTACAAAAAATGTATACACATTGCTTGGCATATATCGAGCACTTAGTAAGAGGGTACCTGTTGTAGGCACACATCCCAAATAGAAAAAGCCTGGGGAATCCTATTTTTTAATGACCTAAACATTATTCCAGGCACTCTATGAACTCTCTCAATACATGTCCTATAAATTGACCACACGTCACCTTTTTCTTCTTTAATCCTCTCCTTAAAGCAACCTATATTTGTGATTTTTCTTTCTGGAGAATACATTCTAGAAGCAAAGGGACCTACACAC
Organism: Neomonachus schauinslandi; assembly: GCF_002201575.2. Taxonomy (NCBI): domain Eukaryota; kingdom Metazoa; phylum Chordata; class Mammalia; order Carnivora; family Phocidae; genus Neomonachus; species Neomonachus schauinslandi. Next base: position 75,215,649 of record NC_058416.1, read on the forward strand.
GGTGATCTAATAAATGCCAAGTAAAAGAATGAATGATTGATCTAAGGACTGCGATCCCAATCCAATTCACTCATTATTTACTTGGGTGGTGAACTTGAGCTTTTTCAAACTCCATTAATACCTCATTTACTGGGGTTTGGTAATAGGAGACAACATTCTGAGATCTGTGAATCTAGAATTGGCAGCACTTGCTAAGCATATAAATTAGGGTACTGGCTGAGTGCTGAAATGGAGACCTCCAAAGGACAGAGCCTTAAGGATGATAGAAGCTATTTCTCTCAACAGTCCAGACGTAGGTGAATAGCCCAGTGTGGTTGGGTGTTTCTGCTCTACAGGGCCATCCAGGATCCCAGGCTTCTTCCGTCTTGTTCTACCATCTCCTGGGGGTGGTCCTTGTTTGCATGGTCAAAGCTTACTACCAGGTCTATAATCCAACCTGTGGGAAGGGGAAAGATGGAGGGGGAAGCCACACAATTTCCTTTTTAGGAAAGTTATGTGGAATGTGCACACATTGCTTCTGCTCACATTCCATTGGTGAGTCACATGGCTACTCCTAACTGCAAGGGAGGTTGGGAAATGTAGTTTCTAGCTGGGCAGACATGTGCCTGCCTAATAGTTAGGGAAGGATTCTCTAGTCCTGAAAAGAGAAAGAGGGGAGGCATGCCACATAGAGTCCCTGCTGTTTGTAACATGGAAAGAAAAGAGAGATGTGCTTTCTACATATCAAAGACCTTACAAAGGACCACAGCAGGCTGACTACAGCTGACCTGTCTGGCCATTTGTTCCGAGGTATCCTGTATTCCACCCAAATCTAGACATTTGCTGATTTTTCTGCCATTTTTTTTGGGGGGGGGAGTGCTGGAAAGCATTTCCTACCCCATCCTTCAAAGACCATCTCCAATATCCCTCCTGTACAAAGGCTCCAAATGGATCTTGTCTACAGATAGCCCTTTGCTCATCTCTTTCTCTTGGTCTGGTATGTTGGTTACTAGTATTCTTGTCTCATCTGACCACATCTGCATTTTATGCTGCTTGGTGGGTATTTCTGTGTCTTGTATCTCCTGTATAGCAGGTGCTTATAAATGGGAGTGGCTGACATCATATGATAAGCCATCTTGGGCTCCATGGGCTAATTACCTCGTTCAATCCAAAGACAACACTGTGAAGTAGGGAATACTGTTTTTTTTTTCCCATTTCATGGATGCAAAAACTGAGGTCTAGCCAGATTAAGACACTTTCCCAAAGTCATTCAGTCAGGGAAGCAGTGGAGACAGACCTCCCTCCCAACTTACTGGATTCTGAAACTCTTGGTCCTCTTATCCTACAGCCTTCCCTGACTGATTTTCTTTCCTCCTTTCCTGCCTGCCTTCTTGCCTGCCTCCCTCCCTCCCTCCCTTTCTAGATTCCATTCATTTATTTTGAGAGAGAGAGTGTGCGAGTGGGGGGAGGGGCAGAGAGAGAAGGAGAGAGAGAATCTCAGGCAGGCTCCACACTCAGTGCAGAGCCCGACACGGGGCTTGATCCCATGACCCTGAGATAAGAGATTAACCAACTGAGCTACCCAGGTGCCCCCTCCCTGATTTCTTGAAATGAATCGGATAACACTGTGTGCATGTGTATGCATACGTGTAGGTGTGTGTATCAGGTTGGGGGCAACAGTGTTCTTGCCATAGTGCTTCTGTTTACAGAAGGCTTATATATTTTTCCATAGAGGAGTGGTTTGTTCACAGCACCTCATGGCTTCCTCTGCAAATTTTTAGGGGGAAAGGAGGGCTTCCTGTTAGAAAGTAAATGTTCCTACCCGGAGCCATTGTACTTCAAAGTCTAGAGCACTTAGTGTAGCAAAGGCCTTGATGAGCAAAATCCTAGCCTAGAAACCACTGAGGAAGAGACTTCGAATCAAATTTAACTGTATTCAAATAGAAAACAAATTTTGAAAAATCCTACATGTCAAAGGGCAAGGAACAAATGGAGAGAATTTTTTGCAAATCCTGTCAAAGGGCCAAATTCCTTATGTTACAAAGAGTTCTTGCAAGTCAATGAGAAAAGTCCATAATCCAAAAAGGAGTTGGGTGAGGCCGGGGGGCGGGGGGGGGGGGGGAGAAGTGGTGGATTAAAGACAAATTCATATGGGTTTTAGGCACGTGAAAAGAGGCTTAACCTTCCTTACAATTAAAGGAATGCTCCTTTTTATCCCTCAGAGAGGTGACAAGCAAGACTTTTGGTAATACCTAGCAAGCCACGTTGTGATGGAAAGAACATGCATCTTTGGGTCCTGCTGGGAATGTAAATTTGTGCATCCTTCATGCAGGGCAGTGTGGCAACGTTGAGCAAAACATTAATGGCGCATAAACCTTGACTTAACAATTTCAGTTAGGAAATCAGTATTCTGCAGTTTTCCACATATTTGTGCCTCAGAGTCAGATGTATGGTATTACTCACAGTAGCAAAAACTTTAGAACACCTTAAATACTCACCTCCAGGTTCTGGGTCAATATTTTATTTTATTTTTTAAAGATCTATTTACTTTAGAGAGAGAGCATGCCCGCAAGCTGGGGGAGAGGGAGAGAGAGAATCTCAAGCAGACTCCCCACCGAGCATGGAGCCGGGGCAGGGCTTGATCCCAGGACCCTGAGATCATGACCTGAGCTGAAATCAAGAGTCGGACGCTTAACCGACTGAGCCACCCAGGCGCCACTGGGTCAATATTTTATGGTGACTCAGCACAACAGGAACCCACAGGGCCGTGAGAAAGAACACTAGACCGTACAGCTGCATACCTGGAAAATATCTGGCACCTGCAGAGGTCACTTCTAACATCTTTCTTTTCTAGACAACAAAATTATTGTCTGTAGTAATCATGAAATGAAACAAATTACAGAATTGTCAGAAAATAAATGGAGTGTAATTTGAACTTTGTATATATAAATCATGCCAGTAAAACATTTCCAAATTAAAATATTACAGTCCAAAATAGGAAAAGAAGTAATGGATTGGTACTTTATAATCACATTAAGGTATCTTTGGACCAAAGGGGGAAAAAGTTCTACCTGCCTATTTGTCACAATAATGAATATAAACTTTACATTATGATTTTAAACCTTAATTTCTGCATATTTGTCAATGACTTCAATAGTGATCTTTTTTTGCGTATGCATGTTCAATAGATGTAAAGCAACAGATATACAAGCAGGAAGTCTTTTTTTTTTTTTTTTTTTTTAAGATTTTATTTTTGAGTAATCTCTACACCCAGCCTGGGGGTTGAACTCACAACCCTGAGCAAAATCCTAGCCTAGAAGGGTCACACACTCCACCGACTAAGCCCGCCAGGTGGCCCCAAGCAGGAAAAGTCTTAAATAAAAGGATAGATTGGGAGAGAATCACAAAAACTCCTTTTCACAGTACATTCCAGAAATGGCAGTATTATCCATGTCTTTGTATCTTCAGATCTGTTCTTGTAGCTTTCAGATGTCTCCATAGCTGAAAATTTCCACCAAAACAATTCACTAGAGAGTGCATTACATTTAGTAAAAATTTCTGAAGTTTTTCTTCTACAGAAATCAGTTCATGGCTGATTGTTTTCTTTTGGTTGGTCTTTGTTTCTTTCCAGTCAAAGGCTATTTATTCAGAGCTTGCTGTAACAAGGGAGTTGGCCACCATTGCTTGTGTTTTGGCAGAGAATCTAAGGGAGACAGAGAAGTGGGAAAGTGTTATGGGGGGGGGCAGGGGAGGAGCCAGGAAGGCTTTCAGTTAAGTTCAGAGTGGAGGCTGTGGGCACAGGAAGTTGAAGATGGACTATTAGAAGGGCATTCTGTGTGAGTGGTTAGGAAGCTTACCTGACTTTCCCCGGTTGGTCCTCAGTTGGAAGTGGAAACAGAAAGGGGGGAAGGTTGGCAATTAGGAATCAAGTCCTGGCCATTTTGAGCTGATGGTGACAGGCGCCACTGCATGGTTTTCCTGGATTATTAGCAGAGATAGGGAGCAGTCTGGCTCCTGGGAAGTCTCACCTAGCAGGCTGGCTTCCTGGGGCCAGATCGCTGCAGAGCTGTGGGTCAGGGTTCTGTTTTTATACACAGGCTGGTCATTGTCCTTTTGTAGCCAGTCTCTCATGATATTGACATCAAGGCATCCTTTGCTTTAGAACAAGCCTCTAGTTGAAGATGATAGAGACATTTAAACCCTGTCATTTTTATTTCTACCAGTAAAACCAGCATCTTCTGCCATTTCTCCTGCTATTCTTTGAAATTTTTTTTTCTATGTATGTATCCACTTCCTTACATTTTGTTGCATAGTTATTGAATTTCTCCATTGCTAAAGCCACAGTTAGTGACTTTCACACAATTTTCTCTGTGAGGATCTTCAGGGTACAATTCTAAAGGCTGATTCTGGCTCTTCACAAATGCTTTTATGATTGACAAACTTCATTTAAAACTGCACGTGACAAAAAACTCTGAAAAGAAAAAAAGAATGCATAAAGCTATCATTATTTCTAATCCATTGTTTAAGCCCAGAAATGGGTAAATACAACAGAACCTGGACACACAGACCAGAGCCCAAAGTGAGCACAAACAATTCGAATCCAATATGATCTTACTCCGAATAGGAACACACGTAGTTGAGTCTCCGTGTGTCAGAGGATGACCCATAACTAGGAAATCTCCAAATTCTATGTAGAATTCAATGCCTTTTAGAGGATAATCCACAAAATGTGCTAATTTGAAGCTTACAAATACATTATTAAAACTCAATAGAGTCGGGCTATAATCATTTAAGACTTAGATGAACAAAAGATTCTTTTGCAGAAGGACTATTTTATCCCTGACACTGCCTAGAATTGCTGGTGCCTTGCGATGATCTAAAAGCAGACGGACTTTTAGTTGATTTTATTATGATTTGTAAATACTCTACAGTCACCTGGGCGATCCTGCCATTCCCAGTTCCCCACCCGTCTGCCTCTGGAAGTGTACTAACACCACAGGATGACCACTAAGAGTGGGTAAGGGAAACCTCAAAAGCAAGGAGCACAGTGTGCCTACATTGTATGCTCCCGGGGACGTGTATGTTAAGTGAAGTATGCACTTCCATATACATACATATTTCAGCGTGGAATAACTCGCAGAACAGAAGACATCATTCAAATGACTGTTTCAAGAAGTCTGGGAAACTAAGGGGTGGGATGGGAGCTGGTCTCTGTCTAGTTGACTCTCTGGTGATGACTTCGGTTCATTGAGAGACTTTCCTGGATCTCGGCTGAGAAGTCAAGAGCATCTTTACTTTTCTTAAGGGTCCTGACTTCAGTGTGCGGTGACTGGTCAGAAATGTAGGTGACTAATCAAAGATCAGCAGTGGCTGTAACGTAATCCCTAGGGAGGTCTGGTTTCCAGTTCTTATCACTTGCAAGCAGCCCCGTGTGCCGCAGGTGGGAGGCCCTAGGGTGCAGTCACCGCCTCCTACGATGAATTATTAATACTGCCCCGCCAAGTGAACTAGAATCGCATCATACCTTGCTGCTATGCATCGCAGGATCATAAGCCAACAGAGAGGAGGTTTTGAATGGCTCAAGCAGAGTAACCGTTAACAGCCCACGCTCTCTCCTTGCGGGATGGCATCCAAGGTAATGCGACTGGGAGGTGGCACCTTTTCTTCTATTGGGAGCTGTTGAAACAACAGTAAGCTGGGCCTCCAGGAGGCATGGAGTGAGAACTGGGCCCACATTTAAGATTCTGAATTTATTTGGTGAGCATTTTGAGATGATTGGTAGATGTCCCCTTTTTATTGTTTGGGGAGGTGTGATCCCTTTGGATGGAAGTGTGGGGTGTTATCAATTCATTTGAGATGAGAGATGGAACAGTGCTGTCGATTAACCTTTCTGTGACTATGGAAATTGTCTATATTCTCGACGTCTGGTGCAGTAGCTGCCGGCCATGTGTGACTACAGAGTGCTTGGAATGTGGCTACTGTGCCTGGGAATCTGAATTTTCAATTTCACTTAATTTTAATTAATTCAAATAGCCACGTGCGGCTAGTGACTGCTGTGTTGGGCAGCAGAGGTAGAACCTTAAATAATAGGTAGATACCCAACGTTGAAGAAAATTGTGGGTAGTAATGACTTTCACATATGAGACTGTTTGTAAATCTGTCCCAAGTACTTTGTGTTTACTTTTAGATGTGCTAGCCCCAAATTGTCCCAGGGAAAGAGCACCCTAAGAAGTTTAAACTGAGCTATTTTCCTAGGCATGTAGACAATGACAATAATTCTCCTGGGGCAATGGAAGACAGAATTTGAGTATGCCCTACTGGCTTTTTCCAGGAGTTCATTAAAAGCTTAAAGATGTAGAAGGACAATTTTTTCTCTGACCTTTTTTTTCTTTTGCTTGACCATCTCTAGTTAATTGTCTATTTGGAAAACATTATCTGTTGAAAAGATAATTTCTCCTTCTCTAGACAGCCAAAAAAGGTCACAGAAGCATTTATATATGTAGCTAGAATAATTTAGTAGCCAGGCACAGACTTCTCATGCACAATGAAGAAACTCTAGCTACAGCCTGTCATTGATCCATTCAGTCAATGATCCATTTCTATAGCACCTAATACCGTCGCCTTGGCAACTGGTGACTCCAAATGGCACTGTCCTTGACCAGAAATGTACTTGAACTCCCAGAGGTCCTGGTTTTACCTGCCATTCCTGCATTATGTCTCAGAATAGTAACTCTAGGAAACATGATTCATGGGGAGAAATAATTTGGCTCATTGGAGAAGAGTATTCACTGTGGAGCGGGTCTTGCAGAGGAAATGTAACAGGTAGGTCTATCCTCAAGCAAGGTGTCCTATGGCATCTCCCATTGTCATGGCTGTATGAAATTCATGTAGAAGTATACACGCAGATTCATCTATATGTGGTTATGCTTTCAAAAAAATGAAGGCAAGTTATGCTTCCTTAACTTGCGAATTAACTCCCAGATTCCTTTGGTAAATATTTGAGTGGAAATACTACTTCATAATAAGAATAAGCCAACCATTGATACATCCAGCGTCTTGGAGGGATCTCAAAGGCATTATGCTGAGTGAAAAAAAAGATGGTCTCAAAAGGTTATATACTCTGTGACTCCATTTACATATCCTTCTTAAAATAACATGGTTATAGGGGCGCCTGGGTGGCTCAGTCATTAAGCGTCTGCCTTCAGCTCGGGTCATGATCCCAGGGTTCTGGGATCGAGCCCCACGTCAGGCTCCCTGCTCTGTGGGAAGCCTGCTTCTCCCACTCCCCCTGCTTGTGTTCCCTCTCTCGCTGTCTCTCTCTGTCAAATAAATAAATAAAATCTTAAAAAAATAAATAACATGGGTATAGAGCTGAAGAACAGAACACAGGTTGCCAGGAGTTGGAGAAACTGGTTGGTATGACTTTAGGAAATGACAGAGCAATTCTGGGTCTTGATTGTCATGGTGGTTACGTGAATACACACATGGGATAAAATTATATATAAGAACATGACATGACTACATATAAAAGTGAAATCTGAATAAAATCTGAAGATTGTCCTAGTGTTGATTTCCTGGTACTATAGTTACTGCTAACTTTGGGGGAGGCTGGATGAAGGGTACATGGGATCTTTCTGTACTAGTTTTGCAACTTCTTGTGAGTCTATAATTATTTCAAAATAAAAAGTTTTTTTAGAGCCCGATTCGGAAATTTTAGCAACGGAGCCATTAGAAATGATCTCTGAAGGAGTTGGACTTGATGAACCAAACAAAATGAGTAACGGTGCTAACATTAACTGAGCACTTGGTTCATGCCACTCAAGTGAACATCATTCATATGTTGGCATTTTTAGTTCATGGGTAATTTATTCAAAGCCTCACTTTGTGCAAATCATCTGGGCAGTTGCCTCTTTCCTCCAAGTTAGTCGAATTGTAGGAACTTGCCATTTGGTCAGAAATCAGGAAGCTCCCCTGCCAGATAATAAGGAAGCAACTCATGATTTCCAGCCATGTTCCATGTTTGTACAGAATGGATTCCACCATGTTTCTTTCTTTCTTTTTACAGTCTTTGTTTTAAAGTCTGGTTTCTCCAATATAAGTATTGCTACTCTGGCTTTCTTTTGGCATCCATCCATAAATGTTTCACCATCCCCTCACTTTCAATCTGCAGGTGTCTCTAGGTCTAAAATGAGTCTCTTGTAGACAGCACATAGACGGGTCTTGTTTATCCATTCTGACACCTTATGTCTTTTGATTGGAGCATTTAGTCCATTTACATTCAAAGTAATTATTGACAGAGAGGCCCCTGGGCGGCTCAGTCAGTTAAGCATCTAACTGTTGATTTTTGACTCAGGTCATGATCTCAGGGTCGTGGGATTGAGCCTCCGTGTCATGCTCATTTGCTCACTCTCTCAAAAAAAATATTGATAATTTTATTTTGCCACTTTATTACTTGTTTTGTCATTGTTTCTGGAGATTTGCTCTGATCCTTTCTTGTCTTTGGTCTCTCCTTTGCTGTTTTATGATGGAATGTTCAGAATATATCTGCTAAGTCCATCTGGTCCATGTGTCATTCAAAGCCATTGTTCCCTTGTTGATTTTCTGTTTAAATGATCTGTCCATTGATGTAAATGAGATGTTAAAGTCTCTGACTATTATTGTGTTATTATCAGTTCCTTTAGTTTGTTATATATTTGGGGGCTCCCATGTTAGGTGCATAAATATTTACCATTGTGATATCTTCTTACTGGATTGTCCCCTTTATGACTATATAATGCCTTTCTTTGTCTCTTGACACACCATGTTTCAAATAATAAGTCCTTTGCCATAGTTCAAATATATTTTGGTGTCTATATATTTTTATGACTGTAACACATCAGAGACAAAAGCATGGGTCATTTTTTTAAAACTTTTAAAATAATTACAGACTCACAAAGTTGCAAAAATAGCACAGAGAGGTCCCATGTACACTTCATCCAGTATCCCTCAATGGTTACATCTTACATAACTGTCGTACGATATTTAAACCAGGACAGATTACGTTGGTACGATGTGTGTCGGTAGTGACATGCCATTTTTGAACATTTGTAGATTTGTGGAACAGCTGCTACAATTAAGAGTAATCATTTTCGGGTGCCTGGGTGGCTCAGATGGTTAAGCGTCTGCCTTCGGCTCAGGTCATGATCCCAGGGTCCTGGGATCGAGTCCCACATCGGGCTCCCGGCTCGGCGGGGAGCCTGCTTCTCCCTCTGACCCTCTCCCCTCTCATGCTGTTTCTCTCCCGCTCGCTCTCTAAAAAATAAATAAAATCTTTAAAAAAAAAAAAAAAAAAGAGTAATCATTTTCACCCTGGTTATCTTAAGTGCTAATTCACTAAGTTCCTTACGCCTAGGATAGACTCATTTTCTTGTCTGGGTAGGAGGCAATGTCACTAGAAGAGAGGTAAAGTAGTATGTTGGATTCAGAGAATAATTGGGTTCAATAAGCTGTTGGCTCTTATTTCTGATGCCTACATTTAAAATTTTGCAACTCATTTTGGTGCAGCTTATTTTTAAAGCAAAACTTCATCTAAACAAGGCTGGTGTGGGGTGTGTGTGTGTGTGTGTTTGTATTACTACTATAAAAACTCTTTTGGGGTGCCTGGGTGGCTCAGTCGGTTAAGCGTCTGCCTACGATCTCAGGGTCCTGGGATCAAGCACTGCATCGGGCTCCCCTCCCTGCTCAGCAGAGAGCCTGCTTCTCCCTCCCCCTCTGCCTTCTCCCTCTGCTTGTGTTTTCTCTCTCTCTCTCAAATAAAATCACATCGTCCCTGGTGGTCTAGTGGTTAGGATTCGGCGCTCTCAAATAAATAAAATCTTAAAAAAAAAAAAAAAAACAAAAAACCCTCTTTTGAACACTTGCCTCTCTTCAACCTCCACTATCTTCCCTTATCTTTTGACTAACGAAGCATTTTATATTGAAATGTCGAAGAAAAGCAAACACACACAGTTTGACAGAAGGAACTTATACTATTTTAAGAAACTTCCTAATTAACTTTTTTATTGGAATCTAAAAGCCATTTAAAAGGTTAGGCATGGAGTCTTCACTGTGCCTATAATTGTGTTTTTATCTCTAAAGAGATTGTATGTTCCTGGGGACAAAGTGCTTCCCATAATACCTTGCACACATTAAATGTTCAGAAATTGTTTAATCGGGTGCTGTGTTCACATAGTTTTGATTTTGATTGTGCTCATAGTCCCTATTTATTTATTTATTTTTTTTTTTAAAAAGATTTTATTTATTTATTTGAGACAGAGAGAATGAGAGACAGAGAGCAGGAGAGGGAGGAGGGTCAGAGGGAGAAGCAGACTCCCTGCCGAGCAGAGAGCCCGACGTGGGACTCGATCCCGGGACTCCAGGACCATGACCTGAGCCGAAGGCAGTCGCCCAACCAACTGAGCCACCCAGGCGCCCCCATAGTCCCTATTTATTAAAATCACTCAACTTTTGGGGCACCTGCCTGGCTCAGTCGGTAGAGCATGTGACTCTTGATGTCTGGGTTATAAGTTCAAGCCCCACATTGGATGTAGAGATTACTTAAAAATAAAATCTTAAAAAAAAAATGTCCCTCAACTTTCTAATCTGATCATTGGCTTCTTAAATAAACAATACAGACTCTACAGTCAACATTTCTAATAGTTTTAGCTGATTGGATAAAATGACCTCATTTTGTCTCTGCTTAAATCAAGCATCATCTAACACAAAGGATCCCATGGTGGTCAGAGAAGCTGGTTCTAATTATGCTGTTTTTCATCACTGTCAGGGAAGGTGAAACTCCATTTTCCCTCCCATATAGTTTCCTAGATATTCAGGATTCTGTCAGATGAGCTTTGCTCTCTTTCTTTGCTTCAGAATTTTACTACCAAATGGAACAAGAAGGTGCTCTCAATATGATACAGAAAGTGAAGGGTTTTTTTCATCTTTCCAGGTGTCAGTCTCTTGTTACAGAAGTCCAGTTCTGTTCATAATTCCACTTTTAAATGAGTCTTTAAAAGATGATACTTGGGGCGCCTAGGTGGCTCAGTCGTTAAGCGTCTGCCTTCAGCTCAGGTCGTGGTCCCAGGGTCCTGGGATCGAGCCCCTCACTGGGCTCCCTGCTCCACGGGAAGCCTGCTTCTCCCTCTCCCACTCCCCCGCTTGTGTTCCTCTCTCACTGTGTCTCTGTCAAATAAATAAATAAAATACTTAAAAAATAAATAAATAAAAATATGATACTTAACTGTTTTAACTTTTAATGAGGGCATCAGGGAGGGGCAGAGAGAATCTTTAAGCAGGTTTCACACCGAGCATGGAGCCCAACATGGGGCTCCATCTCACAACTCTGAGATCATGACCTGAGCCGAAATCAAGATCAGATGCTTAACCGACTGAGCCACCCAGGCACCCCAGTCATGTTATTTTTAAAAGATAAAAAAAAACCATGTATAAAACATTATCCCAGTATTTTTACATACACACATGCCTGGGGTGAGGAAGACTAGAAAGGAATATTCCAAAATGAAAACACATGGGAATTTCTGAATGGTGATGATTTTTATTCTCTTTATTGTATTTTTCCAGAATGTTTAAAAACGAATGTGTATTTCTTTTATAATAGGACAGAAAAAAGATACCATTTTAAAGAGCTGTATCTGTGGGGGCATTTAATAGATGTTTACTTTTTAAGTATATTTCTCAGTCTCCTTTCCCTACTTAATCTCATCATAAACCTATGTCAACAACAAAATCCAGAAAAGGCTTTTTTTTTTTTCTTAAGTATAGTTGACACACAATGTTACCTTAGTTTCATGCGTAGGAGATAGTGGTTCGACAAGTGTGTATATTACATATTATACTATCCCCACAGGTAGCAGCTACCATCTGTCCCCAGGCATTCCTATCACAATATCATTGACTCTATTCCGTATGCTGTGCCTTTTATTCCTATGATTTACTCATTCCATAACTGGAAGCCTGTATTTCTGCAGAAAAGTAAACATATGTATCTTTATTTCGTGCATGTTTGTCCCCGAGAGGTGCCTGTTGCATGCTGTCTTTCTCCTCCTTTCCTATAAGAAGCCCTAGAAATCCCAGCCCAAAGACACCCAGGGTACAACTTGTTGGGAATTCTACCCTTTGTGGAGTGAACGTTTCCAATAAGTTTATCCAGCCCATGGCTAAAGAGCTTGTACATACGTTTTGTTTTTTATTTTTTATTTATTTATTTTTAAAGATTTTATTTATTTATTCATGAGAGAGAGAGAGGCAGAGCGAGAAGCAGGCTCCCAAGGAGCAGGGAGCCCGATAAGGGACTCGATTCCAGGACCCTGACATCATGACCTGAGCCGAAGGCAGACTCTTAACCATCTGAGCCATCCAGGCACCCCATACGTTTTGTTTTTTAATTAAAAATTTGGGACAGGAAAAATTCGCAAAGAGGAAGCTGAAAGACTGGCAGTATCATTTTGGTTTTGGTGTCTACCTACCCTTTGCTTTTATAGATTTGAGAGGAGTCCTTTGGGGCCCACCTCCCCAAAAGGAAAAGAAAAAAAAAAAGGAGGTGGGAGGAGGGTATGTCCTGCCTGGCAAGTCCAATATCAGAAAAGGGAAATAACCTGGCTGGCATTGGACATGGGGGAAGAAAATCTCCAATCTCCATGGAGGATTGGAAAATCTCCAAAGAATTCCAGTCATAGGAAAAGAAAAACCATTGAACTTGCAGTTTGCATAAGCAGCAATAACCTTCTCAGGTGATGTTAATACTGCAGGTATACAAAGTACTAGCACACTTGAGGGAATGGGGTTCTAAGTACGGTCCTGGGCTGCCTGGACCTATTCATTGGGATGGCTTGGGGCACCTGTTAAACATCCAGGTTCCTGGGCCCACACTCTGTGTTTTCCCAGGCTTCGCCAGGTGATCCGCTGCCATATTCAAGTTGGAGAACCACAGTCTCCACTTTGTGATTTCTAAGCCTGCTGGAAGTCCTAGCTGTTTTCACCAGAGTGTTATTTAGGCACAGATGTCAGAATGGGGACTACTTAAAAGGCCACTTAGAAAGTTGTCTGCTGTGGGACGTCTGTTAATTTCCTCATTGTCCCCAGAGGGATGTGGACTGAGATGGAGGGGGGGAATATATCCTGGGAAAATTCCAAGCGACACTTTTGTGTTCCTTGATCCAAATAGGTTTTAGTGTAATCCATGGTCAATATCCAATTTCTGCTGAGTGTTTTTAAGGCTCCCAGATCATGAAATATCTTTTGTTCCGGGGAAAGCTAGCTGAGGATGCCAGGAAGATTCTTTTTTTTTTTTTTTTAAGATTTTATTTATTTGACAGAGAGACAGCGAGAGAGGGAACACAAGCAGGTGGAGTGGGAGAGGGAGAAGCAGGCTTCCCGCGGAGCAGGGAGCCCAGTGCGGGGCTGGATCCCAGGACTCCGGGATTATGACCTGAGCCGAAGGCAGATGCTTAACGACTGAGCCACCCAGGCGCCCCCAGGAAGATTCTTAAGGCAAGAAAATGCCTCTTGTACAATTTTGTCTATAAACTCAGGGAAACAGGGTTTCTGGGTACTTCCATGGACTTCAGGAAAGGCAAAAAGTATCAAATATCCTCAAATAAATATCCTCCGCTTACAACTGCCGTATTGCAGAATTATTAATAGCCAAAACATGGAAGCAATCTAGGTGTTGATCAGTGGATGAATGGATAAAGAAAGTGTGTGTGTGTGTATTGTTATTCAACCGTAAGAAGATTTTACCATTTGTGACAACATTAATGGCATTATGCTAAGTGAAACAAGTCAGATAAAGACAAATATTGAGGGCGCCTGGGTGGCTCAGTTGTTGAGCAGCTGCCTTCGGCTCAGGTCATGGTCCCAGGGTCCTGGGATCGAGTCCCATACCGGGCTCTCTGCTCCGCGGGAGGCCTGCTTCTCCCTTCTCCCACTCCCCCTTGCTTGTGTTCCCTCTCTCACTGTGTCTCTGTCAAATAAATAAAATCTTAAAAACAAAAACAAAAACAAATATTGAATGATGTCACTCATATGTAGACTCCTAAAACAATGACAAAAACCAAGCATATAGATACACAGAACGGATTGTTGGTTGCCAGTGTTGGGGGCTGGGCAAAATGGGTGAAGGGGGTCAAAAGGAACAAACTTCCAGGGGTAAAATAAGTAAATCCTGTGGTTGTAATATACAGCATGGTGACTACAGTTAATAATATTGTACTGTATACTTGAAAGTTGCTAAGAGTAAATCTTTAAAAGTTCTCCTCACAAAAAAGAGTTTTGTAACCGTGGTGATGGATGTTAACTAGACTTTTCCTGATCCTTTCATAGTGGATACAAATATTGAACTATGTTGCACATCTGAGATTAATATAATGTTACATGTCCATTACATCTCAATTTAAAAAATGTATACTACGGGAAAACTCTGAATTTTCCAAGATCTTTTCTTCTAACATGTATTTAATTTATGGTTGGGAGTTCAGTGAGCAACATCTATGTCTTGCATTCAGTATTTTTTTTAGCCCCTGCTTAGGCTGGAAGATATGGCCATATACTGTAACAGAAAATGTTTTCTCTACCTGCAACTCCCATGGGGCAGTTAAGAACCCATGAACTCCATTTTTCACTAGGAGACAATCTAATCCCTAAGGTAATTTAGGAGCATTATTCTGTTTGCTGATATTCATAATTATACTCATTCACTAGTGATTAAGAGGCTGCAGTTGGATAATAAAACGCCAACAGTCCCCTTGTCCTGAGATGAAAGGATAGTCCTTCATTTCAACTGTTGAGCTGTCACTGTTGAGCGAATCAGAGACCTAAAAACTTGCGGTATTATAATACTTTTATCACTCAAGTTCGATCCTTGTCAGTTCCACAGCTGAGACCCCTCGAATCAAAATATCTGACCACGGTCTCTTAATGGGCATTTTATTTAAATTTTAGCTGCCACTGAGGATGGCCATTCAGAATTGGGGACAGCACCTTCAGACGGGTTTCTTTTGAGAGCTAGACAAGTCTGCCTGCTCGGGGAGCAGACACTCTTTGAGTTCTATGCTTGAAACTGCTCCTGCTGTTTAAAGTGAATTTCTGGTGTCTGTTTGGGAAGGTAATGTCTCCACTCAAGTTCCAAATGACCTCATTTGTCAAGATTGTCAGGCACTGCAAAAGTGGAGCTGCTGGGAATCCAGAAAATCTTAATGAGGAAGTATCACACCTCCAGATCTGAACGATGTATCAACAAACCCTTGAACACTTATTTGGGAAGTGTTCTATTTGAAATTCCACTTTGATTCTCTTGGTGCGTGCAGTTTTTTTTGTTCTTTACCGTTGATTCAAAAGTCTGGCTCCTAAGGAAAAGAGAAATGCATGCTAACCAAGAGACAGAGCAGGGATCAGCAAGCTTGTTCTGTAAAGGTCCAGATAGTAAGTATTTCAGGTTTTATGGGTCACACAGTCTCTTGTGTAAAAGCAGCCACAGACTTTTATTTACATATATAACAACAGTGAGCATGGCTGTGTTCCAATAAATGATGCTGAAATTGGAATTTCATAGAACTTTCTCATGTCATGAAATATTATGCTCTTGATTCCCTATCACCCCATCCCCCGACCATTTAAAAATGTAAAAACCATCTGTAGCTTGTGACCAAAACAGGCAGCTGTCTGGATTTGGCCCACAGGATGACACAGAGCCTCAAAACCGTTTTTTTTGTTGTTGTCGTTGTTTGTTTGTTTTTAGAATTTCATTCTCCACTGGCCAAGCTCCTACAACTGGCTTCACGATGAATTTTGCTTTCTCCCTAAGTCCCCACTGATACAGCCCATCACATTCTTGCTGTTGGACTGTGACCAGAGGCAGTTTTCTATAGCACGTCATGATCATCAGAAGCAAGTGTAATGTTCAAACATCAGGATTGCTGTGATAGGAAAAAGAACAATAATACAGTGACGTGAGCCATTGCCTACTCGTGCCTGCCGGTTTCTTATGGAAACCAACAACAAGAATGTTAATAGGTGGCATACACCCTGCTTTGTGGAAACATCAGTGCATGCTGTATACCCTGCAGTTTATGCAGAGTAGAAATGATATTAGCAGAGTTTAGGTCTGTATCCCTGTACGATGAGCTACGTCCGTTCATCTGATGAGACTTGCAAGATGGGTTTTCTCCCCCGTCGTGTTAGTGAAGGATCCCCTGGTGTTCAACTATTTTACCCTGTTGAGAACAACCAAGAGAACGGCTCTAAGATAAGTATTTCCCAGCCTTTTCTACTAGCAGGCTTCTGTTAGTGAAATCTTTAAATGTAGACATTACAGGAATATACGTCCAGCCCCTCGGGAGTTGGCATGCAATCCCTTGCCGATGGAGCAAACGTGTCAAACTGACGTTCTTAAAGATAGTTTTTGGTGTTCGCCTGGGAGATGGCCCTTCACTACGGGAGGGTGGGAGGTGGTTGGGGCCTGCCCTGCTAACTAACCGATCTGCGGGCCGGATTTCTGGCCTGAACCCAGACGTTAGAGCGCCTCGTAGCTCCTAGGGAACCTGACAGGCAATTGTATTATGAAAGCTGACGTGCTGAATGGACTGCTTTTAATGATATTCTTTACCTGTCTCTTTGTGTTAAAGTGGGAACAAGCGAAGGAACAGAGTGGAGAGTCGGGGAAGGCGGGAGGGGGACAGCAGGTGGAATAAAATATCGGTGGTTTCATGTGTGGAGCTGATGTAGACTGGGTAACAAGAAAGGGTTGCACAGAACAAATCTCTTTTGTTCCCTGTCATCTTTAAATGAGTGTCAAAGTAGGCAGGGGGGCTTTGACCGTTAACCGCACAATTTAGCCGGCCTGTTGTGTCCTGCGGGCCCCACCTCCTTGGAGTTTCTCAGATTAGAAAAGAAGTCCCCAGCCCCTTATAAATGGGCCATCTCTTGTTCTTTGTGTCCAGACTGCCCAGTGTGAAATCCACAGTGACGTTAAATGTTTTCTAATGAATAATTCCTGAAAGGAAATGGGGGACTATATGTGTAATGGATTGTAGCGCATGAAAATGTTTTATTTTGCGCACAAAAATGTTGTCCTTCACAAGCACCATGATTGTTGCCAAAAGGCCTTTGTGACGGACCTGTTTCAATGGATTATCTGCAAGCGTTTCCATCCCAAATGGGAATCAAAGGCTGCCTTTGGCAAACTAATGTTTTTCAAGATGGCAGCCATGAAACACAGTTAGTATTTAAAGTTGCGGGTTTTAAAGGAATGTTTGAACTCGGGAGATTTTCTCACTTACTTTCCCCCCTTTTGATTTGAGAAAGTGAAGCGCCCCCCCACCCCCACCCCCACCCCGACCTCTGTCCTGTTCTGGCGGCCGAATGGTCAGCCTTTACAAGATCCTTGGAGCCTATTTCTTAGAGATGAGCAAGAGGTCCCAGGAATGGGTGGTGGGTACTTTTTCTTTGGCTAAACTTCATTTTTCATCTTCTTCTTCTTCTTCTGGATATGTGTGGATAAACATCATTGCGGGGAATTTCAAATGACATCTTGTTGTGATCTTAAGGCGTTCCTGGTGGGTTTCACTGGGAAAATTATTGGGATTTGAGCAGCTCTTCAATGTCTAAGTACAGGGACCCTTGGGTTTGTAGGCTAGCTCTGATCGGTTTATAACAAAACTAATGGGAGTTTCTATGCTTCTTGAATTGGTTTGATGTCTGCTTCAGTTTCAATGCTATTTGGTTGCCAGTTAGCCAGCCACCATGGCAAGGGTCTGCCCTCTCCCTGCCTCTGTCTCTGGAACTTTACTAATAGGGAGCTAGAGACAGAACAGCTGAGAGACTCAACTTCCGTGAAAGGTCTAGTTTTCCAACTTTTTGGTTATCTGTCTTCATAGGAGAGAGGGTAAGTGTGCTTGTTCCCCAGAAAAAAAGTCTCCTTGGCCCTCATGGAGGACATGTGAAGTGTAGCCAAAAACATCTGCCATGTAGCTTTTCTCCACGAGAATGATCATAATGAAGTATCGTCGGAGAAAAGAAACCAGTGAACATTCTGCTTCTGTGAATTAGAGATGTCAACAGAAGTAGGTCTTGACTGCAAGACTCTGCCCCAAATCCTTGTTGATTGTGAAGCTCTAGACATGTGCCTACCACAAGGTTCTGTGTTGGAGGAGAAAAAGAAACAAAAACCAACACTTTTAGAAAGTACCACAGAGAATTGATCTAGTCGCTTTTCCACGTAATTCCCGTCTACCGAGTTGTTCTCTTTTCGTTTATCCTATTTATCGGCCATCTCTACAAGCTTAACTGAATTTCCATATGAGACAAGACCTCTCAGTGCTTTGGCTTCCCCACCTACAACTTTATAGAGAATAAGTGAATAATAAAAGCACGGAATTCATCACCGGGACTGCTGTGCTATATTCTCTTCCTTGAGAGGAAACACAACAGAATTAGGACATGTGATGTTTTTAAAAGGCTTTTTATTGTGGGATGTAACCCACATACTGAAAAGTGCATAAAATCAATGTGCAGCTTAATTATTATAAGGTACACACCGACCTAGAACATTCTAGCCCTCCAGAAACCCTTCATGTGCCTTTTTCACGCCATTTCCTTCATACCCACTTAAAGATAACCACTATTAGAATTTTCATGATCTATTTTTGAATCATTTGCTGAGCATTTACAAACAAAACTTACAGCTTTAAAAAAAAAAAAATCAGACTAGTTTCACAAAGTGGAAGCCTCTAGATGAGCACAGCCAGCGCAGAAATGAGCAGTTATGTGTTAATGTGCATTATGAAAAATAACGAGCAACCCCAAGGCATCACTGCTTAGATACTATCACTTAGGACAAGATAAAAGTAGACCCTGTTGTTAATACTGCCTCGGTGTATGTCCACACACAAAAATCCAAACTGAAATGTACAGGATTCATTAGTAATTGGTTTTTTTTTTTTGGTGGGGGCGGGGAGTGGCTTGCTTTCTGTTTGAGTTTGGAAAGAGAAAGCAGACATCCAATGGCATTTGTTGCTCAGCTACCAAAGCCTTTGTAAGTCTGACCGTGAGAATGAGCGCTTTTACCCAAATACTACAAGTCACCAAATAATCACTGGGGAATATCAGGGTAAGCCGCGGGTCCTTGGTTATTTCAACGAGGGAAGGTGGGGCTCCGTTGAGTGAGATTTACTGAACCAACATATCCCTGCATTCAATGTATGGTTTTACAGTCTGAGCTCTAGTGTGAGCCAAAACATCCTCTTTTTTTCTTCTGAATTTAAATTTTATTATTAAAAAAAAAAAAAAGCAAACCTCTATCCGCTGTTTTTGTGTTTGGTTTCATTGGTTACATGCAACAGAAACAGTCCTCACTTATTCTGAAAAGGAATTACTTTTTTGCTTTTGACCTGAGATGCAGGCAGTGAAGATGGTGTGTCCCCAGTACACATCACACCGTCACTATGGTCTTTGTAAAGCCTCTCTGCTGATTTGTTTTGCTTTATTCATCTCCACCATTTAGAGACTCCCCAGCCCCTGTGCATTTGGTATGCATCTTTAAATATGGCTATATCCATGTGCAGCATGCAGCTTTGCTGCTGTTGGTGGTTTTTTTTTTTTTTTTTTAAAGATTTAGTTATTATTAGAGCATGTTCGTCGGTGGGGGGAGGGGCAGAGGGGGAGAGAGAATCCACAAGCAAACTCCTTGCTGAGCGTGGAGCCCGACATGGGGCTCTATCCCAGGACCCGCAGATCATGACATGAGCCAAAACCAAGAGTCAGCCGCTCAACTGACTGAGCCACCCAGGCGTCCCCATGCAGCTTTGTTTTGCATGTGAATTAACTGCTCGTGAGTTACACTTGTTTCTTTTCTCTTCATAATGCATTTAATATCTTTCCACGATGCTGCGAGACTGTTCCCCAAATGCCTCTCCCATGCTTACCCAGTCCCTAGTGATAGACACTGAAGTTGCCTCCGAGCTCGGATGTCGGCAATGGCCATTTTCCTCCTCCTTTTTTTTTTTTTTTTTTTTTTTAAAGATTTTATTTATTTATTTGACAGAGAGAGACACAGCGAGAGAGGGAACACAAGCAGGGGGAGTGGGAGAGGGAGAAGCAGGCTCCCCGCAGAGCAGGGAGCCCGATGCAGGACTCGATCCCAGGATCCTGGGATCATGACCTGAACTGAAGGCAGTCGCTTAACCAACTGAGCCACCCAGGCGCCCGGCCATTTTCCTTCTTTACACTTCTGAGGCCAAGATCTAAGTGCCTGGAGAGCGCAATCGGGAAGGCTGAGCTCTGTCTGCCGCCTCCTCCTGGCTAGAGATGGGAACGTCTTGTTGGACTGTCCCACCTGAGCCGTTCCAGTAGGGAAGAGGATGTACCTCCGGGGCAAGCCAGAGGAGGAGGTACAGGTGCTGGGAGGGCGAACGCTGTTATCGAGCATCACAGTAGGAAAAAGAAGTAAGAATTCTCTCGGGCTCAGTGTGTGACCAGTCAGTGGGGAAAGTAGAGAGACATAGAAATGGGAATCTAGTATCTGCACGTGCCACCTCCCCTCCCCCTCCTGTAACTGTGTCTCGCCCCTGTCCCAGTCCAGGCTGGGTCCATAAGCATCCATATGCATACATATTTTGTAATTATAGGGCACTTGAACATTTGCATTCTGTGGCCCTCACTTAAAAGGGAGAAAACGTTGGTTACATAATCTTTATAAGCAGTATTTTAACATATGACAATGTTGCCTTTCTAAGGGATCGTCAAAATTTACAATGCTACTCATGGTACATTTGGTTGCAATTTCATCTCAGCCTTGCCGGTATTGTGTATTATTGTTTCCCTGGCCATTTTACAGTAATAACATGGTGCGGTTACAGTTTTCCTCTGTATGAATTTAATTGATACCAATGTTGAGGACCAAAAGGCAATCTTTAGCCAGTGTTCCAGGAACCGAACTGGCAAAAGCAATAATACGGCTCAACACGGGGCATGTTTCCTTATTCTAATTTTGTTGCCTAACTGAAAATATTTCTTGGGCAGATGATGGTATCTAGGCAAAACCAAAGTAGACCAAGCTTCTATCTAGAAAGATGGTTTTGGGATGTTCTTCTGAGTCCTTTTCTTCCATCTCTTCCTTACCTGGGGCATCCAGAGCCTCCCTGGAGATAGTGAGCATGGAACTGGGTGCAGGGCGTCCAGAGTCAAGTGGTTGGTATGAATCCTGCCTCCCTCATTTATCCCCTCTGGGTCTTGGATAGTTTAGCACAAGTTTTCCCTTGAAAAATCGAGGTACCAGCACTTATCTCACAGGAGGGAGCTTTGTGAGGATTAAAGGGGATGAGACCATCAACATGATTGAGGCTGTGGGCCTGGTGCCAACACGTGGGAAGCAGTTGTGACCCATCAGTCATGATAGGAGGGGGATGAGCTGCTTCTGTGGGCCTCCCCATCACCCAGATGTGCCTTCCCAGAACTTGTCCTGCTTTTTCTTTTCAATTCTCTGCTTTTGCCAAAACTTACAACCGCATCCCACCAGCCTTCATTTAAGCACTACCATTTAGCTCAAGCAAAAGGATCCAGAGATGAATTTTTATTTTTTTCAACTTAAAAATTCTTTTTTGTTTCAAATTTTTATTTAAATTTGAGAGATGAATTTTTAGCCGTGCTAAAGTTTATCCAAGATGCAGAAAGGTTCAGAGAAGTTGGGGGAGTCTCTTTTCTATAGCTCTCAAGTCTAGCCATGTAGGGATCCTTGAAACTGCTCTAGGACTGGCTTAAGACCCATTGCAGCTGGGAGTTTTATCTTGTGGTTGAAGTAGAAGAGCAAACCTCAAGATTCCAGAATAATCTCCTGGCCATAGCTCTGGATGCAGGCCAAATGCGTGTGTGTGTGTGTGTGTGTGTGTGTGTGTTTTTCACTCAAATGCAGATAAACCTAATTATAAATTCAAAGGGAAAAAGTACAATGTTGAGGATTGAAACAGAGAACACTTGTATTTGCTATATAAGAGCCCAATTTGAATAGGGAAAGAGGGATGAGTTTGAAGTGACAGATGTGGGTTGAATCCGGGGCTCTGCCCCTTACTGGCTGTAGAAAGTTAGTCATTTCTCACTATTATTATGTCTTTCCGTATTTTATTATCTACTACTTCCAGAGGAGGGGCTCAGTTTTTTCAGTGACACATCTGTAGTTGCCTCCTTATGAAAGAAACATTATGACCCCACTTAGAAATGAGAAACGATTATATTATTTAGTTTCCAGGAACAAAAGCCCAGACAAGTGAGTTTGAGTTTATTTTGTTACAGATCACAAACTCCAAAGGATGCAAGAAGAAGTAAATAGTGCTGGAGTCCTAGACCCTATAAAGGAAAATTTCAATTTTTTAAAAGATTTTATTTAGAGAAAGAGGGCATGAGCAGGGGGAGGGGCATAGGGAGAGGGAGAGAGAGAATCCCAAGCAGATTCCCCACTGAGAGTGGAGCCAGATGTGGGACTCGACCCTGAGACCCTGACCTGAGCCGAAATCGAGAGTCAGATGCTTAACTGACGGAGTCACCCAGGCGCCCCAAGGAAAAATTCATTTTCATATAGTAAACCTCATCAGGTATTTCTCTGCAGGAAAAACTGGGTAAGCAAAATCAAAAGACAAATAACAAACTGGGAAAAATATTCCCAGCACGTGGCAAAGGGCTGATTTCCTAACTCCACAAAGAGGTCATTCAAATAAAAGACAAAAGTAGTTCCTTATCAGAATCTAAGGAAGGATATGAGTGGGCAGATGATAGCAAAAGAAATACAAAAGCCCAATAGACATGCAAAATTAAAAACTCAATAAACTTGCAGAAAGATGCCCCCACCTGCTTGCAATTCACAGAATGCTCCCATTCCCAGCTATGTGGTGACAATGAAAAAGATCCATAGAGCAGTATTGGAGAGAGTTGGGGGGGAAACTGCATTTTCATATCCACTTTGTTGAAGGGGAGGTTGGAGCGATCTTTCTGATGCATGTTTACTAAGCTGGCTCTCCAAATTGTCTTTTGACCCAGCAATTCCTCCACTGTAAAAACTTCCTACTGGTTGTCTCACAAAAAAAAAAAAAGAAGCCAAGTTGCAACTGACAGGATGCCCACGACAAATGGTCCGTGACGCCAAAAACTAAAAATAACCTAATGTCCATCTGTAAGAATGTCAGCTCCTCAAGGTCAAGGCTATTTTTCTGGCCTGTTCATTGATGCATCCCAAGTGAAGCATCTAGAATGGGATTTGACACACACAAAAAATGAGCTCCATGAATGCTGGTGGATAATTGAAGGTAGTAAACAATGAGTATGCAGTCATTAAAAAAAAATAGGTTGTTCTTGCGGATATTAAAAGCTATCTAGATATATTAAGTGAGAAAAAAGCAAGAGGTAAAATGCCATGTAGTACGCGGTTCTGTCTGTATAAATAGAAAAATGTTATGTGCAAATGTTCAAGAAGGACAACAGCAAACCTTTGGGGAGAGGGACTGAGGTTTTTTTTTTTTTTTTCTTTTTTTAAAGATTTTATTTTTTTATTTGAGAGAGAGAGAGAGAGCACATGAGAGGGGGGAGGGTCAGAGGGAGAAGCAGATTCCCCGCTGAGCGGGGAGCCCGATGCGGGACTCGAGCCCGGGACTCCAGGATCATGACCTGAGCCGAAGGCAGTCGCTTAACCAACTGAGCCACCCAGGCGCCCGGGACTGAGGTTTTAAAAAGATGAGAAAGTCTTATTTATTTGGGGGGACTGTTTGACATTTAAAAATTGAGTGACCCAGGTGCCCTGTATCTGTACAATCAGGTGGCATACGACGCCTGATTTCGGTTCGAGTCATGATCTCAGGGTCGTGAGATCGAGTCCCACATCAGGCTCCACACTCAGCGGGTGTGGAGTCTACTTGAGAGTGTCTCTCCCTCTGCCCCTCCCCCCCCCCACTGGCCCCTGCATGCATGCTCTCTCTCAAATAAATAAAAATCTTTTAAAAAATTGTACAGACATACCAATCTGTACCGCCAATCCATGTCCTTGCCTCTACGTGGGCTAGCGCGGCCCGCATCACTGTGTTCATAACCTTGCAATTCTTACACCCCCGTGGTAAAAAGAATGGAGCCTCTTCGATGCCCCCGGCTGGATTCTGTCTCCTCGTTTAGGTCTATTCGCCTTCCCAGGGAAGAGCCATACCCTGGCCCACCTGTGACCAATCCAGTTCACCTCTTCAGCAGGAGTGGGAAGGAAGCAGATTCCCCTGGAAGAGACTGTAGGTGGGGAGGCAATTCTTGTCAGCCCTACCATGCTGAGGTTCAAAAGGGGCAATGACATGGTCAAAGTCACACAGCTACACAGCAGTGGGTCTAGCCTATAGACTGATCCAAAGCCTGAGTCCTTTCTACAACCTCTCACTTAACTTCTGTTTCGACTTTCACCACGGGAGAAAAATACCTTCTATGGGATGAGTTGTCATGGATATTTCATGAGATTGATATTTGTAAACAGCCCAGGTACCGTGCACTGTGCATAGTACATGCTCAGTAAATAGAAAGGGCTATTACCCACATCAATATTATGTTTTATTGGCAGGAGGAATACATTTGGGTAAACCAATGTTGATTATCTTTTTTTAAACTGTGTTATCTCCCAGACCAATGGCTTTAACTGCAATGCTGTCTCTCTCAATTCTCTAGATGGTTTCTTTTCTCTTTTCTTTCTTTCTTTTTTTCTTTTTACAGAGTTTATTTATTTATTTGAGAGAAAGAGCGAGAGAGCACAAGCAGGGAGAGCAAGAGAGGGAGACCGAGAAGCAGGCTCCCCGCTAAGCAGGGAGCCTGATGTGGGGCTTAATCCCAGGACCCTGGGTTCATGACCCGAGCTGGAAGGAGATGCTTAAATGACTGAGCCACCCAGGCGCCCTCTGGATTGTTTCTAATCTATATTAGAAATACGTGGAATTACATGATCCAAGAAATCATGTAATTAACTGCAAGTTGTAGAAAGTCCTATAAAAATGGGGTGCAGAGATCTTGACTATTAGGGACATTTACTTATTTCTAACTTTTGTTTTTGAATAGATAACACAGATACAACATAGAAAATCCAAAAGGCGCAGACAGGTGTACAATGAAAGTTAAGCCTCTTTCTCCAGAAGGAGCCACTGTTGCTAATCTCTTGGGCATCTTTCAGGGAGATGTCATGAATTTGTAAACATATATGTATGTGCATGTGTATTTCTTAAAAATTGTGGCAATCTATTCAGGAGATTCTTTACCTCTATAGTATTCAATTGTATTATCTATACCATAATTTACTTGTTCCTTATTGGAAATGTAGATTTTGTCTAATGAAAAGGTTAGAGAGCTTATTTATAGGATAAATATCTAGAAATGAAATTGCTGCCTCAAAGAATAATTTTAAAAACATATTAGCAAATTATATTTCATAGAGGCTCTACAATATATAGACCCTCTCATGTGTAATAGACGTTAGTACTTTTTTTTTTTTTATTTATTTGAGAGAGAGAAAGAGAGTGAGTGAGAGAGAGCACAAGCCAGGGGCGCAGCAGAGGAAGAGGGAGGAGCAGGCTACCCGATGAGCAAGGAGCCCAATGAGGGACTCGATCCCAGGACCCCGGGATCATGACCTGAGCTGAAGACAGACACTTAATGGACTGAGCCACCCAGGCGCCTGATGCCAGTGCTTCTTTGCTATACTCTCACCGAGAGTATGTTCTCAAACTTCTACCTATCAGATTGCCAAAAATGAAAAATGGTATCTCGATGCACTTTAATAGCATTTTCCTTTGAAGTTCAGTATTTTTTTTCTTGTGTTTATAAGATAAATCTTCATTTTCTTTTATGTGAATTATTTATCCCTTGTCTATTTTTGATGTGTAAGTGTGTGTTTTTAGGGGGTGTTAGACATTGACTATAGAAGCTCTTTATATATTAAGGAATCTAGTCATTTGTTTAGAATGCGAGTTGCAAATATTTTTTTCCAAAATTCTTTTTGTCCTTTGACTGTGCTTACAACATTTTTTCTAGGCAGAAATTTTTCTGTGTAGTTGAACTGATCAATCTTTTTTTCTGTGTGTGTGTGGCTTCCTGAATTTTTTTTAAATCATACTTAGAACATTTCTTACTTGACCTATATTTTTTCTAGTATTTTTCTTTTTTAATTTTCTTTTTTAATGTTTGAATTCTTGATTCATCTGGACTTTGTTTTGGCATAAAGTATGAGGTAGATCTCCAACTTTTTTTTTTTTTTAAGCAACACTATCCAGTGTCATAACACTAATTTTGGAAGTTAGGTTGATAAAGGTATAATTTATGTACAGTAAAATTCATCCTTCTTAGATGAGCAGCTCTGAGTTTTCAGAATTGTATAATGCCATTTGTTGAATAATTGATTTTCTCACCACAAATTTGAAATGCTACCTTAATCTTTTAATAAACCCACCTTTAAGTTTGGGACAAGCTCTAGCTTTTCTATTCAGTTACATTGAATTGATTGTCTATTCATGAGCAGTCACACACTATTAGATTAATGTAACTTTATGTTTTAATATCTGTTTAGGCTGGTATTTTCCCATAAATTTTTTTGTTTATTTCAGGAATTTCCTGGGTATTCTTACTTACTTTTTCAAGATGAACTTTAGACTTAATTTTAGTACCCCAAAAATCATGGCATTAATTTTTAAGTAATCTCTATGCCCAACATGGGGCTTGAACAGAGGACCCTGAGATCAAGAGTTGCATGCTCAACCGACTGAGCCAGCCGGTAGTAATTTAAGTGAGATTTATTTATTTTATAGATGAACTTGGTGGAACTGAGATCTTTGTGATATTGAATCTTCCCATACAACACGGTGTGTTTTTCCATTTGTTTCAATCTTTTGTTGTCCTCAGGAGGATGTTAAAACTATTTTTATATAAACCTGACACATTTGCTGGTAAGATTATTTCTATATTTCATCTCTCTTGTGATATTTTAAGTAGAGTTCTTTTGTCCATTACATCTTCTAACTAATAACTATCTGGTTGTGCTAAAGCTGTTTATTTCTGATGATTAACTTTGTATTTGGCCTGGATTTATATATCATGCATAATTTTTGGTTGATATTCTTGGATTTTCCATATGAGCACTTAGACAATCTGCAAATACTTTTATTTCTTTTTCTCCAGTATTTCTATCTCTTTCTTTCTTTTGCCTAATTGCACTGGCTAGTACTTCCAGAACAGTGTTAAATACGATGATAAAGGACATCTGTGTCTTGTTCCTTATTTTAATAGGTATGCTTCTATATTTACTATTAGGTATGCGTCTATATTTACCATCAAGTATGGTGCTAGCGTAAAAAAATAATGTTAAATAAGTATCTATTGCTAAATGCAATTATTGAGAATGAAAGTTGAATTTTATCAAGTG
This sequence comes from Neomonachus schauinslandi, assembly GCF_002201575.2. Lineage (NCBI taxonomy): Eukaryota > Metazoa > Chordata > Mammalia > Carnivora > Phocidae > Neomonachus > Neomonachus schauinslandi. The sequence continues at coordinate 75,243,076 of NC_058416.1, forward strand.
TCTTTTCAAAATCAATGGATAGGTATAATCTTTCACTCTTGATCTACTAATATAGCAAATCTATTGTGTCTATTTTTAAGTCTAATTTCTCTATAATCTATTAATCCATTACTTATTTTTTATTAATAGATTTTCCAGTGTTGAATTCTTATAACTGATTTTATTAATAAATTATCTAATACTGAATTTCTGGAATAAATCTGACTTGGTCATGTTTTACTATTCCTTTATTATTATTTTTTTAATGTCATTTTTTAAAAGATTTTATTTATTTATTTGAGAGAGAGGGGCAGAGGGGAAGGAGGAGAGAGAGAATTCCAAGCAGACTCCATGCTGAATGCAGAGCCTGACTCAGGGGCTCCATCTCATGACCCTGAGATCATGCCCTGAGTTGAAACCAAGAGTCGGATACTTAACCGATTGAGCCACCCAGTCATCCCTATTCCTTTATTATTTTATTAGGTTTGGTTTGCTAATCATTTATTGAGGAATTTGTATGGATATACGTGAGTAAGATTGGTCTGTTTCTTTTATATTTCCATTAGAAAATATTCATGGAGAAGAGTATATACAATATATGTATAACTTAAACAATACTAAACACCTGTATGCCTCTACCCAGTGGAATATCTGAAGCACAATCCTTGGTTTCCTTGGGAGTTTTGCCAGCTATGCATGTATCCTCAAGCAGTATATTGCTTGATTTTGCTTGTTTGGGACATTTGTTAAAAGAGAATCAAAGCGTATATATGACTTGCTTTCTCTGAACAAGGCTGGTTGTGAGATTAACCCATGCTGATGAGCATCATGGTGATCCATTCACTTTTACAGCTGTGCACAGCATAATGGTTGAATTAAACATCTTTATTGACTCTCCCTACCCAGGATTTGGCATGTACTTCTGTTTCTTAAAGTCTTCTTTCGTGCCCTTCTGGAGTGTGTTAAAAACAGCATGGATTCTGGAGTCTGGCTGTTTAGGTTTGAATCTTGGTTGACATGTACTAGTTATGTGGCAAGTTATTTGATTTCCCCGTGCCTCAATTTCCCCACCTATAAAATGAGAGCTAAAGTACCTATTACCTCCTAAGTCTGTTGAAAGGTTTCACATGAATTCATATATGAAAAGCCCTTGAGACAGCGGCTGGTGCATTGTAACTCTATATATAACTGTCAGAGGTCGGACGACACCACTAGGCAACAGCAATAGTAATGTATTCTATCAAATGGGGATGTTACAGATGCTGCTGGGCACCTCTTGTACTCGTCCCCCACTACACATAAACAAGGGGAATGAAGTTGCTTGGTCACAGGAGATACGTCTTCAACCTTACCCGGCTATGCTAAACTGTTTTCCGAAGTAGTTGTGCCCATTTACACTCCTACCCACAGAGTGTGAGTGTTTCTGTTGCTCAGCATCCTTTGGACGAACTGCCAGACTGTTTTTGCAAAGTGTCCATGCCATTTTACATTCCCACCAACAGTGGCGGGGGGGGGGGTTCCAGTTTTCCCACTTCCTCACCAACACTGGTTCTTGCCTGACATTTTGATTGTAGCCATCCCGATGGGTGTGAAGCGGTATCTCACTGTGGTTTTGGTTTTCCTCTTTCATCTCTTTACTTTTTTTTTTTTTTTTAAAGATTTTATTTATTTTTCAACACAGAGAGAGAGACCGTGAGAGAGGGAACAGAAGCAGGGGGAGAGGGAGAAGCAGGCTTCCCGCGGAGCAGGCAGCCCGATGCGGAGCTCGATACCAGAACCCTGGGATCATGACCTGAGCCGAAGGCAGACGCTTAACGACTGAGCCACCCAGGCGCCCCTCTTTACTTTTTTTTTTATTGATGTGTAGTTGATACACAATGTTACATCAGTTCCGGATGTACAGTAGAGTGATTGGACAACTCTATACATTGTGCTCTGATCACCCCAGGCGTAGCTCCCAGCTGCCCCATATACCACCGTTACAACACCATTGCTGGGGCGCCTGGGTGGCTCAGTCAGTTAAGCGACTGCCTTCGGCTCAGGTCATGATCCTGGAGTCCTGGGATCGAGTCCCGCATCGGGCTCCCTGCTCAGCGGGGAGTCTGCTTCTCCCTCTGACCCTCCTCCCTCTCATGCTCTCTGTCTCTCATTCTCTCTGTCTCAAATAAACAAATAAAATCTTTAAAAAAAAAATACAAAACACCATTGCTTATATTCCCTTTGCTGTACCTTTCATCTGCATGACTGTACCTCCCACTCCCCTCCCTCATTTTGCCCATCCCCTCAGCCCCTTTCTTTCATCTCTCTTTTTTTTTTTTTTTTTAAGATTTTATTTATTTGAGAGAGAAAGAATGAGAGAGAGCACGAGAGGGAAGAGGATCAGAGGGAGAAGCAGACTCCCTGCTGAGCAGGGAGCCCGACGCGGGACTCGATCCCGGGACTCCAGGATCATGACCTGAGCCAAAGGCAGTTGCTTAACGAACTGAGCCACCCAGGCGCCCCTCTTTCATCTCTCTTAATATACAAGTTCCCTTGTGCTTTTCTTGGAAAAAAAAAAAAAAAGTTGAACCTGGATAGTTTGTCCCGTAGACTTTCCCATTCTGGATTTAGGTGATTGTATACTGTAGCATTGCTTAGTGTTTCTCATTCTTTGTTGTCCTTCAAATGGGAAGTTAGTTCTAGGCCTGTGCTGTTTAAATTAGTTGAAATTAAATTTCAATTCCTCAGTCTTACTCATCATTTTTTTTTTTTTTAAGATTTTTATTTATTTACTTGAGAGAGAGAGAGCATGGACAATGGGAGGGGCCGAGGGAGAGGGAGAAGCAGGCTTCCCACTGAGCAAGGAGCCCAATGCGGGGCTCGATCCCAGCACCCTGGGATCATGACCTGAGCCGAAGGCAGATGGTTAATGACTGAGCCACCCAGGCGCCCCAAACTATAGAACTTTCTGTTGGACTGTTGACCTAGATGCTTTGTATGACATAAAGCCTTTGAGATTTGCCTTATGGCCCAGGCTGTGGTCAACTTTTGTAAATATTCTATGTGCTTTTGAAAGAAAATGTATACTCTGCAATGTCTGGGTGCAGTGTTCTACTTGTGGTAGTTAATTGTGTTGTTCAGATTTTCTGTGTCCTACAGGGTTTTTGTTTGTTTGTTTTTGTTTTTTTGCCATTGTTTTCTCTCAGTTTCTGAGAAAGGTTAGTCAAGCTCTTCCTCTATGGGACTATTTGAATAAACTACAGTGTAGAACAGACATGCAATGGAGTACTTTGCAACTCTGAAAAGGCAAGAGTAATGTTGTTATAAACCACTTTGAAGTGATCACCAGGAGATTTCCTAGTGAAAGACAAACTGGAAAAATGGAATGTAGAATTGGCAAATATATGCATAAGAAAGGGAAACAAACCTACAGGTGCTTGCTAATATTTAAGAAACAGTTTTAGCATTTTAAAGTATTTTTTTTAAAGATTTTTTATTTATTTATTTGAGAGAGCGAGAATGAGAGACAGAGAGCATGAGAGGGAGGAGGGTCAGAGGGAGAATCAGACTCCCCGCTGAGCAGGGAGCCCGATGCGGGACGCGATCCCGGGACTCCAGGATCATGACCTGAGCCGAAGGCAGTCGCTTAACCAACTGAGCCACCCAGGCGCCCCAGTTTTAGCATTTTAATAATTTTTAAATCGTTATTTACAGAAGACAGAAGGGAATAAGGCTGAAGGGACAGTGATAGGAGCTAGTTTTTGAATATGCCTGATTTTGTTCTTGGAAGCCTTTTAAAATGTTTAAATAATTACAGAATAAAATAAAATTTAAAAAATAATCTCAAGTAAGGAAACAAAGGAAATAAACCTCAATGTGTATCTAGTTGCTAATATGGCCACATAGAGATCAACTATTTCAAGGGAGCTTAAAAACACAGTGATTTGCCTACATAACCCCAACAAAGTACACTCCAAACACCAATAATTCAAAAAATTTCAAACTATTTTCAGTAATTATATTGGGGATCGTGTTAGTATTATTACTTTGGAGCTATGATGTGTGTATTATGGGGGGAAAAAGCCAATGCATAATTGTGTCACTGAACTGGGATTTTGGATAGGAGAAAGGGGAAGTAATATAAGAAAGATAAGGCTGAGGACAAACCCCTTAGCTATGTATTTGAATTGACAGAATGAACTCATCATGCATTTTGAGAGATACTTTCTTGCTTCCTTTAAGATGGGGAGCAAGACAAAATGCCCACTCTCACCACTCATATTCGACATAAGACTGGAAGTCCTAGCCAGAGCAATCAGGCAAGCAAAAGAAATAAAAGGTGTCAGAATTGGAAAAGAGGAAGTAAAACTGGCTCTATTTGCAGGTGGTATGATTTTACATAGAGAAAATCCTAAAGACTCCATCAAAAAATGGTTAGATCTAATGACCAAACCCAGTAAACCGGCAGGATACAAAATTGACATACAGAAATCAATAGCATTTCTCTACACTATCCATGAATTATCTGGAAAGGAAAGAATAAAAATCCCATAAAGAATACTTTCTCATTCTCTCTACTGAGAAGACAGAAGCAATGACCAACCCAGTAGCAATGAGTTTCCCTAAGGTCAGATTATTGTACTTTCCCCTTTCCCACAAAGAAACCAGAGCTCATGAGAATATATAAGATAAGCCTGAGACAACTTGGCATCCTGATAAGTAAGGAAGCTCTCAAAGACTATGAAGGCCACGTCAACAGAACACAAGAAAAAAAAAAAGAGTCCATTTAATAGGTTCCCACTAGCCAAAAATGAGATACTCTGAGCATCATTAAGGATAATTACTATCATGGGATGAAACCCATCAAAACACTTAAATCCATGAGTTCAAAATGACATTAAAAACTGATAGTCACCTTGGGCGGATGCTATGGAACCAGCTCATTATTCTGAAAACTGGTAAATCAAACATTTATCCTGCCTTGCCTATTTAAAAACTGTACCTCAGGGCATCCAAATAGTTTATGGAAAGGTCCCAGCTAATAAATGAAGAAGGAACAGTAGAACTGGAATATTACCATTTTTTACAAACTCCTAAGAAAATGACCTGTGTGGGAACATTGACTTCTTTATTTTTTTATTATGTTAATTATATTAATTATATTAAATATATTAATATTAATATATTAATATAATATCTTAATCCCCATACATTACATCATTAGTTTTAGATGTAGTGTTCCATGATTCATTGTTTGCGTATAACACCCAGTGTTCCATGCAGAACGTGCCCTCTTTAATATCCATCACCAGGCTAACCCATCCCCCCAACCCCCTCCCCTCTAGAACCCTCAGTTTGTTTTTCAGAGTCCATAGTCTCTCATGGTTCATCTCCCCCTCCGATTTCCCCCCTTCATTCTTCCCCTCTGCTATCTTCTTCTTTTTTTAAACATATAATGTATTATTTGTTTCAGAGGTACAGATCTGTGATTCATCAGTCTTACACAATTCACAGTGCTCACCATAGCACATACCCCACCAATGTCTATCACCCAGCCACCCAATCCCTCCCACCCTCCACCACTCCAGCAACCCTCAGTTTGTTTCCTGAGATTAAGAATTCCTCATATCAGTGAGGTTATATGATACATGTCTTTCTCTGATTGACTTATTTCACTCAGCATAATACCCTCCAGGGAACAATGATTTCTTAAAAGACAGCCAGACCTTCTGTGTCTTCTGCTGGAAGTACAATTCACTGCCTATAAAGTCTTTTGGCCAAAACAAATCGGTCCTGTATCTGATCAAGCCCCTCGATTAAACTACCAGTTTTCAGGAAATGCAGGAGAAAGAGGAACATCTGAAATGAACTCAGAATGCAATCAACAAAATCCAGAATGTGGACGAATTGTCCACTTTCTTCTAGTTGCAAGAAAATAAAGGGGGAGGGGACCCTATAGAATAAGAAACTTGGGAGACACATCAACTAAATACAATATGTGGACCTTGTTAGGATACTGATTTGAACAAACCAACAGTAAAAAAAAAAAAAAAAAAAAAACTTGAACATTGGGTATGATAACTAAGAAATTATTGGGGCACCTGCATGGCTCAGTCAGTTGAGCGTCCAACTCTTGATTTTTGGCTTGGTCATGATTTCAGGGTCGTGGGATCAAGCCCTGCATCAGGCTCTGTGCTCAGTGGGGAGTCTGCTTGAGATTCTCTCCCTCTGCTCCTCCGTCCTGTATGTGCTCGCTCGCTCTCTCAACTAAATAAATCTTGAAAAAAAAAGAATTTGAAGTCCTTTATGTATGACAGTGGTACTGTGTACATATATTTTGAAAGAATTCTTATCTTTTAGAGATACCTACTGAAATATTTATAAAGTGATATGCAGTTTGTGACTTTGCACGAATCCATTGTTGGGACGAAAGGTGGGCATAACTGAAATAACAGAGGCCATAGGTTGGTATTTATTGAAGCTGGATAATGGGTGCATTGGGTTTGTTGTGCTTTTGATGCTTTACTTTTATGTGTGAACATCTTTCATAATAAAAGCTGTAACTGTATATATTTACAGGAAAAAACTAAAGAAATTATGAGGTAAAAGAATAACACTGGGGCGCCTGGGTGGCTCAGTCGGTTGGGCGACTGCCTTCGGCTCAGGTCATGATCCCGGAGTCCCGGGATCGAGTCCCGCGTCGGGCTCCCTGCTCGGCGGGGAGCCTGCTTCTCCCTCTGCCTCTGCCCCTCCACCCCACAGCGCGTGCTTATTCTCTCTCTCTCTGTGTCAAATAAATAAAATCTTTATAAAAAAATTTAAAAAAATAAGACTGGTGGTGCACAGATATGACTATAAATGTGAAGGAAGTACTCAACGAAGCCTAGGGCACAGGAATCGGGAGATATAGAGGGGCTTGCCAACACTCCTCTGCCCTGGGGCTTCCCACACTTTCTCCCACATGCCCATGGGTAACCTGGTAAGACTTTCCCCTTTAACCAGAAAGGCTTTGCTTTCCTTAATTTTACATATTGAGGTTTCTTATGACTTCACTTGAAAAAAGTGGTCCCGAAGCATAAAATGTCAAAAGCTACCACTCTAGGGCTTACCTTCACCCCTTAAAAAAATGCTCCCCTTCTCATATTCCAAAGTTCAGAGTAGTAGCCGGAACAGGTGACAGAGTTGAACATGCAAGAGCTGTGACTCACAGTCAAAGTGCTGTTCTCCCAATGGAAAAACCCTTTTCTGCATGTATATGAGTCAGGATAAGCAGCCTTCAGCTGCAATAACAAACAGCCCCCAATTCTCAGAAGTTTGCCATAACAGGAATTTATTTCTTGCTTACACAAAGCCTACTGTGGGTCTTGATTTTTTTTTTTTTTTTGAGAGAGAGAGCAAGGAGCAAGCAAGTATGGTGGGGGGTGGGACGGGGAGAGGGAGAGAGAGAGAGAGAGAGAATCCCAAGGAGGCTCCATACTCAGCATGGAACCCAATGCAGAGCTCGATCTCATGATCCGGAGATCGTGACCTGAGCTGAAATCAAGAGTCAGATGCTTAACCGTTAACCGACTGAGCCACCCAGGAGCTCCTGGGTCTTGATGATTCTTTAGAAGATCTCTCTTCCCTGTGATGACTCAGGAATCTAGGCTATATTGATTTTGTAGCTTGTCCATTCAACAAGAGAAATTCTCACTGTGGCCTCGCAGGAGTGCAGATAACCCAAAGAACTGGCACAAATGTCACTTCTATTCACAACCTGTTGGCCAAAATTAGTCATGTGAGTCCACCTAACTGCAAGGGGAAATGTTGGGAAATGCATGGAATGTGTGACAGGCATTTTGGTTTCTGTCACTGCATTCAGCCATCTTGCTATCCACGGTGCCCCCTCCCACCCACCCATACACACACTGGGTCTAGTGCTAGGTCATGTAGAAGGTGATAGTTTTCAGGTCACCATTGAGTATATGAGGCTTCCAAGATAACGGTCCTGGTGGGAGCATCTCTTTGAATCTCCCACCTGCGGATAAGTGAAATATCTAAACCATTTGGGACAAAGGGTGGCTAGCTTGCTTTTGGCCAGTGTCCCACCGGACTAACTATGTGCAACAGGATTTCACATAGAAATTCTAAACTACTGACTTTTCTTGAATAATTGGAAGGCCCGGCAACACGGGCCATACATTCGTACTTGGTGTCACCTAGTGGAGCCAAGCCTTGGCTACACAGCCTAGATGCCTATTCATTCCCTAGTCTAAGTGAATCCCCACCACCCAGCAGCTTGACTCAGTCCTAGTCCTTGCCCAGGACCCTGCAGGCAGCAGGCTCTGAGCCCTGATCTGGAAGCTTGCCCAGCAGCATCCCCTACAAAGTTGTATCACCCCGAAGATGTTCGTTCTTAGGTGTCATAAAAATCTCTCCCTTGAATTTCTTCTCTCTTATTTGGTCACTTCTGGATTTAATAATCTCTTTGTGATAAAAATCTTTTAGTCCTCTTCTTTTTGGTCAAAACTGAACCACTAGAATTTTTTTATTCCCCTATCCCTTTCTGCCCCAATATCCATCCCTTTGACTGTTCCTGTCAGTCATATTAGGACCCTCTGGTTTCCTCACGTCCTTTTAAGATATTTGGAAGTGAACTAGATAAAAGGAACCCAGAAATAGGAATTGAAATGTTGCCGCAAACAAAAGTCCAGTCTGAAGTGGATAGTGTGCTTTGGCCCTTGCAAGTTAAAATCACTATCCCATCCCTTAATCTTCCGAGGTTTTGTCAAATCTTTTTGGGCTGCAAGTCACATAAAGCCCTAGGTACCGACTGCAGAGCTCACTCTGGCAAGCACACACCTACCTCTAGGCCTGGGATAAGAAAGCTTTTTAATTTCTGCACCCACCACCTGCAGAGATCAGTCTGTGGTGATATTTGTGGGCACAGCTCCAGACATGATTTCAGACTCCACTCCCCATTCAACAGGGGCTTGCCAACTACTAGCCAGCACATTTTTTCGCTTTATTTTCTTGTTTCTAATAATCGTATTAGCAATACTAATGAGGATAGAAGCGAGGACTCACAGAGCTGACATTGTGTCTGGCGCTGTTCCAAGTGCTTTCCATGGTCTGTTCAAACCAACAACCCTGTGAAGTAGGTACAATTATGTTTCCATTTTATAGGCATGAAACAGAGGGTCTTGGAGAGGTAGACTTTCCCAAGGTTGTACCACCAGGAAGCAACAGAGGCGGGATTTAAACTCCAGGCGGGCTCATGTTCCAGAGTCCTTGTGCCTAATCACGATGCTATACCACGTCTCTTATACACACACTTTAAGATGGGGCTATTCGGAATCACTAAAATATTCTTTGATCTACACGCATTGTTCTCATCCTTAGCAGGTGCTTGGTCTAGCTCCATTTGACAAGTGTAGAGAGACACCCGGTGGCCATTCTGGTTTTTTAAACTTTTTTTTTTTTAAAGATTTTATTTATTTATTTGAGAGAGCACATGAGAGGGGGGAGGGTCAGAGGGAGAAGCAGACTCCCTGCCGAGCAGGGAGCCCGATGCAGGACTCGAGCCCGGGACTCCAGGATCATGACCTGAGCCGAAGGCAGTCGCTTAACCAACTGAGCCACCCAGGCGCCCAGGTTTTTTAAACTTTTTATGACGCAAAACTTCAAATACATACAAAGTAAACAGAATTATATGATAAATCCCCCTTACACCCATCACCCAGCTTCAACAATTCTTTTTTTTTTTTTTTTAAAGATTTATTTATTTATTTGAGAGAGTGAGAATGAGCGAGAGTACATGAGAGGGGGTAGGGTCAGAGGGAGAAGCAGGCTCCTCGCTGAGCAGGGAGCCCGATGTGGGACTCGATCCCGGGACTCCAAGATCATGACCTGAGCCGAAGGCAGTTGCTTAACCAACTGAGCCACCCAGGCGCCCCAGCTTCAACAATTCTTTACCATTCTGCCATTCTGTTTCCATTTAGATCTCCACCCACTCTCCATCCCCTCCCCACTTCTCTTTTGTGGTCCTTTTTAAAATAAAATTTACATATGTGGAAATATACAAAGTCTTAACAAGGTATCTTGACCAAGAGACACACCCATGTAACTCACAGCCCTATCAAGACAAAGAATGTTTCCATCACTCTAAAACTGTCCTTTGTCAGACAATCCCGCTAACCAGGCAACAATTGTTCTGATTTTTCACTGCAGGTTAGTTTTGCTTCTAGAATTTCATATAAATTGAATCGTAGGGCATGCACTCTTTTGTGTCTGAGTTCTTTCACTCAGCATAATGTCTGTGAGAGTCATCCGTGTCGTGCGTACCAGTCATTTCTCTTTTAGCGCTGTACCCATTCTATTATATAGATTCTACATCCATTCTCCCGTTGGTGGAAATTTGGATTGTTTCCAGTTTGGGGGCCATTATGAATCAAGTGGCTGTAAACCTTTATGTTGGAGTCTTTTTGTGATTATATGTTTACATTTCCCTTATGTAAATACTTAGGAAGGGAACAGCTGGATCAAAGGATGGAGGCATGGTTAACTTTATTAGAAACTGCCAGACCTTTCCCCAAAGTGATTCTATCATTTTGCATTCCTACCAGCAATGTAGGAGCGTTCCATCTGTTCCACGTCCTGGCTCATGGGATGTTGTCAGTCTCTTTCATTCGAACTATTCTGGGGCTTATCTCACTGTGATTCTAACTCGCATTTGCCCAATGACTAATGACATTGAGCGTTGTCCCACTTAGTTACCATTTGTCTATCTTCCGTCTTGAAGTGTCCGTTCAAGTCTTCTGCGCAATTCTTACTGGGTTTGACTTTTTTTATTAAGCCATAGGAGTCTGGATACAAATCCTTTGCAGGTATATATTTTGGGAAGACTTTCTGCCAGTCCGCGGCTTGCCTATTTGTTCTCTTCTGGAAGAAGTTTTATATTTGATGAACTCAAGTTTCTTTTTTTTTTTTTTTTTAAGATTTTATTTATTTATTTGACAGAGACACAGTGAGAGAAGGAACACAAGCAGGGGGAGTAGGAGAGGGAGAAGCCGGCTTCCCGCCGAACAGGGAGCCCGAAGCGGGGCTCGATCCCAGGACTCTGGGATCATGACCTGAGCCAAAGGCAGATGCTTAACAACTGAGCCACCCAGGCGCCCCTGATGAAGTCAAGTTTCTTATTTTTTTCTTTTATAGTTATTTCTTCCTGTGTCATAAGAAAACTTTTCCTTCTGGGCGCCTGGGTGGCTCAATCGGTTAAGTGGCTGCCTTCAGCTCAGGTCATGATCCTGGAGTCCCGGGATCGAGTCCTGCATCGGGTTCCCTGCTCAGTGGGGAGTCTGCTTCTCCCTCTGACCCTCCCCTCTCTCATGCTCTCTGTCTCATTCTCTCTCTCAAATAAATAAATAAAATCTTAAAAAAAAAAACTTTTCCTTCCTCTGGTTGCAGAGATATTCCCCTCTGTTTTCTCCTTGAAGCTTTATAGATTATGCATCTACATTTAGATCTAAGATTCATCTCAAGTTTTTATATATACAAATAAAATGTTATAAAATAATATGTATAACATATACATGTTTTTGTAAATTTGTATCTTCATATGTTATGAAATAGGAATTCTATATAAAGTTTATATACAATAATTTTCTCTATACAGTTTCATATATCAGTTTATATAGTATATAGATATATAAAAAAGTTCTATATAGTTTTACATATATAAGTTTATACAGTGTATAGATATATTTATAAGTTTATACAGTGTATAGATATATTAAAAAGTTCTATGTATAGTTTTATGTATATAAATTTATATATAAATTAAATAATGAACATATTTTATAATAAAAATATGCAAAGAGGGGCGCCTGGGTGGCTCAGATGGTTAAGCGTCTGCCTTCGGCTCAGGTCATGATCCCAGGGTCCTGGGATCGAGTCCCACATCGGGCTCCCGGCTCAGCGGGGAGTCTGCTTCTCCCTCTGACCCTCTCCCCTCTCATGCTGTTTCTCTCTCGCTCGCTCTCTAAAAAATAAATAAATAAAATCTTAAAAAAAAAATATGCAAAGATATTATGAGGGAGGAGTTGAAATTTATTTCATTACAATAGCTAGTTATTCCTGCACTATTGAAAAGATTTTCCTTTTCTGCACTGAATTGTTTTAGTACCTTTGTTAAAAGTCAATCGACACATGGTCTTGATTAGTTCAAGTGAAGATGTGAGAGTCCTCTGGCTTTGTTTTCCTTTTCCAAGGCTGCTGCAGCTACTCTAGAACCTCTGCACACCCAAAAATAGCAGGTGTCAATTTCCTGTCTCTCAGATCCAGATTCATCCTTCTGCCCCTGCTCTCTTATAACAAATTGGCCTCCTTAGGGGCACCTGGGTGGCTCAGTCCTTGGGCATCTGCCTTCGGCTCAGGTCATGATCTCAGGGTCCTGGGATCGAGCCCCACATCAGACTCCCTGCTCCGCGGGAAGCCTGCTTCTATCCCCGCCCACTCCCCCTGCTTGTGTTCCCTCTCTCGCTGTCTCTTTCTCTGTGTCAAATAAATAAAATCTTTTAAAAAAAAAACCCAACAAATTGGCCTCCTTAGGCATTTCTCCTGGAAGGGAGCATATTAATCTTTGTCACTAGAGGGCACTGGAGGGACACTGCGAGAGCCAGAGTTTCGTCTTCCTTTCTCCCTTTGCTATGTTTTGCTTGTTCTTTTCCACTGCACAGCCACCTGCGCCACAGTCCATGGGTGGGGGACATGCATCAACTGTGATCAACTGTGTGCTCAGAGCACAGTCCCTGGGTGCCCTTGCAGCTTGGGTCAGGTGACCGCCTGGCGCAATCCTCCCAACACATACCTCTCACCCCCACCCCCCAGGCCACCACCTATAGCCATGACCCCCCACTCTCTCTGTACACCCTCCAGTCTCCAGCCTCAGCTTGCCCAAGACCTGGGAGCTGTTTCCCACGGCCGTCCTGACTCAAGCACCACTGGTGCTGATCTGATTCCCTTTGCTCGCCTGTGCCCGGTGTGGGGGGCTGGGGGGGGGGTTGTTCCGCTGCCTCCTGACAATGTACCAGCTCCGCCCCCTAGTGACACAGTGAGATTCTGCACTGTCCAGTGGGCGAGCAAACAGCTCCTTTTCCAGGGAGGTCTGAAGCCCAGCCTTGGGGAGACGACCCTCCAGGTTTGTCCTTCCTTGAGTACTCACTCCCCTGAAACAAGAAATTCCCGTTCCAACCAAACTCCTCATCACTCATGTCAGAATTACACAGCAAATTTGGGCAACTAACATCCAGTTGAGTAAGGGATGGTCAGAAAAGAGGGCTCTGGGGCCAGACTGTCTGGGTTCGTATCCTGGCTCTGCCCTTTTGCCAGGACATATGCATGTTTTGTAATGTCTCTCCTCAGTTTCCACATCTGTTAAATGGGCATGGTAATAGCCCTTACTTCATAGGGTCAGAATGAGGGTTAAGGGAGATAATACAGGTCAAGTATTTAGCATAGTACCTAACAGGGTACCTGCTCAGCTCTGGTCAGCTGCCGCTGTTACTGTTAATGCTTTTATTACCATCCCCTTGTACCCCTAACCAGATGGTAGACTCTTAACTGAGAGCAAATCTCATCTCAGTGCTCTACCGTCTGGGTTGAGTATCTTGTTATGTCCGTATTACATGAGCAATAGGAACCCCAGAATAAGTGAGCTGCTGAGGAATGTTCTGTTTGCTGCAGAAAGAAGTGAGGAGGAAGCACATTCGTTTGCACATGGAAGGCGCGCTGACGGCCAGGGACAAGGTTGGAGTGCAGGATTTTGTGCTGTTGGACGCCTACACCAGCGAATCTGCTTTTCTGGACAATCTTCGCAAGCGTTTCAGCGAGAACCTCATCTATGTAACGTAACCCGTTTCTCAGCTGTTTTCCTAGACTGGTGGTTCCCCACCCCCACCCCACCCCACCCCTGCCTGTCTTCACAGCCTTGATGATAGTGAACAAAATCCCTCTGTTAGGTTAGTCCTTAAAGGGACGAGTGAAGGGACCACTGCCAGATGCACCCCGATCCTTCGTATTCGGCCTTTAGGGCTGCCAGTGACAGAGACCCAGTTTAAACAGGCCTAACCCCCAAGACGGAATCTATCAACCTATGTCACTTTAGGGACCAGAAATAGATCTAGGGTCTAGGGTGATGAGTCTCGAAGAGCCTTGAGGGCTCTTTCTCCATCTGGAGGACTGTTTCCCACCTCTCTGCTCGCTTTTGCAATGGTCTCTTGCTGGGGCCAACTCTGCAAGGTGACAAGGTGGTCAGCAGGACCAGGCTGATGTTGGTTCAGAGGCTATAGCAAGTCCTCCCGGAGACATAGACATTGGTTGCCTCTGATTGGCCCACGTGGGGTCATGTCTCTACCTCTGAACCAATCCCCGTAGCTAGGATGAGGATTATTCTGATTGGCCAGGCTATTTACCCAGGCCCAGTCCTGGAAGTGAGGGGCGAGGCCAGTGTGCACCTGTCAGTAGGATATGGCCTGGAGAAGGTTCCTCAAAGGAATCTGCTGCAAGAAAGGGGTCTAGATACCAGACAGGCAAGCATAAGAGATGTCCACCGCCTCCCATGAATCTTCAAGGCTGCAACATTTTACCAGAACTGTTCTTAGCTTGGTCTGGTTGCTTCTAGTGGTAGTCAGTTTTTAACTTCCCCATTTATCACCCCACCTTGATTTGATTGATCAGTTTTCAGGTAAATTCCTTTAGGGTAAACTCCACAGTGTCTCTATGTGTGTGGTGGGGTGTTAGTAAATGTAATTAACTTTATTGAGATCTTACTAGCTTTTGCTCAGGGTAAATTAGACAATCAAAAACAATGTAGGGGCGCCTGGGTGGCTCAGATGGTTAAGCGTCTGCCTTCGGCTCAGGTCATGATCCCAGGGTCCTGGGATCGAGTCCCGCATCGGGCTCTCTGCTCCTTGGGAGCCTGCTTCTCCCTCTGCCTCTCTCTCTGTCTCTCATGAATAAATAAATAAAAATCTTAAAAAAAAAAAAAACAATGTAAAAATATTTGTCTCGCAGCTATTTTGTTCTTAATGGTGACTGTGACTTAGTTTGCATGTTGGAACCAAGGTTACTAGGAGAAATAAGCAAAGGGCTTCTCACAGTATATATTTTTAATTGTGGAAATAGATTTTATGCATGAGCAAAGGACAAAGAGCGTGGTGTGGAGAAGTAAAATGGGATGATAGGATCATCATGAATAAATTGTTTCCAGTTTGAACAGATAGACTTCAGAAACTATATTCTACCCTGGAAGATTTCTACTGATGGAAGCAACGCAGATTTTTAGTCAAAATATGGTATTCTTATCTGTTCTAGTTCTCTGTGTGACTTGGTCCTAGAGATTAGAAACGTTCGTGAGCATGATTTCAGGTGTAATTTAGCATAACCTTGGGAACCTCCAAAATGGAGACTCTGGAATGAAAACCCATAACAAACTCAGAATTGGAAAACTCCGGATGCATTTTCAAAGGAGCCCAAATGTTTTCTTTCTTTTTTTTTTTTTTCTTCTTTTCTCTTTCAGAGGTTAGAGCTTTGTTTATTCCTAACTGTATGCCAAGAAGCTTTTCCATTAGTAGTTTTATTACAAATGGAAGCACTTGAAACACTTGACTCGTAACAGAATCCCGCATTGAAATCCAGGGAAATAGCAGCGGGAGTGTTTTACCCAACTGGGGACGGCTGGGATGCATACCCACCCTGCTTTCACCCAGTGACCAGAGAGACCTCTGTGACACACAAACATAAATCAGATCGAGGTGCTCCCTTCTTAAAGCTATCCATCTGACATAACAGCTTAAGGCAGCCATTTCATACAGTAGGGAGAGTGGTGTCTCCACCAGGCACTGCAGTTGGAATAAACCCCCAATTCTTCATGCCCTGTGATCTGAACTTGCTCCCTCTGGGACATCAGGTCTTACCATTTCCGTTCTCCCCTCCCCCACTGGGCTCCAGGACAGCCAGCCTGCCACATGTGTCCCCTCACCCCAACTTGCCCTTTCCTGCTTCCTTTTTTCCTGACTGGCTCCTCATCCTTTCAAGTCTCAGCTCAGAGTCACCCCCTTAAAGAAGACTTCCCTAAGCCCAACAGCTAAGGTGGCCTTCCTGAGTCATACGCGTTCTCATTACCCTATGTACACCTTTCTTGCCATTCTAACTGAAGCAGTATTGATCCCTTGGTTGGTCGTCTGGCCCCGCTCCCCCGCCCCATGCACACACATGGAAGCTTCATGACAGCAGAGACACCACCTGTCTTATTTATTGTTTTATATCCCCAGCGTGGAATGAATGCATGGGGATCATAGCATGTGATGGTCTTTGGCTATAGCCATTTGCACCCCAGAATTCCTCACTTGTGCTTTGGTCTGTTCCTCTAGACCTATATTGGGACCCTCCTTGTGTCTGTGAATCCATACCAGGAGCTTGGAATCTACACTGTGAGCCAGATGGAACTTTACCAAGGGGTCAATTTCTTTGAACTGCCACCGCATGTGTAAGTAGCACGTACGAGGGTCGTCGATAGTATTTTTCTCTTTCTTTCATCTCTCCCTCCTTATTACTCATCCACCCACCCACCCACCCACCCACCCATCAGTCCAAATCCTCAATGAATGCTCATTAGGTTCTGTACCTCACTTAAACTGCTGCCTTCTTGTGAAATGTCTTTCAGTGCAGCAGAAACCATCAGATCATTGTTGAGTCTCAGCTTAAAAATCACGAGAGGTGGAATCTTTTGTAATTACCGAGAGATCCGAGAGCGTGGCTAGAGAGGTGTCTGTCTTTTCCGCAAAGAGGTTTGCTATAGTGCCATCTACTGGTGTCTGGGTATCATGGCGGCTAAGGAGCATCCCCGTTGGTAGCAGGACTTCAGATCCATAGGACAAGCAATTTCCTGTCTGATCTATATGTGACTCAGGCTTTGCTGAATTTCTCAGGTCTCCCTGGTTGACTTCTGGACTAGTATTTAGGCTCTCCCTCCTTTTTCTTGGTGATTCCTCTATTCGCCTCCTAAGGCATTTATAAATCTTTCTGCATCACTACCACCAACAGTTTCCCAAATAGCCAGCTTTCAGACTCCGCCACATGGGAAGATTAGTGTCTTGGGAGATTTTCATGCTTTGGTTTCTGATCTTGAAGGTAAAGCCCTTATAATAGCTTTATGTCTTGTCCTTTAGATATCACAGAGCTTTTAAGATATTTTCAGTTTCCTGTCTCTGTACTCTTAATACAGTAGGTTTTGAGGGAAAGAGGAAACATGAGATCTTAGTATATCCACTGAGCATTTAAAATATTCAGACAAGATGTTATTTCCACCTACAGTTAATAGAGCATCTCCTGGGGATATAATTTAATATCTGGCTTATTCTTGTAAGAAATGTTGGATTTTTCCAAATAAATTCTTTCCATTAGGAAATGTCCATTATTGCTCACATTCTCCATTTTAACTCAACTGTTTTGAGTATTGATTTCTAGAACACTTTATGCGTGATCAGTCAGTGGGGTCGTGGTCGAGTCTGACATCTGAGCTCAGTGTCTTGTACCGCTTGTCTGGATGTGGTTTCCTGGAGGCAGGGAGCTCTGATGACGTCACCACTGAGTAAGCAGCATCCCGGCCACTTCGCACTCCTTCCATTTCTGCCCCACTCCTTCTCCAGCTATGCCATAGCCAACAACGCGTACCGCATGATGTGCTCTGAGCTAAATAACCACTTCATCCTCATTTCTGGAGAGAGTGGGGCAGGGAAAACAGAGGCCTCCAAGAAGATTCTGCAGTATTTTGCTGTGACCTGCCCAAAGACCGAGGCGCTACAAATAGCCCGTGACAGACTGCTGCTCTCCAATCCAGTGTTGGAGGTAAGTGATCTTTGGGGACCTGTGGAAGGGGCAGTTCTAGGGAGGTTACTCAGCAAGAAGAATCCTCTGCCTGGGCAGGTCAGTCAAAATGGGCAGGTCACCATCCGGGAGTTAAGCAGAGGGGTCTCAAGGGCAGGATCGTGGTTAAGGGTGTAACTTTGATGTCCAGCAGGCATGGCTGCCAATCCCAGGGCAGCCATGTGCCAGCAAGTTTCAGCAAATCACTCCACATCCTAGATCCTGTTTGCCTTTCTGTGGAATGGGTCTATTCAAAGTTTCTACCTCTTAGGGAGCTTTTGAGGCTAAAACAAGATGGATGCATAAAAAGCACCTGGCAGAATTAGTAGGCACTAAAGTCATTAATATTTTTCTTATTTAATTGGAATCATCTTGATTATTCTGCCATTGCAATTCACTCACTTGCTGGATGATTTTGAACAAGGTGTTTTATTCTGGGTTTTTGTTGCCCTTCATGTTAAAGATGTTTGTGGTTGAAGGAACTTTCCCAATGGACCTATGGCCTGAACAATTTACCTCTTTGATATAAAAAGGGGTCTGGTACTGTATGTTCTAGAAGAGCAAGGACGTGGGTTCCTCTATAGCTGTCCATGGTCATTCCTAGATTGGATGCCACAGAGAAGATATTTTTCCCTCCACTCTAGCTCCATCCCAGTATTTGGCATCAAATCCTCTATACTTAGTGGTTCCTTCTTAGAAGATAAAGTATGGCTTTCATCCCTGGCTCCCCTTCTCTCCTCCATTTTCATAATCATGGCATTTGGGGTTAGGAAGTTGACGAGCACAGTGAGCTTAAATGACCATTCATCACAGTTTGGTTCAGTCTGTCCCTGTCTCCTTCACTTTGTATTCCAAGGCTTTTGGAAATGCCAGAACACTCCGGAACGACAACTCCAGCAGATTTGGAAAATACATGGACATACAGTTTGACTATAAGGTACACTGAAGTTCCTATTACTGCTTCATGGGGACCCCATAACTGACCAGTGACAGAAACCTGACCCAAGGTACCTTAAGCGAGGAAGGGCTTTATTGGCTCAAATAATCAAAAAATCCAGGGTTAGGGCTATTTTGGGAAATGCAAATAAAGACCACAATGAGATACCATTTCATACTTTCTAGGGGGGCAAAACTTAAGAAGTCTGGTGATACCAGCTATTGGTGAAAATGTGGATAATTAGGAACTCTAACACATTGCCAGTGGGGTGTACATTGGTGCAGCCCATTTGGAAAACAGTATATTATCTCGTGGAAGTTGAAATCCACATAATCTAAGGTGGAGCCATTCCACCACTAGAGATACTCCTATAGATTTGCAAGCATGCCCACAAGAGCCCTGCTCATCATGGTAAAAGGACTGGAAATGGCAACACATTTGGAGGACTGAGTGTCCATTGACACAATGGCTAAATGGTGGGATGTCCACCCAGTGAAGCGTCACATAGCGAGAGCAAATGCATGGCATCTAGCTACACATAACACGGTCAAGTCTTAGGAATGTCCTGTGTGTCGGGGTGATGCCATTTCGTACAAAGCCTGAGAACAATCCCATGTAAACAATGTATTGTTTAGGCATGCATAATTATACAGCATAGGTCAGCAAATGTTTTCGGCTAGGGCCAGGTGGTCAATTTTTAGACTTTGCGGACCATATCGTTTCGGTCACAACTACTCGGCTCTGCAGTTGTGGGATGGAAGCAACCAGAGACCATCCCTAATGAAAGAGTATGGTTGTTGCACAGAATTTAAACGGGGCTAATGCAGGTCGGGGAGGGTCGACAGAGTTCTCAAGGACATAGAATTGCATGTGACAAAGCACGTCACTTGGACTAGAGAACAGTCGTTGGCTGAGCATTGAGTGTAGTGATGACAGACTGGCTAAGGCTTTTCCGGAGCCTGGTACGTGGACTTCTGGCGAAGTGTGCCTAGACTTTGGAAAAAATTGAATAGTTACATCTGTCTTAAAACTTCTTATTAAAATTCAACACACAGGGCGCCTGGGTGGCTCAGTTGGTTAAGCGACTGCCTTCGGCTCAGGTCATGATCCTGGAGTCCCTGGATCGAGTCCCGCATCAGGCTCCCCGCTCGGCAGGGAGTCTGCTTCTCCCTCCGACCCTCCCCCCTTTCATGCTCTCTCTTTCTCAGTCTCTCTCTCTCAAATAAATAAATAAAATCTTAAAAAAAAAAAAAAAAAAAAAAATTCAACACACATACTAAAAAGGACTCAAGTCGTAAGTACAGCTTGGTGAGTTTTACGTGTGTGTATCTGCCTGTGATAACCGACACTCAGATCAAGATAGAAGTTCTAAGGATGCCTGGGTGGCTCAGCCGGTTAAGTGTCTGTCTTCAGCTCAGGTCATGATCCTGGGGTCCTGGGATCAAGTCCCACATCAGGCTCCTTGCTCAGCGGGGAGCCTGCTTCTCCCTCTCCCTCTGCTCCCCCTGCTCGTGTGTTCTTTCTTTCTCTGACAAATAGATAAATAAAATCTTTTAAAAAGAGTGTATGAAAGAAGATATAAAAATTCCTAGTGCCTAGAAGAATCTCCTACCCTTCTCTGAAAATACCTGCCTTCCCAAAGGTTACCAACTGTTCTGACCTCTATAATCAGATTAATTTTGCTGGTTCTTGAGCCTCATGTAAATAGAATTATACAGTATGTGCTATTTTGTGTCTGGCTCCTTTCAATCAACATTCTGTCAGATTCATTCATGTCACTTCATTTAGCGGTTGGGCATTTTTGGCTTATGTGACCTCTTCACTATTTATCTGTTCTGTTGATGGACATTTGGCTTTTCCGATTTGGGGCTATTGCAGATAGTGCTCTGAACTTCCTTGCCCGTGTCTTTGAGTAGATATTAGCGCTCACTTACGTTGGGCGCATGCTCAGAAGTGGCGTTGCTGAGTTCTTACCAGCAATATTATGACAAAAACAGTTCCCGTTGCGAACAGGGTTCTCTACACCCTTGTCAACATTTGGTGTTGCCAGTCCTCTTGGTCTGAGACATTCTGGTGGAGTAGAGTGGTTTCCAGCTGTGATTAACTTTTGTGTTTTCCTGATTATAAATGAAGTCCTGATAACTGGCCAATTAAAAATTTTGTGTTAGAGCCTTTTGCCCCACTTTTAATTAGGTTGTTTTTCTCCTGTTGATTTGCAGGAGTTCTATATATGTTCTGGAATACAAATCCTCTACTGGAATATTCTTAAAAATAGTGTGGGGGTGCCTGGGTGACTCCGTTGGTTAAGCATCTGCCTTCCGATCGGGTCCTGATCTCCGGGTCCTGGGATCGAGTCCCGCCCCAAATGGCACTGGGCTCCCTACTCAGCGGGGAGTCTGCTTCTCCCTCTCCCCCTACCCCTCCCCTTGCTCATGTGCATGCTCTCTCTCTTCTCTCTCTCTCTCAAATAAAGAAAATCTTTAAAAAAAAAACAGGGCACCTGGGTGACTCAGTTGGTTAAGCGTCTGCCTTTCGATCGGGTCGTAATCTCCGGGTCCTGGGATCGAGTCCCATGTCGGGCTCCCTAATCAGCAGGGAGCCTGCTTCTCCCTCTCCCTCTGCCACTCCCCCTGCTTGTGCTCTCTCTCTCTCTCTCAAATAAATAAATAAATAAAATCTTTAAAAGAAAATAGAACCATGTGTTTCTGGCACAAGGATGTATAAACCGGCCAGTGGACCAGAATGGAGTCTACAAAGACTTCCCCGTATGATATGGTCACTTGGCTTATGACAAAGACACCACTGTAATTGAATAGGGATAGGATGGCCTTTCCAATAAATGGTGCTATCAATTGGAAATCCATGTGAATAAGACGACCTTTGACACTCTACCTCACTCCATACACAAAATTTCAACCCCAGTCCCAAACGTGAATGGTAAAATAATCACACTTCTAGACAGAAGTATAGAAAATATCACTCATGACCTCAGGGTAGGCAAAAATATTTTTTAAATGAGCCCAGAAAACACTAGGCTTAGAAGAATCATTATTTGAATTCAGAATTTCTGTTCCTCAGAAGACACCAGCAAGAGAATGGCTTAGTTATTGTTGTCATTGTGCATTTTTTTGTTGTGTTCTCAAGGGCATTCCTGTCGGTGGGCATATCGTCAGCTACCTGATAGAAAAGTCTCGAGTCGTCTATCAAAACCAGGGCGAGAGGAACTTCCACATTTTCTACCAGCTGCTGGAGGGTGGTGAAGAGGAGCTCCTTGCTTACCTGGGACTTGAGCGGGACCCCCAGCTGTATAAATACCTCTCACAGGTTGGAAAGACCAGCACCTGGCTTGGGTGGCCCTTTGGAGGCAGGGATCAAGGGTGTTAGTGGGGATTTCTAGGGGATGGTCAAGAACTTTCTCATTACCATTCTGGAGGAATCCTACGGACTGGTTTGTTGACACTTAGCATAACCCCTCTGTTTATACCTGGCAGGTAGACGGTAGATCATCTTGGTAAAGCAACCAATCTCTAGGTGAGTGGTTCTCAGCACTGGCTGATATTAGAATCACCTGAGGAGGTTTTTTTCCAACACACACCCCCCCCCCCCCCCCCTGGGCCCTACCCTCCAGAGATTCAGATCTAATTGGTCTAGGGTGGGACGTGGACATCAGGGTTGTATTAAACACTCCCCTGTGATTCAGTGTAATTAAAGGAATCCCTGGTGATTCTAATGCACAGCGGAAGTGAGAACTGCTGGTCTGGGTGTGAGAGTAACTTGCTGTCCGTCCGTGTCCCCAGCCTGTGCTGCGTCCTTCTGCTTTCAAAACTAGTTAGGAAAAGACTCTCCGCCTCCTTGCCTCCTATTCTGAGACTCGTTGGCAGCAAAATGAACATACTTCCTTACAGAAGGAGTTCAGGCGATTCCCATAAGCAGTCCTGGGGTCCAGTGCTGTGAAATGGAATTTCAGAATGTAACCTCCTCCCCTACCATTGCTCTTTCTGCAGCCAACACAGAGGCTCTAGAAGGTCTAAATTGTATAGCACCTACCAATCTTTGATGTTCCTAGCACCTTTCTGCCCCAAGATTTTTGGGTTTTTCTCTTCTTTACTGGGCCTGGCTTCGAATGGAGGTCACTTGGCAGAGTGCAAGTGGGGACGACATCATTTGAGAAAGAGAACAAGGTCTTATGAAGTGGATCTTGTAAAAGGAGGACCAACATTTCATAGTGAGTCATGGAGGAAGAGTAGACATGACTGAAATTGATCTTGAAAAATGAAGCTATATAATGAAGATAAAAGAATCCCATAATCTCCTTTTTACAGACTTTGTACTAATTGTTAGAATGAAGAGTAATTCAGGGCGCCTGGGTGGCTCAGTCATTAAGCGTCTGCCTCCGGCTCAGGTCATGATCCCAGTGTCCTGGGATCGAGTCCCACATCGGGCTCCCGGCTCAGCGGGAAGCCTGCTTCTCCCTCTCCCACTCCCCCTGCTTGTGTTCCTGCTCTCACTATCTCTCTCTCTGTCAAATAAATAAATAAAATCTTTAAAAAAAAAAAAAAGAATGAAGAGTAATTCAAATTTGATTTTTTTTTTTTTAGGGGACCTAATTTTTCTAACAAAGCTGTATGGTAGCATCACATTGGACTTTTTATAACATGATCAGAGAGGGTCAATTTATAAAAAGTATTTGTGGGCTTCATTCTTTTTCCCAAGGGCTTCTCCCAACCCTTTGATATTCAAATCATTACCTTTTGGGATGTATCTCGTCTTTATCCTTGCAGATTTTTTTTCTAGTCTGTTTAATTTGGACAGATCCTCATGCCACAGTGGCTTTGGGAATAGTTCAAGCAATTCGCCAGTATTATTTTGTTCAGTTTTGTGTTCTCCCGTAACTTTGACAAACTTTGTGGCTTTATTTGGCAGTATATCCACACTGCTTCTAAACCTCTAGGTGTCCTCCAAGGACTGACCTAAGCTGGCCCCACCCTCAGGGGCGGGAGCACATCTGGTTGAATGGGAAGGGATATTTGGGAGGATGCAGATTTAACAGCGGCCAGTTCACTGGTGAATATTTTCATGCTATGGCACCTCTGGTTTCCCCATGCAAAATCTTTGAAGATGATAAATCTTCAGATGCCCAGGAATCCAGGAAACACCTTGTACTACAAAAGCAAAACAATAAAAAAAACACAAAACCCTCATCTAGAACATCTTCCCTTTAAATTGTGACATTTGATGGTGTGTGTCTTATCTAAAAGACAGCTTCTAAAGTAGTGGGAAGTCTCATCACTTCTCTGCTGGTGATCAGTATCCATATAACCCGCCTTTCTCTAAATGCCAAACTTTTATTTTCTTGAGTGGGGGTCTCCTTTTACCTAGTCCTGCACTGCAGTTTCTGCTGGAGGTTGTAAGTGCATCCAGATGCTTTCTGAATTTCAGTGCTGTCCTCTCCCTGCTTATTTTAGCAGATGTTTCTTGAGTCAAACATCTTCAATTTATTTGGCAAATAGGACAAGGAAAACTATTTTAAAAAATGCATTCAAAGAGATATACTAATGTGTACATTTGAAATGTGTACCTTTGAAAGTTTTCCCCGGATAGAGATAAAATTCTAAATAAATTTGAAAAAAGCAGCAGTTAGCAAATCATCTTTCCCTAGACAATTAGTTCAACCTACCTTTTTACAATCCAGAACATTATAGAACCAGCTCTTGCGTGCTGGTAGAGAAAACCATTTCAATTCAAGACTAGGTGTGGGCATGCCTCACTGCCCTTATAAAAATGACATTAGGCAACCCAATTCTGTGTCAACAGGGTCATTGTGCCAAAGAGTCGTCTATCAACGACAAGAACAACTGGAAAACTGTTTCCAGTGCCTTTTCTGTCATCGATTTTACTGAAGATGACCTCGAGGTATGAGCCCCAAGGGTGGAACTGCTGGTCAGTCGGGTCTGGGATTGACAAAACAATCCTGGTATCTTGGTGGCCACCTAGTAGGGTTGCCAGATTCAGCCAATAAAAACACAGCACACCTAGCTACATTTTAATGGTCACCATTATTTGGGGTTACCATTTGGGACCAAAATTAGTCATTGCTTATCTGAAATTCAAATGTTAACTGTGCGTTCTGCATTTCATCTGGCAGACAAAAGATTTCCCAGTGCTGTATGCAAGGAGGAGGTCATGTTTCGTCCTTCTCTCAAATTCAATCTCAAATATTTAGATGTTCTAGAACTGCAGGATTATCCTTTATTTACACTTCTATTTTTGAACAAAGTGGAGCAAATTGTGGCTTTATAAACATTGTGTTTTTATACCCCCCTTTTTTTTGATGGTTAAAACTATTCTTTCAAGAGCCGGAATTTAAAATATTATATATATATATATATATATGTATATATATATATATATATATAATCTGTATATATCTGGGATCATGGCATTTGCATATAAAATGGTTTATTGGTGGGGAGGGGTGGGGAAGATATAAAAATAGAAGTGTCCTGTGTCAGAGATTGGGGGAGGCATCCTCCCCACCCTGTGCTGAGGCTCTTTATCCCTCTTCCCTTGACACCTGTCCTGTGATGACATTCATCAGTTAGGTGGCTGCTCTTCTCTCCCTGTTCTCCTCGCCCTTTCCCACGTTCCTAGAATCTCTTCGGGATTATCGCCAGCGTCCTGCACCTGGGGAACATTGGTTTTGAAGAGAACCACCAAGGCTCTGCCACCATACCAGACACCCATGAGATCAAATGGATCGCCAAGGTGATGTTCCACTTTTGAAGAGCACAGGAAAGGCCCGGCCCTTTTTGGAGGTGGAAGGGCAGGAGAGGGGAGCTCGAGGCAGCTGGATGCCCAGGTCCCAAGTGGCTAACACCGGGTCCATCCGGCTGATACTGCCTAGGAGAATTAAAGAGCGTGGGGACAGGTGAGGGAGTGGGCAAAAGCCAGCTTGTCAAAAGATCGAATGTGATCTGTTTTGCATTTAAAGATTTATTTATTTATTTATTTGACAGAGACAGAGCGAGAGCAGGAACACAAGCAGGGGGAGTGGGAGAGGGAGAAGCAGGCTTCCCGTGGAGCAGGGAGCCCGATGCGGGGCTCGATCCCAGGACCCTGGGATCATGACCTGAGCCGAAGGCAGACGCTTAATGACTGAGCCACCCGGGCGCCCCTGTTTTGCATTTAAGCACGATTATCAGTCAGGGCATATAATCCTGGGTCTGGAAATTGCACCAGTTCTTTGTAAATTGGCAAAAAATCCAATCCAGTCACTGAATGGCATTTTGGTTTCCATTTTGACAGCTCTTGGGGGTGCACCCGTCCATCCTTCTGGAAGCTCTCACCCACAGAAAGATTGAAGCCAAAACTGAGGAGGTAAAAATGGCTCTAGGTGGAAATGCACCTGCCTTCCCTGCTACAGCTGCTGCCTGCCTCATAGAAGAGCAGGATGGTGGTCCTGGAGGAGGCCAGACCCCAGCCTTCCAGCTCCTGCAGGGGTCTCCTGCCTCAGCCTCCCCATCCCCAACAATTACACCAAACTCTCCATGCCTCCCTTTCACCATGCCTTTCCTCCATGAGGTCTTTGCACATCCTGTTCCCTCTGTTTGAACACAGTTCCCTGTGCTTCTCTAATTAATACCTTCTCACCCTTCAGTTCCTGGGGTCATGTCCTCAAAGAGCCTTCCTGATCATCCCACCCCTATCATAAAGCACCATAGGTATCTCCTCACATTGCTCTCAGCTCGCAGCATGACTGTGTGTGAATCGTGAATGTCCCATCCACAAACTGTGAGCCCACAGATGCTAGAACTATTTGTCTCAGTCACGGCTGTATCTCAGCAGCTCCATGCCTGGCACGTAGTAGGCACTCAAGAAATAGCTCCTGCCTCGATGCTTGCAGGTGGGGTTGGTGTCTTCCCCCCAGCACATATCCTTCACTGACCGTCATTAAAGGCTAATTTGAAAACTCAGGAGGGGGTGGGCTTTTTTTTTTTTTTTTTTTTAAACCACTATAGTGATGCACTTGTTGTTGTTCTCAGGTAATATGCCCATTGACACTAGAACTCTCTGTCTACGCTAGAGATGCAATGGCCAAGGCCGTTTACGGACGAACATTTACATGGCTGGTCAACAAAATCAATTCCTCCTTAGTGAACAAGGTTCGTCCACATGTTTTTGGTTGACTCACTCTCAGTAACGTGGTAATGTTTTATAACTGACATCATCACTCTAAAGAATTTGTAAGCATCAGCCGTTGGCTCCTGATGGGCAGGGTTGGTGTCCTTCAGCGTCTACGTTTCCAGCACACAGTAGGCTCACAAAAATGCCCGTTAAATGATTGTGTCTCAAAGTGTGGGATGCACAGTATTTGCAGTATGCCAGATGGCTTTTGTTGTACACAGAAATTTTTGACTTTAACAGTAGTATGTTTTAACATGTATAAGAAAAAAATATGAGTCCTTCAAATTTACCCTAAGTGGAATTATTTAAGTAATAAGGGGGGAGTTTATTCACAGCTAGAAATTAAGGAAAGGGTGCTGGGGCACAGAGTACATTATTGTAAAACTCAAGGAGGTAGTATGTAAAGGACAGATTTGGAAGGCTCAGGATACCATACAGGATGTTAAATTGTGGCCCTTTCAGAAAAAATAGTCCTAATCTCTTTAAATATCCATCCTGTCTGACAGCACTTAGTCCTCTGTTTAAAATGATATTCAAACCACCTGTCCTGTCTCCTGGATAAACATCTCCTTTGCTGCTGTCTGTAGAGGTCTCGCTCTTTCTTTGGGATTGATGTGGCCTCGGGAGACCGAGAAGAAGCAAGGGAATGAATTAGGAGGGGAAGGTCTCACTTCTCGGGTGGGTCGACACGGAACCTGCGGTGGGATGCTGTGAGGCTTCAAGCCAGAGGAGTGCGCTGGGAAATTCATTTCCATCCTACGATTCCTCTGTGAGCCAATGTTGGAAGGAGAGAAGGTGTGAGCTGTATAAGCAAGTCCCAGCTTTGGAGGCAGCTACTGGGTCTTAAGAGTCATTAAGTAAATGACCTAACAACAAGCAATGTGTGTTACCTTGACTAGGATTTCACCAAGAAAACTGTGATCGGATTGCTGGATATCTATGGGTTTGAGGTCTTGGACAAGAATGGGTGAGTTTGTCATTACTTACTGGTCCTCTGTTCTTCTTTAAGGTCTGAGTCTGGTTTAAGGCATCTCTAGTGTTATTGGAATTGGTTTTCCCATCCTCAGAAATTCTCTGCGTTTCTATAGCCACTAATTCATAGACTGTCCCAGAATTGGAATAACCATAAAAAATGAAAATGTTGGGATGCCTGGTTAAGCATCTGCCTTTGGCTCAGGTCATGATCCCAGGGTCCTGGGACCGAGTCCCATATCGGGCTCCTTGCTCAATAGGGAGCCTCCTTCTCACTCTGTCTGCCGCTTCCCCGGTTTGTGCTCGCTCTCTCTCTTCCTGACAAATAAATAAATAAAATCTTAAAAAAAAAATGCAAACGTCTTTTAGCTTGACTCTTTGGATCTATTTAGTAAATGATGTGATTAATAAGGACTTTGCTTTCTCTGTTAAAAAGCATCTTTAGGGTGCCTGGGTGGCTCAGTTGGTTGAGCGACTGCCTTCGGCTCAGGTCATGATCCTGGAGTCCCGGGATCGAGTCCCGCATCGGGCTCCCTGCTTGGCAGGGAGTCTGCTTCTCCCTCTGACCCTCTTCCCTCTCATGCTCTCTGTCTCTCATTCTCTCTCTCTCAAATAAATAAATAAAATCTTTAAAAAAAAAAAGCATCTTTAAAAATAAGTAAATACAGTTTTTGGTCTACATGTGTAGCTCTAGTTATTTAAATTTTGCATCTCGAGGCACATGGGTGGCTCAATCGGTTAAGCGTCTGCCTTCAGTTCAGGTCATGATCCCAGGGTCCTGGGACGGAGCCCTGCTTCGGGCTCCCTGCTCGGTGGGGAGCTTGCTTCTCCCTCTCCAGCTCCCCCTGCTTCTGCTTTGTTTCTTCATCTGTCTCTCTGTCAAATAAATAAAATCTTTTAAATAAATTTTTGCATCTCCAGTTTTGAACAGTTCTGCATCAATTACTGCAACGAGAAACTCCAGCAACTGTTAATTGAGAGAACCCTAAAAGCAGAACAGGCAGAATATGAAATGGAAGGTATAGAGGTAAAACATTTTAATATTTTCTCCTCATTTGATTTCCTACTCTAGCAAAAGTGATTCGCTTGAGCAATAATATTTCACTGGAGATTTTATCCTCATTAGTACTGGGAATTATTTTTTACTCTTTCTCTGAGTATTTCCTAGGAAATTACTCTGACATTCAGAAAGTTTTTTTTTAATGTTGGAGATAAAAATCAGATTTTGGAAAAATAACATTGGAAAATCACTTTAAAAGAGAGATTTTATGTTCATCTAAATCCTCCTTGGAGAATTCTTTTCTCTTTGTCATTTTAGTGGGAGCCAATTCAGTATTTCAACAACAAGATCATCTGTGATTTGGTGGAAGAGAGACACAAAGGAATCATTTCCATTCTGGTGAGAAAATTAATGTTGGCTTAGAGTCTTCGTACGGTGTTGCCAACACGCAGAAGAATTTCCCCCCGGGCTTCAAAGGGTTGCTTAGCCTGAGCGGAAAACCAGAATACATAAAGGAAGGTTTTACAAAGAACGTCCGTTGATCCTGAGCTGAGGCTCCTTGGGATGCACCTGTGACTTTATCTTAAACGGTTGCACCTTCTGAGAACACCCATGGCCACCAATCCACAATTGTTCCAATTTAGACATCACTGTTTTTAAATCTAAAGGCCAATGAAAAATTATTTCTTTGCCTTTCCATTTGCGCTCATCTCCCTTCTAACGAAAATAACCGGTCTCTTTTCTCCTCCTGCCCCCTCCTCCACCTAACTGTTGTGGGAACAAGATTCTAAAGCCCAATAGGGACATTAATGGGTGGTGACTGTAGTTACCAGGGACATGGGCACCACCTGGATTCAGATCCCAGCACCCCCCCCCCCCCGCCATTGCTTACTAACTATGTAAACTTAGGTGGGTGGTTTAACCTCTCTGAGCTCCAATCTCCTTATCTTTAAGTGGGTGCAATGATAGTACTCAGAATTATTTTTCACTCTTTCTCTGAGTATTTCCTGGGAAATACTTAAGAGGAGTTGTAAGGACGAGTTGAGATTGTATATGCACAGGGCTTAGAATTATGCTGCTGTGTGGTAAGCATTCAGACTATTCACTCAACAGATACTCATCAGTGCTCACTTGGTACCATGATTGTACCTTGTGCTTTGGGACGCAGCAGTGGACAAAACAGATCAAAACCACTACACCCATGAGGCTTTAAATTCTAGCACAGAGACTGGCAAGAAACAGGTTAATGGGCAAAATTAGTAGGTTGTACAATGAAGGAAAAAACAGACAAGATTAGATGTGGTGGGGAGGACGATTCAATTTTAGGTAAGATGGTCTGGGAAGAGCCGTGTGGACCTCTGGAGAAGCATGTTCCAGGAAGTACAGACTGACCTCAGCTATTCTGTGTCACTCCATGCTCATACAGATTCCTAGACTAATATTTTTAAATATTTTAGTGATAAATACTTGTTTCTATGTGGTTTTCCATAGATGGAATCAGGAAGCATAGAGATGCTACTTAAAGAGAGTTGCCTCACCAAACTGAACCCTGGTGGGGTTTTTTTTTTCTTGCTGTTTTAATAAAAACTGCAGGGTTGATTCATTTTTTAAGATGGTCCATTAAATGCTAACAATGTTAAGGACCCGAAATAGGAAATAGACACAGCTGGAGAAATGTGAAAAATTAGATGCAGCTTTCTTGCCATGAAGATTTTGCTCCTAGTAAAAGGGGGTATGTTTTTGGCCAGCAATGACTGGTTAAGAGAAAATGAGGTGGTATGTTTAAGTAAGCTGGTCATGGAGGCTGTGGAATGTCCTTGGGAAGACTCTGGAAATATGGCAGTCTGATGGGTGGGAGAGTTGATTTTTCAAAGAATTTCCCATCCCTCTGAGACGCTAGGCACATGTAACGGATCACTGCCCTCCCACCCCCAATGTTCACCTGAACTTGTGTTAGATGACAAGATTTTAGTCCAGTACATTCTGCCACAGCTGGTAAGGACATTTAAACTTAGAATTGATGGCGTGTGATGGATGCTATAGATCGAGTCCTCTCCTTTTCTCTGGAAGGATGAAGAATGTATCCGTCCTGGTCCTGCTACAGACTTGAGTTTCCTGGAGAAATTGGAAGAGAAAGTAGGCAAGCATGCACACTTCCAAACGTATGTATCTCATTTGACAAGCTGTTGTATGGGGAAGCTCATCGTATATCCACTTTCTTGGGTATCTGGGCAGTGGACCCCATAGTTATTCTTCATTCACTTCTTCATACATTGAAATGTGATGCACCATAATGATACACCAAGTCATATATATGCATACCTTTTGTTAGTAGAAATCAAATTCAAATGAATTCCAGGTAGAATGTTCTAAGATTTTGTATCTTTCTTTATGATTGTTACATTTTGGTTGGGGTCACGTGCATCAAATAGTCTTTTTTAATGGTCTTTTTTGAAGTTAGGTTTAAAATATAAAATACATATAGTGATATGTGTATATCTGAAGTATACAACCCAATGAATCTTTACATTGTATGTACTTCCCTCATCACCACCACCAGAGCAAGATATAGAGCATTTATAACATCCCAGAAAATTGACTAGAAATTTAATTTAGTCTTTGAGACCAGGAAGAGAGAGTTGAATATATCATGCTCAGGAGTCCTAAAGCCCTGGTCTTAGATCCCAGCTTAGCCACTTATAAGACATGTGACTTACTGGGCGCCTGGGTGGCTCAGTTGGTTAAGCAACTGCCTTCGGCTCAGGTCATGATCCTGGAGTCCTGGGATCGAGTCCTGCATCGGGCTCCCCGCTCAGCGGGGAGTCTGCTTCTCCCTCTGACCCCCCCCCCCATGCTCTCTCTATCTCATTCTCTCTCTCAAATAAGTAAATAAAATCTTTAAAAAAAAAAAAAAAGACATGTGACTTACTATACCAAGCAGGTAGCTACATAAATTATCTAATACACAAATTATCTAATAAATATCTGTCCGTGACAAAGACTCAGTAAATGGTAGTGGCTTTATCAGAGCTTTTGTAGAATATTGCAAGGATAAGTAAATGAATCAGAAATGGAAAAACTAATTATGTTCACAAATGGAATAATAGATAGCCATGAGAATATACAATCTGTAACTACATGCAGTGATGTGGGTAAATCACAGAACATGTAAACGAGAACTCAGACACAAAAGAATATATACTGTACGATTCCATTTCTGTAAAGTATAAAACCAGATAAAAACCAACCTGTTGTGTTAGATGTCAGGTCATAACTGGAAAGGGCTCAAGGTGGTGGTGGGGGTAATTCTCAGGGGGCTGGTAATATTCTGTTTCTTGATCTGGGTGCTGGTTACATGGATGTGATTATTGTGCCCAAATTCACTGAACTGTATACTTAGGATATCTGCGCTATCAATATATATGCATATACATTTCAAGAAAAGGCTATAAAAAATTAGGAATCACCAGAATCTGAAAAATGATCTTTTGTGACTATTTTAGTCACTCAACATCATAAGAATGTAAGGCAGTAAAATTGTTTCTTAGTTGTCACCTAGAAAAAAAGAGACGTTATTTCATTGTATAAGAAAGTGTTTCTGTGGCTCACATGTGTTTTTTTAATTCCTCAGTTCTTAGAAAAAGGATCTAATTTTTAAGTTTTTATTTCAATTCCAGTTAGTTAACATACAGTATAAAAATAGCTTCCGGTGTACAATATAGGTGATTCAACATTTCCATACATCACCCCGGGTGCTCATCACCACAGGTGCCCTCCTTCATCCGCATCCCTATTTCCCCCATTCCCCACCCCCCCCCCCCCCCCCCCCCCCCCGCCGTCACCATCAGTATGTTCTCTATAGTTAAGAGTCTGTTTCTTGATCTGTTTTTCTGTCCTTTTTTCCCCCCTTTGTTCATTTGTTTCTTAAATTCTACATATGAGTGAAATCATACGGTGTCTTTCTCTGACTTCACTTAGCATTATTGTCCCTAGCTCCATCCATGTTGTTGCAAATGGCAAGATTCTATTCTTTTTTATGGCCGAGTAATATTCCATCGTGTATCTATACACCGTATCTTCTTTATCCATGCATCAATCGATGGACACTTGGGCTGCTTCCATAATTTGGCTATTGTAGTTAATGTTGCTTATATAAACATGGGGGGGGGCATGTATCCTTTTGAATTAGTGTTTTTGTTTTCTTGGGGTAAACACCTAGTGGTGCAATTTGCTGGATCGTGAGGTAGTTCTATTTTAACCTTTGGAGGAACCTGCATACTGCTTTCCAGAGCGGCTGCACCAGCTTGCATTCCTACCAGCAGTGCAAGAGCCTTCCCCTTTCTGCACAGAGAGGGATCTAATACTAGAGAGACCTTTGCGTGTTTGTCAAGGCTTCCCTCGCGCTCTTCGCTCCACATATCCGTGCCTTTTGTTGCGTGACCTTGAACGGTTCCGTTCGTGTCTATTTCTGTCTTGCCGCAGCCGGAAGCTGGCGGGGCCCAAGGGCCGGAAGAGGATTGGCTGGATGGAGTTCCAGCTCTCCCACTACGCCGGGGAGGTCACCTACTGCACCCAAGGCGAGTGTTGCAGCCGCGCAGGTGCCCCTGTGTCCACGGAAGACCTGGCTGTCCGTCCATCCCAAACGCTCCCTCGCCCTGCTTGCAGGCATGCCACCTGAAGGGTTTTATTCATGACTTAACGTCCAGCCACTTCATTTCACCCATTTATTTACACAACCATCACCACAGTGCATTTTAGAACACTTCACCCCCCAAAAAGAAACCCCGCATGCATTAGCAACCACTCCGTTTGCCCCAGCCCCCTCCCCCACAGCCCTAGGTTACGAACTCCTCTGTTTTCTGTCTCTGCAGATTTGCCCCATATAGATGGGGTCTCACAATATGTGGTCTTTTGTGTCTGGCTTCTTTCACTTACCATCGTGTTTTTGAGGTTCTCCCATGTTAATTATTTTTATTGCTAAATCATATTCCATTCTCCGGATAGACCCCATTTTGTTTATCCTTTCATCAGTTCATGGGTGTTTGGGTTTGTTCACACTTTTGAGCTATTAGTAATAAGGCTCCTGTGAACATTTTCTTTCACAGCGTTTAAAACACATTTTCCTTGGTCACTTCTGCTTTAGGTTCTGAATTATTTTCACTTCTTTCTTTTCTTTTTTCTTTTTTTTTACATTTTTTAAAAGATTTTATTTTTATTTATTTGAGAGAGCGAGAATGAGAGACAGAGAGCATGAGAGGGAGGAGGGTCAGAGGGAGAAGCAGACTCCCTGCTGAGCAGGGAACCCGATGTGGGACTCGATCCCGGGACTCCAGGATCATCACCTGAGCCGAAGGCAGTCGCTTAACCAACTGAGCCACCCAGGTGCCCTACATCTTTTTAAATTTAGTACATCATTGGTTTTGATATAATGTTCAGTGATTTGTTGGTTGCATATAACACACGGTGCTTATTTTTTTTTTAAGTAGGCTCCGTGCCCACGGTGGGGCTTGAACTCATGACCCTGAAATCGGGAGTCACATGCTCTACCGACTGAGCCAGCCAGGCCCCCCTAAATCATTTTCACTTCTAAGTAAGTTTATTTCGCTAAAAATCTTTAAAAATCAATACATTTTTTTCTCTTAAATTCCCAGTGGTATAAAAACAGAAAACATTTAAAAATAGGATGACTCTCTCTGTGGAGATAATCAATCGATTTTTGTTTAAAGAATAATATACATGTAAGGCTGGAAGTTGCTGTCCATACAGAAAAGTACAAAAAGGAAACCAAAAGCCCCTTTTACTCCTAGCTTCTCCCTGAGGTAACCACAAGAACCAACAGTTTCTTGTACTTTTTCAGGAAAATAGAAATATACAAAAATATATATATATATACATGCGGGTGCACACATACACATCCAAACAGCACACAGGTGCACCCAAAACTAACACAGGTTATTATTTTGTGTTCTCTATTTTGCATCTTTTCATTTAATGACTATTAGAGATCATTTGGATTCCAGTTAACACTCAGTGAGCACTTACTGGGGGCCAGGCACTGTCCCAGTGCTTTACCTCTGTTGTTCACTTAAAGCTCACAGAACCCTTTTATTATCATATATTATCCATTCTTCACAGTAGGCTACAGATCCCATCACGTTTCTTTTGAGAGACTACAGGCACTCCCTCTAGGGCTGTGTCCTTTGACCCATTTGATGGACACTGCTTGTTTCCAGCTTTGTCTCTTGTAAACACTGCTGTGTTTGCGTCTTTGCATATTTCACTTGGCTCATCGCAGCATGTTCTATACACAGGCTGAGTTCCCAGAACCAGAAGTGGTGCATTGCTCATTTAAAGGTGCTATCAGGGGGCGCCTGGGTGGCTCCGTCGGTTAATCGGCTGCCTTCGGCTCTGGTCATGATCCTGGGGTCCTGGGATTGAGCCCTGCATCGGGCTCCCTGCTCAGCGGAGAGCCTGCTTCTCCCTCTCCCTCTGCCTGCTGCTCTGCCTACTTCTGCTTGCTCGCTCGCTCTCTCTCTGTCAAATAAATAAAAATTTTAAAAAAATAAAGCTTCTATCAGAAGTTAGTTTGGACCTCTTCTAGGTGTGTACCTGAAGAGAGCAGGGACTTGAACAGATATTTGTACACCCACATTCATAGCAGCGTTATTCACAGTAGCCAAAAGATGAAAATAATCCAAGGGTCCATGAATGGCTGCATGGGTCGAGCTCTACATAAACAGCCGGAACGTTATTCGGTCCTAGAAAGGAAAGGAGTTCTGATACGTCACGCCACACAGATGAAACCTTGAAAAAACCTATGTTAATTGAAATCAGCCAGTCACAAAAGGACAAAAACTGTATGATTCTGATGACAAGGTGCCTAGAGTGGCCAAACTCATTGAGACAGAAAGTAGAAAAGTGGTTCTCAGGGGGAGGGGAAATGGGGAATTAGCATTTAATGGGGTCAGAGTTTTCAGCTTGAGAAAATGCGTTCTGGAGACAGATGGTGGTGATGGTTGCACGAGAATGTGACTGTACTTAATGCCGCCAAACACTTAAAAATAGCTAAAATGCTGAATTTTAAGTTATTTATATTTTACCATAATAAAAATGTTAGTTTTGATAGCTCCAAATAGTCTTCTCAAAAGGTTGTATCTTAGATGTTTTTGATACATGTCTTTTTTTTAGCAGGTTTTGATTTTTTATTTTTTAAGTAGACTCCATGCCAGGCGTAGAGCCCATCGTGGGGCTTGAACTCACAACCCTGAGATCAAGACCTGAGCTGAGATCAAGAGTCGGACGCTTAACCGACTGAGCCACCCAGGTGCCCCTGGTGTTGATTTTGTAATGTCATTTAGTTACTAATATTATTAACTGACTAGGTTTTAAGTGAGCACTTAAAAACCAAATTTTAACATTGGAAATGGCACGTCCTCCTTTGTATGAAGATACTGTTGGGTCCCTCTATAGTCCTAATGCTTCAGTTTCACTTTCCTCAGCGGTGGGGATGATTTTTCTCACCTGGCTTCCCCTGGCCACTCTTGAAATTCAATACTCCCTCCATTGTTTTGATGTCATTCCTTTTTTTTTTTTTTTAGATTTGATTTATTCACTTATTTTAGAGATAGCGTGCAAATATGGGGAGGAGAAGAGGGAGAGGGCAAGCAGACTCCAAGCTGAGTGCAGAGCCTGACACAGGGCTCAATCCCATGACCCTGGGATCAGGGCGCGAGCCAGAAGGAAGAGTTGGACGTTCAACCGACTGAGCAACCCAGGCGCCCCTCGATGTCATTCCTTGTTTGCATAGCTCTTTGCTACTGGACTAGGACATGTGTACAATGCTTAGCATAAAGGCTCTACATTCGTGTGATAGCTCGTGAGAGGTTAGACGACAGTGTGTGCGCGCCGTAAATTCAATTCTGAGGACCTTGTTCTCAACCAGGGATGGGATTAGTCTTCCAGGAACATCTGGCAATGTCTAGAGACAAATTTGGTTTTCCCAGCTGGGGAAGGTGCTGCTGGCATCGAGTGGGTAGAGGTCAGGGATGCTGCTAACCATCTTACAATTCACAAGACAGTCCCCACAATAAAGAATTCTCCAGCCCCCAAATGTCAGTAGTGCCAAGGCTGAGAAACTCTGATCTGAGCCTAGGAGATTATTCTCAGGATTTCCCTTTGCAGTCAATTGGGATGGAATTGCATTTTTAGGCAAAACCAGTGATTCAAATAATTTTCAATGTTTTACAGGATTCTTAGAGAAAAACAATGATCTCCTCTACAGACATCTGAAAGAAGTAAGTCTGGAATTTAACTATATGTATTTCTGATGGTATCACCCATGACACTGATTTGGGGGTAGATTTGGCCTTCTGGATTTTTCTGTTCAATGCATTATGTTAGAACTCCATCATGTCGGGCGCCGGGGTGGCTAAGTCGGTTAAGCGGCTGCCTTCGGCTCAGGTCATGATCCCAGGGTCCTGGGATCGAGTCCCACATCGGGCTCCCTGCTCAGCGGAGAGCCTGCTTCTCCCTCTCCCTCTGCCTGCCTCTCTGCCTACTTGTACTTTCTATCTCTATGTCAAATAAATAAATAAAATCTTTAAAAAAAAAAAAAAAAAAAGAACTCCATCATGTCATGCCCAGAACAGATATTCAAGATCATCTGTATGATATGCCCTTGATTCAAGAATGTGTGTTGGCCGTGCTGTGTGCTGGGCTAGTTCTGGGCAGTGCTCATTCTCATGGGGCTTACCATGGGGGCGGGAGTGGCCAAGAATATATATGTACAGTTGACCCTTGAACAACATGACCCTGCCAATCCCCTGTGCAGTCAAAAATCCACGTGTAACTTTTAACTCTCCCAAAACTTAACTACCAGTGGCCTACTGTTGACCGGAAGCCTTGCTGATACATAAACAGTCGATGAACACATATTTTGTATGTTCTGTATTATATACTATATACTGTGTTCTTACAATGAAATAAGCTAGAGAAAAGAGAATATTATTAAGAAAGTCCTAAGAAAAATACATTTACAGTCCTGTACTGTAAAAAAAAAAAAAAATATCTGTGTATAAGGGGATCCACATGATTCAAACCCATTTTGTTCAAGGGTCAACTGTACACGAATAAGTTACCCATTGGTGAGCAGTGCTACAAAGAAAGTAAGGAAACACGATTGAGAGGGATATTTTTAATTTAGTTTAGGAGATCAGAGAAAACACCCCTATGGAGGTGACTTTGGCTGAAACCTGAGTGAGAATGGTATTGGCTGTGGAAAGATCGGGCTGACTCCAGATTGCAGGACCGGTATGTGCAAAGGCCCTGAGGCCCAGATGAGTTCAGTGTGTGTTCAGTGAGGGGTATAATGTTAGGAGAGGGGACTGAGCCCAGCAGGGTCAGGTCCCCAGGGAGGAGCAGAGATTTTTTTATTCTGGTGCAGTGGGAATATACCGGGGTAGCATGAACAGAGGATGAGAAAACTGAGACCGAGAAGTCTCGACTTGCTCAAGGTCACATCATGAAGCAGAGCTGGAGCTGAGATTAGCCCCTGAGGCTGCCACTGCATGTCCCAGTCTCCTTCCATATTCCTCACTGATCAGAAAAACCTTGGGTGTTTTGAAGCCTTACTTTGTATTGAAACAGTTACCTATTTTATAAAAATTGGGTTTTAGTTAATTAGCTTGGTCTACAAAAAGCTTAAATGTAGGGAGACCTTTGCAGAGTGAACACACAGACTGTTCATTTCAGGAGTACCTTCTGGCCTTTCCCCATCTTTCTCTGCCCAATCTCTGGGCTTCAGGATAGAGAGCTATTCCTAACTTTGGATCTCTGCTCTAGGCTGAGTGTTGGCCCCACCTCTTCCCAACGGGGGGTTCTTGAGCAGATTTCCCCATTGGTGGGGTGGGTCTGGTGGTGCCTCCCTCCCAGAGTTGTGAATGACACGGGAGTGGAAGGGCCCGGCTGACCCAGGGAACGCAGTGCCAGGCTCTAGGCTTTGCCTCTGCACACCACGCCCATGCCCTTCACAAACCCACCCACGGAGGGTGCTCCCCGTGGAAAACTCTCAGAGTCTGTCACTTCACCAGCCAGGGTTGACGCTCCTCGCCCTTTCTTTTGACTTCAAGATGGGTCGTTTCTAATGTGTTCACTCCTGTTCACAAATTGCCCTTTCATGCCATCATTAAGTGCAGAATTAGAGTGGAATAAACGTATTTTTTTTTATAGGTTAACTGGAGAGGCAGGGTTTTTTTTTTTAAGATTTTATTTATTTATTTGAGAGAGAGCAAGAGCAAGAGCACAAGCGGGCGGAGAAGCAGAGGGAGAGGGAGAAGCAGGCTCCCCAGT
This sequence comes from Neomonachus schauinslandi, assembly GCF_002201575.2. Taxonomy (NCBI): domain Eukaryota; kingdom Metazoa; phylum Chordata; class Mammalia; order Carnivora; family Phocidae; genus Neomonachus; species Neomonachus schauinslandi. The sequence goes on from NC_058416.1 coordinate 75,282,378, forward strand.
GAGCAGGGAGCCCGACGCGGGGCTCAATCCCAGGACCCTGAGATCATGACCTAAGCCCGAGCCGAAGGCAGACGCTTAACCGACCGAGCCACCCAGGTGCCCCTAAACAATTTTTTTTTTTTAATTTAAAGAAACATTGAATTGTGGTAAAATGCATGTACCATAAATTTACCGTCTCAACTGTTTTAAAATGTGCATTTCAGTAGCATTAAGCACCGTCCTCCAGGATCCTTTTCGTCTTGGAAAACTGAAACTCTGCCCCCGTTTAAAACACTAACTCCCCGTTCCTCCTCCCTCAGCCCCTGCAGCCACCACCTTACTTCCCGTCTCTCTGAATTTGATTCCTCTAGGAACCTCATGTAAGTGGGGTCATACAGTATTTGTCCTTCTGTGTCTCATTTCTGTCCCTTAGCATAAGGTCCTCAGTTTCATCCATGTCCCCACACGTGTCACAATTTTCCTCCTTCTTAAAGGTCAAATGATATTTCATTGTGTGGATATAAAGAAAAGAATTTTAGTGTCGAATTAATTGTTTTTTAATTAAAGATTTTTGGGGCACCTGGGTGGCTCAGTCAGTTGAGTGTCCTCCTCTTGATTTCGGCTCAGGTCATGATCTCAGGGTCATGAGATTGAACCCTGAGTTGGGCTCCACGCCGAGCATGGAGCCTGCTTAAGATTCTCTCTCTTCCTCTCCCTTTGCCCATCCCCACTCTCTCTCAAATCTTTTAAAAATATAAATTAAAGATTTTTGGTAATGCAGATTATTTTGAGAATGTGTGCACAGGGGGGAAAAATCAAACTGCCCTAAAGCTGGTGTCCTTGACCCCATGTCACCAACACTCTCTCCTGAGAGCCAGCTGTTCTAGGCATTTGATTGTGTATCTTTCCAGGGATGGTACAGACCAAGAGGTGTATGTATCTCCCTCTTTTTCCTTTCTCTTTATACAATAATCACACACTGTACATGTGGTCCTCATCTTATTTTGTTCTTTTTTTTTTTTTTTTTTTTTTACTTAACACCGTATCTTGGAGATCATTCTTCAAGAGCTGGTTCTTTCTCTAGCAGCTGGACTAGGAACAGAGATAGCTTCACTGTGTCAGAGGAAAAACAATCCGATGGCCTCACCTTATAGACAGAGCAGTGGATCTAGTATTTAAACATTTCCTTCCATGTTTGTCTTTTTTCCCATCTTGTTCAAGTGCTCCCAAAGCAAATGGCTCTGGGCTGTTGTGCGCACTTAACGCAAGTTTCCTGAACACAGCTTAGGGACTTCTGAAGCAGTGAATGCGGAGCTCATTTCCTTTACTTGCAGGTGCTGTGCAGGTCCAAAAACCGCATCCTGAAGGAATGCTTCCTGGTGGCCGAGTTAGAAAACCGGAGAAGGCCACCAACGGTGAGTGGGGGCGGAAATGCCCATGCGGAATTGGAAAGGTGGTAAAAATCAGCCAGAGGGTGCAATGATTCTCAGTTACCTGTACATTTTAAATTGTCCTTCCTTTTTCTGAAAGTGTCACTCTCTAACACATACTACTAAATATATATTTTCCGAGTGTAGCAACCAGAGTGTTTATTTGCAGACACTCACTGAGCGCCCACTGTGTGTCAGGCACTTTGCGGGGGCACGAGATTTAGCAATAACGGAATGGATGAGGTCCCTGTTCTCATGGGGCGTATAATCTAGTGGGAGAGAGTATAGGAAAACACCGTCAAAGAAAGAAGGAACTTAGCACAAATGTCAAAAAGAAGGAACTTAGCACAAGGAAATGGGAGGCCGATGGGCGTAATGGTCTCAATGGCAATACTGACTCCCACGAGGTGCTCACCACGTATTTGCTGAGTAAGGAAAGCACCCTGGACAGGTGCTTGTCCAGCCTCTGCTTGACCAGCCTGAGCTTGCACTTATCAGGCCAGAACACCCAAAACCTCCTCTTAGTGGGCAAGATGGTAACGGGTAGGGCAGTATGTCGGGGGCTGGGATCTAAAGAGCTGGAGTCTTGTGCCCTAGCCAATTTTCTCTGTATTTACTGGGAGAAGCAATATCTACCTAGCTCATTCTCTCTCTCTGAAGGTGGGGACTCAGTTCAAAAACAGCCTGAGCAGCCTTCTGGAAATCCTCATCTCTAAGGAACCTTCGTACATCCGTTGCATCAAGCCCAATGAGAGGAAAGAACCCAGTGAGTCGTGAATCATTCTGAACACTGAGCTCAGGGAAATGAGGCTGGGAGGAAAGCCCAGATGGCAGTGGGTTAAAATCCTTAAAAAAAAAAAAAAAAAACCCCACAGCCTTGCTCCATGTCCTTTGTACATGAATTCTTTTCATTTTTAAATAATAGAAGGCAAATGAATAGGGAGGGAGAGTTTTTCTGATGGTCCTGAGTGAGCATTGCTCAGAGCCTGGCCAGTTTCAGGAGCAACACAGCTGAGTCATACAGATGTCAGAGGTGAGGGGAGCAGTGTTGTTTCTCTCCAGCCAGGGAACGGTCTTCCGAGAAGGTCTATGACTTGGGCATCTTCCAAGCTCATGCGGTACAACACTGTTGTATGGAAGGCAGGCAGGAAGAGCAAATGAATGAAGCAGACTGGATGTAAGGCAATAGGGAGTGGAGGGGACTGTGGCAAACTGCAAAGGGCACATGCTGTCCAAAGGGGCAGCCCTCTTCCCTTCCAACCAGTTGTTGCCATGTGGAACTCTAGCCCAGAATGGCCAGATATCATGGTTTTTTAAAGAGAAACCAGAAATCCAGATTTTCCTGTAAAATTCCCCCCCATTAAAACACACACACAAACACACACACAATTAGGACCTGACAAAATTTGCCCGTGGCCAGATCCAGCCCACGGATGGTCAGCTTGCAGCCTGTGGTCTGTCTTGGTTGAAACAGAGCCATGGGGTCCTTTACTGTCACTCTCCCTTCTGTGTTTCTAAAGACAAGTTTGACGACTTGCTCATAAGGCATCAGATCAAGTACCTGGGACTGATGGAGCACCTTCGGGTGAGACGGGCAGGCTTTGCATACCGGCGGAAATACGAGCATTTCTTGCAAAGGTAACGTTTGTTTTGTTGATCCTAAGCTGGTCCAGTCAAAAACCTACTGTGTGGGGAGTCTCTGGGTGTGGCCATGAATCAAAGGCCCTCCCCCAGGGAACTCAGTTGGGTTCTTCTGTAACTGTGATGAACACTAGCATTTTGGAGAATAAGAAGCTGACTCAGTTTACCTCCTTCCCTTCAGCCCCCAAGCCTGTATCTTCTTGGAGTCCAGGAAGCGCAAGGCTGATGCATAGGCTGGTCATGAGGGGGCAGACGTGGGCAGCACACCGCTTGAGTCTGTACATAGTTGCAGAGGACCCTCTTCATGGTGATTGTGGGTGCTGGATTAGTGCCAGCAGTCTGGGAGCGATCCTGTCAGCCTCATGGGCTATCCGGAGAAGCAAGTGTAGTGGGGAACATGGGCATTGAAGCCACACAAACCTGGGTGGGAATCCCCATCTGGTCTCTTCTAGCCATGACCTATTTCCTTATGGGTAACGTAGAGATTAAATTGTCTGCTCTTGGGGAGTTCATCAGGATTTAATGATATAACCCACCGCCACCCAAATTGCTTGTGCACTAATACTTCATTGGTGATGGGCTGTATGTGAATTGTGCAAAAAAAATCAACACATTCTCGCACCCCCAAGGGAAGCATAATGGTTATTTTTGAAGGTCGACATGGTTGAATGTTGGCAATTTCATATTTCAACCTGATTACTAGGCTTCTTTGGAACTACAGCTTTATAAAAATCGTGTACATGAGCTTACATTTTTCATCTAATTTCTTGTATTTTGCAATTTATGTCAAGATTCTGCCTTTTGAAACTTGAGCATTTCCTAGCAGCTCTTATTTTTAGCCCCTGATTTAGTGATCTCAGATCCTTCTTTACAAGGATCATGCTGGTTTTTCTCCCATGAGTCTCATGTCTTGGTAAGTGCTATCTGCTTATTTGCATTTATTAAGTAATAATCTATTTCCTTACTGTTATTTTTATTTAGCTTCTAAGTTAGTTAACATATAGTGCAATATTGGTTTCTGGAGTAGAATTCAGTGATTCATCACTTACGTACAACACCCAGTGCTCATCACAACAAGTGCCCTCCTTAATCCCCATCCCCCATCTAGCCCATCCCCCACCCACATCCCTCCATCAACCCTCAGTTCTCTGTCGTCAGGAATCTCTTATGGCTTGTTTCCCTCTCTCCTTTTTTTCTTCTCCCCCTTCCCATATGTTCATCTGTTTTCTTTCTTAAATTACACATGTGAGGGGTGCCTGGGTGGCTCAGCCGTTAAGCGTCTGCCTTTGGCTCAGTTCATGGTCCCAGGGTCCTGGGATCGAGCCCCGCATCAGGCTCCCTGCTCGGCGGGAAGCCTGCTTCTCCTTCTCACACTCTCCCTGCTTGTGTTCCCTCTCTCGCTGTGTCTCTCTCTGTCAAGTAAATAAAATCTTAAAAAAAAATAACAGGTGAGATCATATGGTATTTGTCTTTCTCCGACTGACTTATTTTACTTAGCATAATACACTCTAGTTCTATCCACGTCCTTGCAAATGGCACGATTTCATTCTTTTTGTTGGCTGTGTAGTATTCCATTGTATGTATATACCACATCTTCTTTATCCATTCATCTGTTGATGGACATTTGGGCTCTTCCCATAGTTTGGCTATTGTTGATAATGCTGCTATAAACATCGGGGTGCACGTGACCCTTCAAATCTGTATTTTTATCTCCTTTGGGTAAATACCCAGTAGTGTGATTGCTGGATCATAGGGTAGTTCTCTTTTTAGCTTTTTGAGGAACCTCCATACTGTTCTCCAGCCTCACTGTTATGTTAATGATTTATATACCTGCTGATACCCTTTAGCTATAACCCCCTTATCTCCTTACCACCCCAGCCCCAACCCTAAGCAACCACTAACATACTTCCTGTCCCTAGAATAGATTTCCCTATTCTGGAAATTTCATATGCATGGAATCATACAGTACGTAGCCTTTTGTGACTGGTTTCTGTCACTTTGCAGTGTTTTCAAGGTTCATCTCTGTGGTAGCATGTCAGTATTTCATTCCATTTTAGGGCCGAATCATACTCCGTTGTGTGGATAGACCACATTTTATATATCAGTTGATGGGCATTGGGGTGGTTTCCACTCGGGGCTATTATGAATAATGCTGCTAGGAACATGCGTGTGGACATGTGTTTTTATGTTGGGGGAAGGCGTATACCCAGGAGTAGATTACTAGGTCATATGATAACTCAGCGTTTAACTGGTTGAGGAACTACCAGCCTATTTGCCTTTTTTTTTTTAACGTACCTCCCTTGCACCCCGTTTTTGCTTGTCAGCTATTAGTTCATTTTTTTCCCCACATATTCATTTCTTCTGAATCTGACTTCCGGTGGAGATGGCCAGAATTAATAGCCACTGCCCACCCCACCCCACCCCCAGCACATGCGCAGGGCATGTTCCCATTTTTCTGCAGTTTTTGCACTTCATACATCTTTTTTCTACTTTGTCGTCATCTGAGGCTCATTGACTCTGTTGGTAAATACTAGCAAGGTGGGAACTGGGCAGACTGCAGGACCAGCTAGGAGGGCCGGCATGGCCGCAGGTCATGGAGGGGCTGGAGATGCTCAGGGCTGTGCACCCTGCCTGGCACTGCTTCCCTTGATCAGGAAGCAACTGCATCTCAGAGCTGAAATGTCCCTGTCCCTCTACCTGTGGGTGTTGAAGACATCTCCCCATTCCCCCCCTTGTCTGTCTGCCCCATGTCTGGACAGCTTTGATGGTGTGTGCTAGTGATGAGCGTGGACTGGCCAGGTGGGAACAGGGCCTGAGGTCGTACTGTGGTCCCTGGGGTAGGCATGCACCTGCGCCTTGGTGTGTGTGCCTGGACCGAGAGAGGTCATCGTGGAAGAACATGGGATACTTAATGTCTGTCTTCATTCGGGCTGCTGTAACAAAGTACCATAGCCTGGGTGGCTTATAAACAACGGAGAAGTACTTCTCACAGTTTTGGAGGCTGGAAATCCGAGATCAAGATACCAGCATGATCGTGTCCTGGGGAGAACCCTCTCTGGGTTGCATGCAGACTGCCCTTCTCTTGGGTAGGTGGAAAGAGGGCGAGGAAGCTCTCTGGGATCTCTCTTATATAAGAGCACTGACCCCATTCATGGGAGCTCCAGCCTCACGACCTCATCACCTCCCAAAAGGCCCTCACCCCCTAATACCATCATGTGGTGGGTTAGGAGTTCAGCCTGTGAGTTTAGGATGAGGAGACGACATAGACATTCATTCCATGACAATGCCCTTAGTGGACTTTTTCATAAAGTATAGTTCCAGGAAAATAAACATGTTTTTAACAGTTTAAAATTTTAAAATAGAACAAACCACATCACAGTATTAAGGGTAAGAAGCACAGTAGGAACACCGTAGCTAACATTTGTGGAAGTCTTGGACTGTGCCCAGTACTCTCCATGGATTATCTCACTTCGACCTCATGACGGCCACACGAGGAAGGTCTTGTTACTTGCTCACGTTGCAGAGGTGAGGACGCGAAGTGACTTGTCCAGCTCCTGAGCTGGACTTGACCCCAGGCAGTGTGGACCCGATCCAGTGGCTCCAGGGTGTCTAGCTTCTAGCCTTTAGTACATAGGCACTTTGAATTCTGCATTCTCTTATTTCATTATGTTACAGACCATATGGGTTTTTTTTTTATGGTGACTACATCCTAGAAATACATGCTGAAATCAGGATCTTAAGTCATCACTGGATCCAAGTCCGTCATTACTTACCAGGCATGGCACCTTTTCTTCCTGTGCTGACCCATGTTTATTTTATCCATTCATTCATCAGCAGACGGACATTTGGGTTGTTTCTACCTTTTGTCTATGATGAATAATGACACTGTGACGCTGCAAGCGTTCATGTATGAGCTTGTGTTTAGACGTCTGGTTTCATGTCTCTGCGTATATACTTAGGAGTGGAATGGAGTTTCTTGGGTGGAGAGTCTGATGATGTCATTGTTCCATGAAGACAGGCCAGACCCACCCTACTGAAACGGTTTCCCCCTTTTATCTTTCTTGCCAAGTGTATATTTTTGCATTCAAGGAAGTTGGTGTAACAAGTCCGCTAGATTGTGCTGAGTGACTGGCATGTCATAGCTGAGCAAAGCTGACCTCTGGCAGGGGGTGGGGGGCGAGTGTCAGGTCCGATGGCTTTCTAGAGGGCCTCTCCTCTCTGCAGGTACAAGTCCCTGTGCCCAGACACCTGGCCACACTGGCATGGACCCCCAGCCGAGGGCGTGGAACGGCTAATCCAGTACATCGGCTACGCACCGGAAGAGTACAAGTTAGGGAGGTAAGCGGCCAGGAAATCCCCGTTCAAAAGTTCTGTAAAGGAAAAACTCCTGTGTGTGCCTGCTCTCAGTACTTTGCTCACACCGAGAACATTCCACAATACTTCTGAGAGTAGCTGGGTGTCCTACACTTCAATTCTGACACTTTCCACCCCTGGAAGTGTCAGATGCGCAAGATAAGGACTCAGTCCCACAGGACTGTCTATCTCCCACTTCAGATGCCAATTGCAAGTCCCCACTGTCACCTGGGCTTCTGATGGCCGACTGGATATCTATTGGAGGTTCCCAGGACCCCCTCTTTGGGTTTGACGGATTTGCTAGAGAGACTCACAGAACTCAAGACGTTTTACTTACTGGATCACCGGCTTATTACACAAGGATAGAACTCAGGAACAGCCAGATGAAAGAGATGCCTAGGGCGGGGTATAGGCAAAAAGCACAGAGCTTCCATGCTCTCTCCGGGTGCACCCAGAACATCAAACCATGTCCTTTTTGGGGTTTTATGGGAGCTTCATTACACGGCATGGTTGATAAAACCATTGGCCGTTTGGTCATCACTTCAACCCCCAGCCCCTCTCCCCTACCTGGAGGTGGGGCTGAAAGTTCTGAGCCTCTCATTTCAAGATTGGTTCCCCTGACAACCAGCCCCCATCCTTAGGTTATCCAGGGGACTTGGCGGACATCACCTCCTTTGCATAAACTCAGGTGTGGTGTGGTCGAAAGGGATCTGTTATAAGTAGCAAGACACCCATTTCACTTTCATCACTTTGAAACTATCTCAGGAACAAAGTCCAAATATTATAACAAAAGGTGCCCCTAGTGCTCTAATTATAAGGGTTTGGGGAGCTATGGCTCTAGAATGGGACAAAGACAAAATACGTATTTCTTATTATGAATCACAGCATCACAAGCTCCAGGTGGTTGGAAGGATGTTGGAGGAGATGAAGTTAGGAAGGAACCCTGTTTTCTGAAGCTGACCGAGGGCTGGGTTGCACCTCTTTGCCTGCAAAATGAGTTTGCCTGGTCGTCTTATTGTTCAAATGCACGCAGGACCTCTCAGAGGGGGTTTTAGGACTTAAAGTGTTGTGAAAGTTCCTGTGGCATCCCGGAAGGTGGTGTTCCAGAACTGTGAGCACATCACTATAGCTGTAGCTGTCTAGGAGCAGGAGAACTTTAGTACACGTTGATAGCATTGAGGCAAACTCTGTGGGGTGAACTGGGAAGATTTTAGTCTGTCCTGTTAGTCATTTTGGTCAGGGTTGATGCGGTCATAAGGAACAGTGCCCCAGGATGTAGAGGGGGCATTCCCAGGCTGCAGAAAATTTCTGCCTTCGAATCCATCAGTGGAATTTGCCTGCCAACCCCTAACTCCCACTTGTCTATAGCCCTCTGTGGCCACCCTGGTCCTTTTCCATCCTTACACTTCTGTCCCGGGCCCTGCTTCAAGAATTAATTACATTTGCAAGCCAGATCCCCGAGGGGATCCTGAGGGAGGCCGACCACGGAGGTCATAGGTGGTCATAGGTGGTATCTGTCCCGATTCCGTAATCTGGGATGGGGCTGTGGGATCACGCGGCATGAGGCACTGCTGCCCCCTGGTGGCTTCCCTGGGAAGTTTCCCTCACAGGGTGGGTAAGCCAGGCAGGAAGTGATGGACATCGATAATTATTTTTCTTAAGATTTTATTTATTTATTTGACAGAGACACAGCAAGAGAGGGAACACAAGCAGGGGGAGTGGGAGAGGGAGAAGCAGGCTTCCTACAGAGCAGGGAGCCCGATGTGGAGCTCGATCCCAGGACCTTGGGATCATGACCTGAGCCGAAGGCAGACGCTTAATGACTGAGCCACCCAGGCGCCCGAGGACATTGATGATTGATCTTTGCTGGTCGATGGGATCTTCTTTATAATTAGACTCCTATTCCTTGTCATCAATTTTCAAAGCCCAGGGAAGTAACGTCAGGTTAAATCGGTGTCCTAGTTTCTTGAGGCTGGTTAACAAAGGACCACAGACTGGCTGGCTTAAAACAACAGGAACGTACTCTCTCACGGTTAGTTCTCAAGGCTTGACGTCCAAAATCAAGGTGTCGGCGGGCTCTGTGGGAGGATCCTTCCTTGCCTTTTCCAGCTTTTGCTGACTCCTGACATTCCTTGGCTTGTGGCCCTGTCCCTCCAGTCTCTGCCCCGTGTTCACATGAACTTCCCTGTGTGTGTGTATCCCTTTCTGTCTCTTATAGGCACACGCTCATTGGGTTTAGGTCACCCCCAATTCCGTACAATCTCCTCTCAGTCCCTATCTTTTTTTTTTAAGATTTTTTTTTTTTTTTTTAATTCATGAGAGACAGAGCGAGAGAGAAAGGCAGAGGGAGAAACAGGCTCCCAAGGAGCAGGGAGCCCGATGCAGGACTCAATCCCAGGACCCTGAGATCATGACCTGAACCGAAGGCAGACGCTTAACCATCTGGGCCACCCAGGCGCCCCTCTCAGTCCCTATCTTGATGATGTCTGCAAAGACCCTATTTCCTAATAAGATCACATTCTGAGGCTCCAGGGGGAGGGAATACTACTGAAACCAGTGCAGGATTAACCAACCAAGTTAATCATTACAACAAATCTCTCTTTTCACTTCTAGAACCAAAATATTCATTCGTTTCCCCAGAACTCTGTTTGCCACCGAAGATGCCTTTGAATTTAGTAAACATCAATTAGGTATGATTTTCTCTGTCCTGACTTCAGTAGAATGTGAAACGAACCAGTTTAGCTTGGGAGACGCCTTACACGTGGTATCCGATACAGTGTCAGAAGCGCTGGCTTTGGGAACCCAAAAAAGGATACGGGGTTATAAGACACATGGGGATGTATGCCTTAATGCCTGTTTGGAGGGCAGTCATGGATGCGCCCAGACACTTAAACACTGGATTTGTGTCCCAGTTCTCGTTAGGACCCAACTCTTGTGCTTCACCAGGGCCTAAGCTTTGAAAACTTCATTCGTACGGGTATCTGATGTTGGAAGGTATCGCTTCGAAGCCTACAGCCGGGGGCAGGGGGTGGGGGGGTGTGAACAGTCAAGGGGGAAAGTTATGGGGTGGGGGTAGGGGAGTGCAAAATCTTTTTTAAGCTACTGGAGGGGGGTGGGACTTCTCCCTTGGAATCTCAACTGCTTTGTTGAGACCTACCCTGTTGAGTGATGAGTGCTTGCTGCATATTAAGTCCTCTGCACTCAGGACCTCGGTGTGTTCTTTTTTTTTTTTTTTTTTTAAAGATTTTATTT
>NC_058416.1:75293132-75407672 GCF_002201575.2 Neomonachus schauinslandi
TTTTTTTTAAAGATTTTATTTATTTATTTGACAGAGAGAGACACAGTGAGAGAGGGAACACAAGCAGGGGGAGTGGGAGAGGGAGAAGCAGGCTTCCTGCCGAGCAGGGAGCCCGATGCGGGGCTCGATCCCAGGACCCCGGGATCATGACCTGAGCCGAAGGCAGCCGATTAACGCCTGAGCCACCCAGGCGCCCCCTCGGTGTGTTCTTAGAACAAACCTACATGGTCATAGTATCTCCGCTTTACATTCCGGGAAAGTGAGGTCCAAGATGTCGGTAACTTGCTGAAGGCTGCACAGCTAGTAAGCGGCAGAGCTGGGGTTTGAACGTGGGTCTTTCTGGCTTCCGGACCTGGGCTTGTAACCACTGTGCTTGCTGATCTCGTTTTTTGTTGTTGTTGTTGTTTTTGGCCCTGACAGCAGCACGCACTGATCCCGGGACCTGGGACTGGGTGGGTGCTGGCTGCGGGTGGGGCAGGGGCACGCTCAGTCAGCATTTCTAATCAGCCTCCAGGGGGATGGCATGCCGCTGGTCTGCAGGGGGGCCCTGGATGGGCTTGGCTTGTGGTGGGGACTCGGTCCCCAGGTGGAGGGAGGTAGTGGGAGAAGCTCCAGGGTGAGTGTCCCTGTGGTCCCGCATCCCTGGGTTCACACTCCTCTTCAGTAGTCGCACTGCGGTGCCCTGCAGGTAGGTGTCTCCATCGCCTGAGCCTGCATGCCCGTTTGTAGCATGTACTTGACACCTGCCTCGAGGGGTGGGTGTGCAGATGAAACAGTGCCTAGCCTGGAACCCAGCGCCAGCACGCCCTCAGTAGACCGGGTGGGCGGCTCTTACCACTGAGTGTGTTCTTTACCTTGAGGGAGGGAGCCAGGAGCTTCTGGTAGCCAGGCTTCCTGTACCCCCGCCCCTCCCACCCCTGCCCGGCTGCACCCCGAGGCCTCCTCTGATCTCCCCTCTGAAGAGCACAACTACACAGTTGCCCAACTGAAAGCCATTTCACCAACACTTTTATTTTCAGTTGCGAGGATCCAAGCCACATACAAAGCCTGCCTAGAAAGGAGAGTGTATGTGAAAAAAAGACAAGCAGGTAAGAATGACACAGAATCCTGCCCGTTTGCAAAGAGCCAGAGTTCTGTCTCTCTCACCCGTGTGGCACCTAGAGGCACAGTCTCCTTTGTGGCTTTTCTCCCCCTGCCTGTCCTTGGAACCCGGGTGTGGCTCGTCTTTATTCTGTGGACCCGAGATTGTAACCCAGTGGCCCGTATTGGGTCCCACAGATGTGGCTTATTTCATCCACAGCATGTGCACGTTTAAAGAATAATTTTTTTAAAGGGGTACTAACCCTGCAAGTACCCGGGAACCTGTCCCCTGTGGCACTCCAGTCCCTTCTCCACCCCGCACCCACGTCACTCTTCTGAATTTTGCCTTTATCCTTCCCTTTTCTTGATAATTTTACCATCTATGGATGCATCACTGAACGATATATTTAGTGGCTGGCATGTTTTGAACTTCGTAAAATTATACCATTTGTATTTTTAGGGACATTTTTGTTCCCGAAATTCAACCAGTTGGCCATGTGCAGATTTGGTCGTTTAGTTTCGTAGCTGCCCAGGATCGCACGAGTTCAGACATTAGCAAACTTTTTCTTCAAGGCCAGATGATCCTTGAGACTTGTGGGTCATCTGGCCCCTCACGGCTTCTCAACGCTGACGTTGTAGCGGGAAGGAACTTTAGGCAATACATAAATAAATGGGCAGAGTCCTGTTGCAATAAAACTTTATTGACAAAAACAGATGGCCGGCCTGAGGGCCATAGTTTGCCAACCACCGTGCTGTATGAGTATACCACAATCCAGCCGTTCTGTTGATGGACATGTGGGTTTTTGCAGCTATTTGTTTTTGGAACAGAAACAGTGCTGCTATGATAAGGAATAAAACCATTTTTTTTTAAAAAGATTTTATTCATCCATTTATTTGAGACAGGGAGAGAGAGAATCTCAAGCAGACTCCGCGCTGAGCACAGAGCCTGATGCAGGGCTCGATCCTACAACCCATGAGATCACAACCTGAGCTGAAGCCAAGAGTCGGACGCTTAACCGACTGAGCCCGCCAGGTGCCCCAGAAAACATTTTTTTTTAAAAACTGGAATACTGAACGAAATATGAAAAGCATTAAAAATTGGGAAACAAGCCAGAAATCTGTGTGTCCCAATTGATGTGTGTCAATTTTTAAGTGTAGACAACTAAAGCATACACGGATGAGACCAGCCAAATGCAGCCCCACGACTAACGTGTGCCCCTCGAGACGACCTGGGGAAACTCTGACCCCCTCACACAATTTCAGGGCTCTTCTTGAAGCCTCCCACAGCATCGCCGGGATTCCTCGGTTGCCCTGGTTCGGTGGCCTGAGCACCCCCAGATAGGAACTTGCTACACTCAGACACTTAGCAACCCCGGGGAGGGGGGTGTTGGCTGAGAGTGCGGAGGTGGGCGTCTGGATGTCTGGGGGAGGGGGTGAGCGGTTCTAAGAAAGCCTTTTGTATGTAAATGTGATGGTGCCATCTTCTAATGCTAGCAGTGAACTCTTTCAGCCATCAGACTGGAAGCGCACTGGCGTGGGGCCCTGGCTCGGAAGGCGGCCAGAAGGAGAAAGTGGGCTGTGCGGACCGTGAGGAAGTGAGTTCTCTGCAGAAGGTGATCGCGGCCTTGGTTGAGTTCTTCGGCTTTGTGCAGAAAGCTAAGCTTCCGTCCAGGATGTCAGGCCTTAGGGAGTCCGCTCCATGGCTTTCCTCCAAGCTCCCTAATCTGACGGTGATCACAATTCACTATGCTCGTTAGTTTCTCTTAGTTCAGAAGTCTCAAAGTCGGCTGCCTTCTGATGCCAGTTGCTGTTAGCAACTAATTCAAACTGCTCAAAACAAACAAAAAAAATGGTGTGGGTGAAATAGAACCTATCTTTGGGGCAGACTTGACCCATGGGCTACGTGACTGTCGCCCTGCGTGGGGACCAAAGCAATCTCTACCGTTTTGGCCTCCTTTGAAATCAAACGGGTGGAGAGAGTCCCAGTGCAGAAATGGGCCAGAAAGCTAACAAAACGCTTGCCTTTTCAGGTTCATAAAGGGATTCATCAACCGCAACCAACCCCTCTGCCCCGACAATGAGGAGTTCATCGTGTTCATGCGGAAGAATTACATCTTGAATCTTCGGTATCATGTCCCAAAGAATGTCTTGGACAAGAGCTGGCTGAGGCCTCCTGGCATCTTGGAAAATGTGAGGACCGAACGGCGACTCCTGTTGCAAGTGACTCGGGCGTTGGCGGGGCTCAGCTTTTTTGTGTGTCTTTGTGCAGCTTCCCTTGGCTGGAAAGGGTTGCCCTTAGTAAAGCACTTCTTTGCAAGGCTGTTACACAAGAAATGTCACTCCTCTAAATTCATACTCTAAAGCCAACAGAGGTCTGTTTGCACAGAGCACTTGTCAGTAGTTCCTATCCTGATGTAGCCTTCCCGATGGCTTTTTATGACTGTCACCTGGAAAAGTGTTTCTCAAAAGACGGTTCCGAGGGCCTTGTGTCTAGAGCACAGTGGGGGCCACTGTAAGATCCTGGGTCCCAGCCTGGGTCTACGGAGGATCTTTAAGAGTCCTTTTCCTTTTTGCCAGGTCCTCGGATGATTCAAACACATTCAAGTTTAAGAACCAGTGGTTTAGCAACGGTGAAAAAGTAGTGCAAGATTGGCGGACGAGCTGCCTTCTTGGAGTTTAAAATACTAATGCAGTACTTTAATTTTTTTATATAAAAATTTTTATTTACTTGTTTGACAGAGAGGCGGAGAGCGTGCACAAGCAGGGGGAGCGAGAGGGAGAGGGAGAAGCAGGCTCCCCGCCGAGCAGGGAGCCCGATGTGGGGTCGATCCCGGGCCCCTGGGATCACGACCTGAGCCGAAGGCAGACGCTCAACCGACTGAGCCCCCCGGGCGCCCCTAATGCTGTATTTTACATGAGACTGGATTCAACTGTGCTTTCAAAGCCTCTGTCTTGGTGGCCACAGCCAAGAACTGGGTGTGCACAAGGCGGGTGGGACAGAAGTGTGTTCTCCACACAGGCGTCGGACCTGCTCAGGAAAATGTGCACAAGGAACCTGGTCCGGAAGTACTGTTGCGGGATCACAGCCGAGAGGAAAGCGCTGGTAGGGATGGGGCGGGGGGGGCACACGGGCAGGTGGCCAGGTGGGGGAGGGGCCGGGGCTGGTCTTACCTGGGAGGCGAGGGTCGCACTGTTCCGTGCCTCGAACGTGTATTGAGGACTAAACACGCCTAGGCCACTTGGCACAGAGCCCTGGCTCCAGGGCAGCTGTTACAAATAATGCTGCTCGTATTGTTGCCATGGGAACAGGACCCAGATGGTCCCCTACGCTGCCCAGAATGCAGGACGCCTTCTCTGCTGCGGGGTTTGGTTTATACTTATCTGCAGGTCGGCAGACTTTCTCTGTAAAGCACTAGAGTAGTATCTTGGGGTCTGCGGGCCACATGATCGCTGTTAGAATCACTCCACTCTGCCAGCAGAGCATGACAAGCTGCCAGGGACAACATATAAACGGAGGGCAGAGCCGTGCTGCCAAAAACGAACAACAAAGCCCAAAAACTTACCCAAAAAAGTGGGCAGCAGGCTGGATTTGGCCCTCGGGTTGTAGTTTTCAGATCTCTGACCTCGAAGAAAGGAACTGCTCTCTGAAATTCTGAAAATTCCACTTCTGGGAGGAGCATGCAGTAGACCAGCCTTAAGTGTCAGCTCCGGTCTCTGCTGGTATAATTTTTAGGGCATTTTGGCCAAAGCCTGGAACCTGTTATGATTTCTGTGCCAAAGGAGGATGAGGCCACTACAGCTTATCAAGGAAAGTAAGCTGTCCTGTGGACCTAAGGGGCCTCTGTGCCAAGGATCCTCGTGGCTACCACTTTGTACTTCCAATTCTGTATTACCAGATGCAGCAAAAGGTGGTTACAAGTGAGCTCTTCAGGGGAAAGAAAGAAGGTTATGCAGAAGTCTTAAGCCAGCCCTTTGCCAACAGTCGGATCGGCAAGTACATTTTTCCATCTGTGCACCCGCTTCTATTTTAAGAGTTGAAAGAAGGTGCCTGACTCCGTAGCATGTCCTGACCGTAGCTGAGATCTTGGGTCACAGAGGGGCGTAAACCCAGCAGATACCAGTGGCTTTTGGCACCAACATGGTATTTAGTGACGATTGCTGTGCTCTGGTTCCCTCCCCAGATGAAGGAGACATTAATCCCAAAGTGCTTCAACTCATTAGCAATGAGAAAATCCAGGTAAGGAAACGTGGGTCCTTGGGTAAAACAGGATTCCCTTAACAAGGTCTGCTTTCTGTATGAAGAGTGTCTGGAAGGACTGTTGAAATGCAGGGGTGCATGTGGGTGGGCCGGGCTCTTGACTGTCATGCTCTGGGTATTAACGAAGACTGGGGCCCACGTGACCACTAGGTACCTATTGCTGTTCTTACGGTCCTTATCTGTCACCCTAGAAACTGGGTTCGGTTTTCTTTCTTTTTAAAAAGATTTTATTTATTTGAGAGAACACGAGCAGGGGGGAGGGGGAGAGGGAGAGGAAGAAGCAGACTCCCCGCCAAGCAGGGAGCCCGATGCAGGACTCGATCCCAGGACCCCGGGATCATGACCTGAGCCGAAGGCAGATGCTTCACCGACTCAGCCACCCAGGCACCCCATGGGTTTGGTTTTCTATGAAATTGAGCGAAATGCAGCTGAACACCCCCTATTAGAAGTGGTGTGGCAGGGTGCCAACACGGGCTTCGTAACTTAGCTGAGCGCCATCTGGGCAGGTTCCTTAAGCTCTTGCTGCCTCTGTCCTTCTGTGAGTGGGGATGGTGGGGGTCTTGAGAGGCCGGAGGCCGAAGCAGTCGATGGTGGGAAGCGCTGTATGGTAATACCAGTTTATCTGAGCCTCTCTCTGTTTGAGTGCTTGAAGTAACTGGTCTTAGCAGTCTGGGGTAACAAGGAACTCCGTACTCCACCCTGTCCCCCCACGGGGTCACCTTGCTCTCCTTGCAGTATGGTATCCCGGTCATTAAATATGACAGGAAAGGCTTCAAGGCCCGGCAGCGCCAACTCCTCCTGACTCAGAAAGCGGCTTACGTGGTGGAGCTTGCCAAAATCAAGCAGAAAATAGAATACTCAACACTCAAAGGTAAGAAGCAGGCTGTCTTCAGACCATTCACGGGGCGGACGTAGCTCCCGGGGAACACCCGTGAGGAAGGCGCCCTCTACTAGAAGACAGAGTGTAGGGTGCCCAGAAAGCCTGGGGCTGCCTGGGCCTGGCCTAGGCCTCTTTTTTCTGGCATAAATGAAAGCGGCCGCCCCTTCTCCCAGGTTGGACAACAGTCACCTTCTCCGATGACCTGTGTTTTATTCCGAGCGCAGCCCTTCACAGCCTCCTAGCATGCTGACTGCTGGGGTGTGCCCTTCCTCCGCCTCTTTTTTCTGCATGAATGTCAAGTTGTCCAGTTCCTGGTCCCTAACTCTGGGGTCTGTCCTAAGGTGTCTCTACTAGCAGCCTCAGTGATGGCATCTTGGTCATTCACGTCTCGCCGGAGGACCACAAACAAAAGGTAAGTGATGGCCACCTGTGCCTGCCGGAGGAGGGAGACCCTGCCATGCTACTGAGCTGCCCGCTGGGAAGCCTCCGTCCAGAAGAGTAATTTTCTTTGAGGCCCTGGCCTCTGAAACTGCCACGTCCTCTCCTCGTCAGGGGGATACCGTCTTACAGTGTGAGCACGTCTTCGAAGCAGTCACGAAGCTCGTCATGCTGCTCAAGAGGGGGAACGTGGTGAATGTCGCTCAGGGAAGGTAGGGGCTTTCTTCGGCGATCGCCCATTCACCAAGGCAGCCGGGGGCTTGCGGCCCAGTTCTCCCAGGAGGGCCTGCCGTCCCTGGGAGGAAGCTGTCAGCCAGGGAAAGGTGGCCCTCTGGGCCAGGGCAGGTGACAGCCACACCTTTCGCTGGTTGAGGCCTATTGTCTGAGCACCATGGGCCGCAGCTTGGCAGGCTGCTTACCACGCTGATGAGAGGACAGCGGTAACATTTCTTTAGGATGTAGAGGAAAAAGAATTGGCACAGAGGGTGCTCTTACTCGAGTCTCTCATCTCTGAAGGAGGGGCCATGTTTTCAGTTTCACGGGCACAAGGTGGCTGAGCAGTGGGCCCCGTGTCAGCTGCTGGTCAGGGATGGTGTGGGGGTTCCTGGGGCTGAATCCCGGAGGCTCCCGGACCCCCATACAAGCAGCCTGCCTCCCTCCCTGCTCCCGCTGCTCCTAGTGGGTCTCAAGCCACTGTAGGCAAATTCCTATGTGCAAGAGGGAGAGAGAGTGGGGAGCACTCCCCTGAGGGGGAGACCTGGCCACCCCGTGAGCGTTTCAGCAGGACCATACGTAGGTGGTTCTTCAGATGGCAGACTGGCCCCCTGAAAAACTGAATATGCTAAGTTGATTTGAGAACAGCCACAGAAACGTGGGGTAAGTTTCCCAGTTGTGGCAATGGTTATCTTTTGAGGACTCAAATGTGCACTAAAACTCTGTAATAATACAAACGGGAATTTGATCTCGAAGCTAGTAAAGTCTCGTAAGTGAATTTCTTTTGTAGACAGAAGGTGAAAAATAGAACGTCAGTAATTGATTACTTGGTGTGTTTTCAGTTTACAGTTTTGTATCAGTCCTGGAAAAAAAGGCACAATAGTTTTCAACACAGGACCGGAAGAACTAATCTATAAAGATAAAAACGGCCAGTTAACAGTGGTGAGTGGCTGTGGCGGGAGGGGAGTTTTCCTGAGAATATAGATGAAAATGTGACCATTTTCAACCCTCCTCTAGACTTTTCACGTCTCCCTCTATTCCCGATTCTACGTCAAAACAACAGGAAGGTATTGATGCCAAAGACACACATTCACACACGGGAATGAGAGGGTTTTGAAGAAAGCAAATTTACCTCCCATTTCTAGTGGTTAGTGAACAGGACGGTGACGTTAAATATCTCCTCGGCCCGAAGCCAATTTTGCACTGGAGGGCCAAGGCCTAAGGCTCTCCCAGCGAGCTTCCGAACATACCTGGTCCGGAGTCTCGGCCCTGGACGCTGTGCTGTGACTGGCGGGCGTGTGGCCTGGGCTTTGCAATGGGAGCCGTGTCAGGTCCAAAGAGCAGAGCTGACCGCTGTCTGGTGCAGTCCAGGCTGGGTGCTCGGTGCTTTGTCCTCCCTGCCAGTCCCACTGTGCTGGGCCGGGCATCCCACAGCTCTCACTGGCCATGTAGTACACCGGGCTTAGTTTGATCCCATTTTGCTAGGAAATGACAGATTAAAACCTGAAGGGGCTGAATCTCTCAGATGTATTTTGTAGGTGCACCCAGTTTTATCTGATACAAACGAATGAGCAGTCTGCCAATAATGGGGTGTCTCATACATACTTCCATTTGCATCCCCTTAACTGTGAAACTGTTTTTGTGGGTGTAAATAGGATCCCAAAGGCTTTCATAACACAATTGCCCCTGAACTCCTTCAGGGAGAAGATAAAATCTTGAAGTATCATTTCAGATGTAACCTATCAGGTGTCTTTTCAGTTTATATGCTGTCTTAGGGGGGTATAACCTTTAAGAATGATTTTGTCTTGGGAGTCACACGGCTTGTCTGCCTGACTGGCTAGAGCTGAAAATGCTAAGCAGCCTCAATGAGTCCTTTTGTAAATGCCCTTTGTCTCGGCGGCAGGTGGGGCTGGCTTCTAGAAGCTTGTCCGCACCGCTGCTGGGTCATGAAGGGTCTCTAACTCCCAAGGTGTCGGTCTGCACGAAGTCCTCTTGACCTCGCCCATGGCCACCTCTGTTCCGGCTGAGGAAAGCACCGAGGAAGCGGGAGGCTGTCCAAGGAGCTACACCTTCAAGGCAAGAAGTCCCAGCAGCTCTAGGCCAAGGAGCACCTCTGAAGAAACTGAGTGGCATCTGCCCCTCTCCCGGTTCTCAGCAGCACTGGGGCACTAAAGGAAAAGGTCCTCTTCAGGGGCCCAAACTCAAGTCACCTGTGGGGATGGGTTTCAATGTCCCTACCTGGTCCTTCCCTCAATGGGTACTTGAACATGTCATTATAGGGTGGGCAACAGATCCTCTACCTTTGTCAAGCTGCCCCTGAGGAACAATTTGATAAAGCTGCAAATTTTGAATTTTGCTTTAACTAAATGGAACTTAGGTGCTTTGGGTTCCAGATGGGGAGCTGTAGCAGAAATGTTAAGGCCTTGGGTGTGTTTCTTTCTTGTCCCGGCCCCCCGCCTTCCCTTGTATTAAAGCAGCAGCAACCCCAGCTGATTCACTCTGCTTTCCACCTAAGACTTCCTTACAGTGTTTACTAGAACAATGACCCCCGCCGTCCCCAGAGACTTCAAGGTGATAAAAGCACAATGACTGGAGGATAGAGGCCTTGCTCTCTCTGTGAACCACCCCCCTCGCGCTGGCTGGATCGTGCTGGGTGTTTCTGAAGAGACCCAGAAAACATTTAAACAGAGGCATTACGTAACTTTTATTTTACACAAATGCTTGTACAACAGTCACTACTTCTAACGTTTATAGCATTTTTTTCATAGCACGAAAAGCAAGCTTAGGGACACAGGTGTGCCACAGGCCCGCTGGGTAGGGCAGGCGAGCCCACCTACGCGGAGCGCGGGCTTCCTGCACCTCGGCCACGCTGCTCATGTGCTACCTACCGGAAGGGGGGGGAGGGGGCAACAGAAGAGGCTACTCCAGGATTGTCTCGGGCACAGGCCCCCAGTCACCACAAAGGACTTCTTTGAAAAAAGCTGTTCTACTTCAACTGTAAGCGCTTACAGTGTAATAAAACTTAACTCTTTACCAAATCTTAGGCCAGTGTTTTACTTAGATGGTTCTTAAGTATAAATATGGACCTTTGTTTGCCCTTCATGCTAGCATAAAAATCGGTTCCTTGTGCAATACGTTTGCTAGCAGAGCTTGGACCGGCCACCACTTGCTGTCCGCCCCCAGCTGTGCAGCTAACCGTTCACCACGGGATGTTTCGGGACCCTGTTCAGATCCCAGGAAAGCAAAGACTCAAAACGACAAGTGTAGAGACTGCCAGAAACATTAGCTCATACGGTGTAGAAGCCCGAACGACTCCGATTGTTCCACAAACTTACTCTCCACAGAAAGATTTAAAAAACAATTCATATGATGGCTTTTCCATTCCTACAGAAAACATCACAACTGACATTCACTTTAACTTTCTAAAAAAGTTCAACCCAAACGTCAGGGTTGGTGTTTAAAACTAAAACGGTATATAAAATATTTACCAAACAGTATTTAAACCCCCCCCCTTTCCTTAGCACTTAATAAAACCCGAATGGCCTAATATAGAAAGTACCCCACAAAACAGTTTAAAAGGCATCGACCCCCATACATGATTTTTTAGGTTCAGTCACGATTGTTTTTAAGTTTTATTGTAGGCTTTGCTGCTGGATACAAAATAAAGGCATACAACTGTCCCAAGAAGGGCAGTATGTACAAAGCCTAAGCTGTAAAAACCGTTTCAAAATATAAACTTGTTTTTTGGAATACACTGTGTCAAAGGCTGCCCACCTTAATACCTTTGGTATAAAACAGTAACATTTCCCTTGAAGAGCAGACAAATGCCATCCATTACCTTACACACGTTCACATCTCCTTGTAACTACTCTACCTAGTCTAGTCGCGACCAGCCACATCAGTCACCACTCACTTCTGTCCCTTCCCAGGCGCAGAGGAGACTGGGAGGTAGATAACCGAGAACGTCCGTCCGACACGAGCATCGTGCGGACAGCTGGGCTCCAGCGCGGGCCCCCCTGCGCCCCACAAGCACACATCCCCATCTACAGTCACACACGTCCCTTAAACACGAACACAAACACTTAGCTGGACCCCAAAGGGGCTGCACATCCTCTAACTTGGCTCGCTGTGGTCACTCCACACTGTGTAAAAACCAGAGGCAAAGACACAAAGGCGGTCTCGGGGTGATGGCGGCGTCTACAGCAAGCAAGCTGCCCCAAGACTGCTCGTGTGAATGGGCTTCCTGCCTGGATGCCAGGCTGGCGGACAGAGGCAAGGCCACGTCCACTTTCTAAGCAAAGGGCAGGGGTTCTACTTGAGACAGGAAGCCCAGCTTAACAGGGAAGAAGGCTGAGGAAGAAAGAATGGAGCACGGGAAGTGGCGGTGTGTGAGCTCCACCCATAACCAGGCGTTGGTCAATAAGGGGGGGCAAGTGGAAGGGGCAGGAGGTAGGGAAGGAGCCGGGAAAGGTGCACTCCCTGCCAGGGCCAGCTCTGCCCTTAGCCAGGCATGTGGGGGTCCCAACAGGCCTGCCCCTCCAACAGAGCCAGGCCTCCAGAGCTATGCTCTAACAGTCAGAGGCATGGAGCTCATCGGTCCTATCTTCCGTGCCGTAAACTGCAAGCATCTACCAACAAGCCAGGGGGTGAGATCCTGGGGCCGAACGGACTTCCGGCAAAGCCCCGGAGATGGCCTGGTCTAACGCACAGGAACGCAGCCAGAGTGCGGGGCCGGAGGATTATGAAACAAGCAGCTCAGGGAAACCTCTGGTGGCCGCCAACTGCAGGATCCCTCTTCCAGCGCTCAGACGGAACCCTGAAGGAATGCCGCCCCAAAGCCCGAATAGGTAGTCAGCACCCATCAAAATAAATACTGCAAACAAAATTTCTCACATCTACTTCATACCCATTCATACTTTTCTCCGAGAACCAAGAAAGCCTGGCTCCAAGGATTCTCAGATCCCCACGGGAAGGGGAGACCTTGGACACAGCTTGCTCAAGAACAGGGGTGCATTCACCTGGGGAAAGACAGTCACCTGGTCGAGAAATACCAAAATAATCATCTGGCTTATTACAAAAAAGTATCTCCAGACTCCAGGGGAAGTGGAAGGTGCCCAGGAGGCTGCAGGCATCGGAGTGAAGAGCAGGGGAGAGGGGAGGAGGAGGGCGGCTCGCCTGCTTGCTCACTGGTGGAGGTGGGCCCGGTCGTCCGGACGCTTGATGTGGATCCGCCGCACGCGCTCGATCCGCTCCCGCTCTCGCTCCTCGTCTTCATCCAGGTGATGGGAGCGGCCAGCCGCCCCACCTGTGGCCTCCAGGAGTGCGTTGTCAGGTCCTCGGCCGTCCTGGGCCTCGTACAACAAAATATTGAGGGTCTCCTCATAAATCCGGGCCTCTGGGAACTCCACCTGCAACCCCACAACAAAACACAAGGCAGGTAAGTAAGTTAGCATCACACCCGCCGCCCCCCCCCTCCCCCGGCCACCACCTCTGCTGCCACCTGCTACTTCTGGGAAGGGCCCCTGGCTCAATCAGGCCCCTGGCATTCCTTTTAAGACTGCCATTATTAGTTTTACAGTAGCTTTTATTTACAACAGGCAATACTTACACATGGTGCTTACACAAGAAACAAAAGGTATACAGTGCCTATAAATGTAGGATTACATATATTCACCTATATATTCACACCTTTATATTCCCCTATATATTCACACACTTTAAAATGCACAAAAGGGGCGCCTGGGTGGCTCAGTTGGTTGGGCGACTGCCTTTGGCTCAGGTCATGATCCTGGAGTCCCGGGATCGAGTCCACATCGGGCTCCCTGGCTCGGCAGGGAGTCTGCTTCTCCCTCTGACCCTCCTCCCTCTCATGCTCTCTGTCTCAAATAAATAAATAAAATCTTTAAAAATAAAAAATAAATAAATAAATAAAATGCACAAAAGGTGGCCCATCACACATTCCTCTGCACCTTTTGCTTTCCCCTAACTCGGGAGATCCTTCCATAGCAGGGAATTACAACAATGTAACAATGCAATTAACCAATGAGGTCGTTTCCAAAAGGTTTCTACTAACAATAGATCTGTACCCCTAGAGCTGCTCCATAACCTCGAGCAGCCTTTAAAGCAGCCCCATTTTTTTGAACAGAGTCCAGCTGAAAAGGACATGACCCCTCCTGTTTGGTAAAGTTCGGTGTCCGCTGCTTGTCCTTCGGGG
The DNA here is from genome assembly GCF_002201575.2 of Neomonachus schauinslandi. Lineage (NCBI taxonomy): Eukaryota > Metazoa > Chordata > Mammalia > Carnivora > Phocidae > Neomonachus > Neomonachus schauinslandi. Next base: position 75,306,216 of record NC_058416.1, read on the forward strand.
TTAAGGCACTGGGAACTGGAGGAAGGCTGTCCAAGTGGGCCCCGGGCACTTGACTCACAGAGTAGAGACTTTGCTTTCAAAGCCAGGATTCTGAGGTTCCCAGAGAAATGGAGGCAGCACACTCTCCTCTGTCTTTCCTACTGAGACCACAAAACCAGGAGAGAGAATGTGCAGCGGCTGAGGACTGAGCGGCATGAATTGTGGCAGACGGGGCGGGGGGAAAAGACCAGTTTGGAATAACCCCTAACCAGCAGAGTTTCCTGCCCCGAGGTAGGTCAGGGCAGCCTGCAACCCCAGAACAAGCAACAGCACAGAGAGCCCCAGAGGGGCACCAGCATCTCCCAACACCTAGAGAGTTCCAGGTTTTCCTTTTTTCTTTTCTCCATTCTCTTGCACTCCCACCCCCCAAAAATCTTGTGGCAGCAAGGCCAGAGCCTGGGGGAGTCAAAACTCTGAAGGGGAACCTTCCTTTCTGATGAGGAGAGCTGTGGTCCCATCAGGGTGGAGCAAATCCCTGCTGTTTTTCTCTCCCTTCTTCACGCCACTTGGCTCCAGGTACAGGTCAAGTCACGGGCAGTGTGCGGCAGAGCGGGGACCTGAGGCCCCAGCTTTCTGGCCAGATGACAGGAAAGGGGAGCCCCAGGGAAGCAGGAAGCACCAAAAGATGACAAAGGACGGGTGCCTGGGAAAGTAGCTTCTTGAGGTTGTGCGTGAACTCCTGGGCTTGAGCCCAGCTGTCAACCTGTCCCTCAAGAGCACACACACAACTGAGCAATGGCACAGACTGCTGCCCGGGACACAGACCTGCCCTCAGTGCGGCCCAGATCTGAAGGCTTTGAAACCTGGGCTGTCACTGGCACTGCGACCCACAGCTAGTTGGAACTTGTGGCCCAAACCCAACTGGGTCAACTGCCTGCTAAAACAAAAAAAATCAATGTTCTCATTAGGATTTAAACAAGACCTAGAGCCCTGTAACATTCAGAATATCCAGAGTACAATTCGAAAGTTCCTGGCATAATGAAGAACCAGAAAAATCTCAACTCCTGAGGGAAAACGTAATCAAAAGATACCGATGCCAAGTCCAAGATGACACAAGATGTTGGAATTATCTGACAGAGACTTGAAAGCAGCTGTTATAAAAATGTCCCAATAAGGAAGGGCAAACTTTCCTAAAGCAAATGCAAACACAGGAAGTCTCAGCAAGGAGACAGAACATTGAAGAAAGAAATGAAAACCGTATGACTGAAAAATATAGTAACCAACAGCAACACAAAAACAAAAACAAACCCCAATTCACTGGCAGCGTTCAATAACTGAATGGAGATGACAGACGAGAGTCCGTGAACTTGGAAGACACAGCAACAGAAGTGATACAATCTGAACAAGAGACCAAAAACAGACCAATTAAGGGCGTGGTTCTGTGCTCTAGTCTCACTGAGTCCCTGGTGAGTCAGAATCAAGAACCAAATGGACAACATATGTGTTACGTATCTACTTAAGCCTTACTTTCAGCAAGCCATACCTTTTCCAGCTTAACCACAGAAGATAGTTAAATGATTAAAAGAATTAGCAGAGCACCTGGAATGTTGTATCAAGAAAGACAGCGATACAAAAACCCCCAGCAGGAACATCCGCCCATTACTTGAAACAACAAAACACAAGTGTTGGCTCCAAAGCATGGCTGACGGTGTTGGCCAGAAGAAGGCACCTGCTCGTGTAAGGGCAGCCATCCCCTGACGTGAACCCCCTGGAAAGCCAGTCACATGCCTTCCCTGGAGCAAGGAAGAAGCCCTTGGGGACAGGATGGCAGGGCAAAGGGGGTCGTGGCTAGGGGCCGTGGCCTGCCAGCCGGGGCCCCACCTCCAGCCAGTTTCAGAAACGCCCAGAAACCTGTGGGCTAACCTACAAATGGCTGGGATCAGACTGTGTGGTCTCTGAATCCTTTGCTCCCTGTTAAACTCTGAAAATGTAAAGTAGTATTTTAAAGCTTTAATCAATATGACGATTATCCTGTTAATATCCAAAGACAAAGGCAACCGGTGTATATAACAAAACCAAACTGACAAGACAGGGAAGCTAGTTACAGGTGGAATTCACAGCCCTAAAAAAAGCTCACAGGAGAAAAGAGGTGTGCATCTTGCTAATGTGGTAAAGGGAAGCAGGCGATTCTAGTCCCCCTGCAATCTTTGAAAAAAGGAGGAACCTCAGGGTTTTTCCCTTTTTGGCTCTCTTAAACCAATACCTATCTTTTGGGATATATTCTAAATACCAATGATAAAATGTTTTTAAAGTTTAAAAAAAAAGATGCTAAGAACTCTGGTTTCTACGTTGTGGTCTCATTTTCTCTCATTTGCCTTTTCTTCTGAGACCAGCTCTAGAATCACAGAGAACTGTGTGTTCCTGGAGCCACACTGATGATGGTAGCCTGCCTGGATGATCTACAGATTCGTGCGTGAAAATCTGCTCAGCAGACCCACCGCATGTCCCTGGTAATCAGGGTCCCTTTATCAAGGTTCAGAGGGAAGTGACAAAGTGTATCGTAGGATTTTTTTTTTTTTAAAGAGGAAGAAAACTGAGTTGCATAGCCCAAGAAGGGCAAGCAAGCAGAAGATCTGAAGGGACCAGATCTCCGACAGCACCCTGTGGCATGATCTAGCTTCCCAGAATGGCACAGTGACAGAGATCAAGTCTGTTGGTTTGGAGAAGATGACAGAGAAGTGCATCCAGAGTCCAGATCCGTCAGGAAGTTGTGTGCTCAGAAGGAAGCCAACAAGCCTGGGAGCTAAGGAATGCCCAGCAGGCCCATGAGGGTGGAAGGCCACTCCAGGTCAGTGGGCTAGAGGAGGACAGACAGGTGGCAGTAAGTCGTAGATCATGACTAGAAAGCCAAGGTCAAGCTCTTAAAGGTAGCATGGTCCCTCTGACGACTTAGATGGGCTGGGGCCATGCTGGTGGGAAATGGTGGTACATGGAGGGTGAGGGGCAGCACGGGGCCACGTCCCGTCACTGACAGGAGACAAGGCTGCTGGCACGAGGACAGCGGTTTGAGGATACACCTGAACTTTTTCTTTGTAAGGTTTTGTTTTGTTTAAGATCTTATTTATTCATTTAATAGAGAGAGCGAGCACACAAGCAGTGGGAGCGGCAGGCAGAGGGGGAAGCAGGCTCCCCGCCGAGCAGAGAGCCCGATGCGGGGCTCCATCCCAGGACCCTGGGACCACAACCCGAGCCGAAGGCAGACGCCCAACAACTGAACCACCCAGGCGCCCCTAAGGCTTTGTTTTTAAGTAGCCTCTACACCCAACGTGGGGCTCGAACTCAGGACCCAGAGATCAGGAGTTGCACACTCCACCGACGGAGCCAGCCAGGCGCCGCTCTGAATCAGCATTGATGGCAAAGGGACTGAGGTGCAGTAGGACTGTCCCTGTTTGCGAATGGTCAGAAAGGAAATGCCATTCTGCTTCTCCGAGACCTAGATGTGACTCTCCCCGGGGCCCCGAAGATAATGAGTATTTTCACAATGAGCAATCATGCGTCAAGGAAAGCATTTTTAAAGCCTTTCCCTTTTGCTCCAGGGGAAAGGGAAGCGGTACAAGAATGCATTTCAGACCAGCCACCCAGAGCCGCCCGTCGGAGCTCTGACCTTGGTCTGTTTCTTCTCAGTGGCATAGACGATGGAGGTGCAGCAGACCTCGGCAATCTTGCGGCCCTGACCGTAAAAGGACCAGCAGCAGATTTCGTCCCCAATGACGTCCTTTATGAACAGGACCCTTCCGTTAAAGCGCAGAGACAGCTTATCAAAGAGCTCAATGTTTTTCAACATATTGTCGTCAGAATTGCTGCAAAAGAGCATTTGAGAAGGTGAGTGTCTCCCCCTCCCAGGCTAGGGCGGCCGCTCTGCTGGGCTCTGCCTGGGCCGGGGAGGAATCAGGAATGACTCGGGGCCCATGGGCACAGGCATCAGGTCTGGAGCGTGGAGGGAGCCCCGCGAGTGGCAGAATGCAACTGCCCAAGGGAGACTTTCCAACTTGGGTCCATTTATGGGTCTTGAGGAACCTCATTAAACCCCTTACAGCTGAGACCACATGGTCCCAAGAGCCAGAAGACATCTAGAAACCTGTATATATTGCTGGTGGGAATGTAAAATAGTGCAGCTGCTTTGGAAAAACAGTTTGGCAGGTCCCCAAATGACTAAACCTAGAGTTACCATTGGACCCAGCAATTCCACTCCTAGGTACCCCCCAAGAGAAAAAAAAAAACCTCGGTCCACATAGAAAATGTGTATACGGATGTTCATAGCAGTATTCACACTGGCCCCAAAGTGGAAACAACCCTGAATGTGCATCCACTGGTGAATGGATCAACAAAATGCAGTAAAGATCCACACGATGGGATACTAGTCAGCTATAAAAGGGCAGATGGATATTGATCCACACGCCACAACAAGGATGAACCTTGCCAACATGATGCTAAGTCAAAGAAGCCAGTCACAAAGGCAAGGTATTACATGGTCCCATTTCCATGAAGTGTCCAGTGGGCAGACAGCCGTGTTTGCCAAGGGTCGGGGGCAGGGGGGGTGCGTGCTGGGGGGAATGAAGAGTGACTGCTAATGGCTTTCTTTCTGAGGTGATGAAAGTGTCCACAAAGCAGGCATGTGATGATGGCTGAACAGCTCTGTCAATCTGCTGAAGCCCACTGAATTATATACTTCAAAAGGACAGCCTTTATGGTATGTGTGAATGCAATCTCATTACCTATCGTCTGTCTCCCTGGGCATCCTCGAGGTGCAGAGGGCCACCCTCACTGGAAGATAAGAGGAGGAGCCCCCCTAGCTGATGTGGGGCGGCCCTTCCCACTGACACCTACCTGGTGTACGAGTACTTGTTGTTACTCCTGTTGTACAGCAGCTTCACGGCTGGCTGACGGCGGTCATAAAAAAGAAAGAAAAGAGTCACTTGGGGTGGAGGGACCGTGGCCTGGGGCCTGGGCCCTGCCACCAGGTCAAGGAGGCAGCTGAACACAGCTGTCAGACTGGGGGAAGGGGGTGGGCAGGGGCAGAGAGGGAGACTGCAGGACCCACAGCTGGGGTGGGGGGGGCCACACAAGATGAGCTGCAGGCTCCCATTCTTCATCCCTCCTCAGGCCTTGCTCAGGCACTTCTATAGGTCTCTATTTCAAACCTTATTCATCATTTGGGCAGCTAAAGAAAGGCCAAAAGAGGGCCTCCAACATACCTTATTGGAAGTCGCTATAAGTTTTTGCTCTTCCTTGGATGAGGTGATGACAGGAACTTTGCAGAAAGGCTCGTAAGTATCTTTGTTCTGCTGGAACAAAACATACTTTCAGCCTAGGAGGCCTGCCCAGCATCGGATTATTTAAGCTGGCCTGCAGGGCAAAGACAGGGCTCTGGCGAGGGAAGATGGGGCTGCCAGCACTGGGAAGAGAGGAGGATTCTTACCACCAGTGAATTAGGGTGGGGGACGGCCAAGAGTCGAGTTCTCCAGTAAGTCTGCTCTTTGGCCAGGGCGCTCAATAAATCCTAACAACGATGACACACTTCCACAGCCCAGGGAGTCACTTAAAAATAAACTCTAAACATGGCAGATGAAGTATGATCGCATCGAAGCACCCCACTGCAACAACTGTAGAAAGAACTTAAAAAGTATAAGCCTAGAAGGAGAAAAAGAATGGGAGAAGTGAGGTCTACAGACAAAAGATGTCAAAAACCTGAAGCTTTCGGGGAAGAAGATGAGGGCTAACTGAGCGGAAAGAGAAGGCGGAAACGAGTAAGCAGATGGGAAAGAATCCTGGAGGTTTTCAAACAGTTCTGAAGGCTGGTGGGCAGAGGGAAAGAGCAGAGGCTTGCCAGCCAGTCAGCAGAAGCCTCAGTGAGACACCCGCTCCCCCAAATGGATCCCCTTCCCCAGGCAGAAGAAAGGTCTGCTTTCCTAGAGTGGTTTGTAAGATGAGGACAGGGCTGAGCTACTCTTCTGAAAACAGGGGGGATTAAGTGAATGGTCCACATACTAAATGGTGAGCCCAGCTCCCAGCCCCTTCTCCTACTCAAGTAGATCCCAGAAGGCAGCCAGCCAGGCTTATCCCCACCAGGCAAGAGAGTGGAGGATTCCTCCATAGGGATCCGATCTGTCCAGGAAAAGGCTTATTATAGATTCTGACACTGGGGGTTCCCACTAAAGAGCCTTATCATCTACCACTAAAGCCCACTGGACAACAAGCCTCACCCACGCACATACAGCTTTTCAGAACTTTACTCTTGAATTTTAACAGACCAAAGATCATCAGATTATATGTGGAAAGCCTCTCAACCATGAGACTGAAACCAAAATATAGAGGAAAAGGGAAGGAGTCATGACAAGGGCAGCAGAAAGAAAACTTCAAGACAGAGGAGAGCAGATACTGAATCCTAGGAAACAAGAGCAGTGTTCTATATAAAAAAGAACACTCAGAGAACATGAAAAGGCTCTTGGAAATTAGAAATATGATAGCAGAAATGAAAAGTTCAAAAGAAGGGCTGAGAAGATAAAACTGAAGAAATTCTCTGAGAAAGTAGATAGGAAGATAAAAGCAACAGAAACTGTGAAGAGGTCAGTCCTGAAGGTTCGATCTTAAGACTAAGAGAAACCATAGGAAGGGAACCCAGAGAGCTTGTCTCTAAGACAAAGAAGGAACAGATATTCACTGGTGTGTCTGAACACACCAAGAGGAGATGAACTTTCTTACCATTTGGGGATGAATTATGGATATGCACTTACAAAACCAAGCAGACAAAACAATGAGGCAATCACTAACTCTGGAAAACTGAAACGTTGCACAATAAAGAAAATTTTCACTGTATACTCTGTGACTCAACTGTTAACAATACTTAGACATCACAATGTAAACTCTGAATACTGATTTAACCAAAGCTGTGATAAACACTATGTTGGGAAAAGAGGAGAAGGAACATGTGTACATGTCTGGTAGTGGTTGGGGGGCAGGGTGTAGCGGTAGTGCATCAGCTAAATATTAATTTTCTATATGCTAGTACATAATGTTGAAAACTGAAATATCAATAAATAGCAGTATAAGAAATATGAAAGCAAATAGAATTGTTGGGAATTAACAGAGGAGGGGCGCCTGGACGCCTCAGTAAAGCGTCCAACTCTTGATTTTGATTCATTTTTATTTTATTTTTTTTTAAAGATTTTATTTATTTATTTGACAGAGAGCAAGCACAAGCAGGGAGAGCAGCAGGCAGAGGGAGAGGGAGAAGCAGGCTCCCCACAGAACCGGAAACCCGATGTAGGGCTCAATCCCAGGACCCCAGGATCATGACCTGAGCCGAAGGCAGACGCTTAATGACTGAGCCACCCAGGTGCCCCTTGATTTCGATTCAGATCATGATCTCAGGGTGGTGAGATCGAGCCCCATATCGGGCTCTGCACTCGGCATGGAGTCTGCTTGAGATTCTCCCTCTCCTTCACCCATCCCCCTCAAATAAATAAATAAATAAATAAAATCTTAAAAAAAAAAGTACGATGTATATACATTACTTTAACAAACAAAAATGAAATAAAAATACTAAAGCAAAGGCTATATAGCATTCAGTTAGATTTACAATGAGTTCAGACTCTTGGGGTAGAGGTGGTATGTGGAAACAACAGTTCCTCACGGAGCTAGGCAGTAAGGGTACTGCTCCAGTGGAGGGCCAGACAGACACGTGGCCTGAGGGAGGCACAAACAAGAGCCTCAGATATACAGATCCAATTCCTACGAAAACCTAAAGGGACTCTTACGATTCTCTGCCATGTCGGAACTTTGCTTGAAATAAATGGCCACTGGCTATGTCCAGAAGCATTTTGGTTTTATAGGGATTTTGCTATCACCAAACTTGACCCCAATGGTCCTGCCCTGGGTCCAGCTGAGGAGTGAGGGGTGTCTGAGTCTGCAGAGATTATATGAGGCTCCCAACAATGACTGGTGGGGTGAGAATAAGTCCTGAGATGCGTCCAGAAAACGGATTCCCTACACTGAAGGGTTTCAATGTACATATGAAATGACCCAACACCATGGCAACCGAAAGCCAGAGGGTAGCCAGGTGGCCTCAGCATTACAGGGAAGCCTCTAAGGGGTCACTGACCGAAGGAGAGAGAAGATCCAGGGTTACTTGTGAACTCGCACATCTCAGTGAGGAAGGAACTGCCCCCATTTTGTAGAAGAGGAAAATGAAGAAAGCAGGTTGCCTGGTACCTCCCCACTCATATGGGGAAAAACGGTGATACCTACTTGTAAGGCTGCCTGGCATTCTTCCACCAGGCCCTGGACCAGGTAGTACTTGGCTTCCGCCAGTAGCTCCTCAATCTCCCGGCGGCTCTCGGGCAAGGGGACCGCCCCGTCACGGAGGTAGTTGAGTATCGTACCAAAGTGTTTCCCACACCGGTCAATAAGGATCCAGCCTGCAATGGGAGGAGGAGAAGGGAGGCCTAGTTACATGGGCACTCATCTCCTGGAAGGTGCTGAGGACAAATGGGGTATCTCTTGGCTCCCTCTACCTCCGGGGGAAGAGCAGGACTACAGAGGGGGCAGCAGCCCCACCTGCCTAGCTATCAGCCAAGGGCTAAGCCCTGCCTGGAAAAGCACTGCAACGCTCTCCAGGCCCTGCTGGCTGGGGACAACCACAACCACAACCACGGACTCATGTGGTCTCAGGCTCTTTTGGATGCCAGGACCTCTGAGGCCTAAAAGCATGTTTGTAAAGTGTCCTCAAAAATCCCTTAGCCATCCCGAGAGTGCACTATACCTGGATAAAATGGGTCCAAACGACCATACCCCAACAACAGGGGAAAAGCCAGAGGTAAAAGTATCTACTCTCCCTCTTTCCACGATGCTTTTTTCAGATTTCCACATAATAGAGCCATTCCTAAGGAAGAAGACTGCAACCTCTGGCTCCCAAAGGGGATCCCCAACACTCACCACTACCACCTCGGGATGTTCCTTCCTTCACTTCCCCAAAAAAGCACTTACTGGCTAGTGACAATGACCAGAGAGAAGATGGTGAACCAGACAGACCTTGCCTCAGGCAGTTCAGTCTAGCATGGGGAGATGGAACTTGCTTTCATGAACTATGGGAAAATGTGCCAACTGCTGACCAGACTCAGGCACAGCGAGACACTCTTGGGGGTGGGGGCCAGGAAGGCAAGCCCTTCAGCTTGATGACCTCTCCAGTCTGGGGACTGGCCTGCTATACCCCCACTAGGGATCCCCAGGGTTTCACAATTCCTCTTCAGAAATGGAAATATCTGGGGGTCCTGGGATTGAGCCCTACATCGGGTTTCCTGTTCTGTGGGGAGCCTGCTTCTCCCTCTTGGTACTTGCAGGAGGAAACAATGCTGAAGCCTGGGAAGTGGAGGGACCGAAAGGAGAGGCAGGGATGAAGCAAAGACCTGGTTATGTCTTAACAGAGGACAGGAGGCTCTAGAAAGAAGTCAGGTTGTAGAGAAGTCCCCCCCTCCCAGGCCAGCAGGGCAACCCCAGCAAGGGGCTTCCCCAGCTCTCCTGTCCCCCATTACAAGGTGAGAGGACACCAAGGCACAGGGCAGTTAAGTTTAAACAGGAATCTGTAATTTTATGCCTCACCTTCCTCAACAGTTGCTCAGTTTGGGAGAAGGGGCCCACACTTCCACTCCTAACAGCATGTCACCCTGCCCCGAGTCCTCCGCAAACCCCCAAGCCCTGCCTTAGACACAAAAGCCAAGAGCAGCAAAGACACCTCTTCCATATCCAGAGTCACAAGTCCACCCACTGCCCCCTTCCCAAATCCAGCCCTGCCAAGTATGCTTTCAGAGTTAGAGGGCACTATATTTATTTGGTATGTGCAACAATCCCTAGGGGAGTTTGGTAAGAAGGCCGTTTCCATACTCCCATCCTACAAACTCCTCAACCCAGGGCTCCTGGACCTTTGCTTCAAGGTCTGGTCTTGTCCCTCCAGAGGCTTTCGCTTGGTACTTCCCCACTGCTACGGTTTCCTGAAGACAGTGGGAAGAGTAATTCCCAGTGTGGCCAACACAGTGCAAACGTGCGGCCTGGAGTCAAATCCTGGTTTCAAGGAAGAAGAGGCCTTCACAGGCGTGGTAAATCACATCACCCTTACAGTGACTGCTGGACCTCATCCCACTGCTTCTTTCTACACTGAGACAATAAAGTATGGACACAGTATCTGCCATGCAGCTCAGATGCCTACAGGGGCCTGCAGCAAGCACCATAAATGAGTGTATGGGGCCTGCGCCCACAGGCTGACCAGAAAGCACGTGCCCTGCCCCCTGGGGACAGGAGATGCGGAGGCTCTTCTCACTCCAGCCAAGAACAGCTAAGCAGGAATGTGGGCCTAGGGCTGTATGAGCCCCTGATATTCCAAGAGATGCCAGAAATGCAGGCCTCTCTGTGAAACCTCGAGCAAAGAAAACCTATCTGCAGGCCGCCTGCAGGCTGGCATTTTGTGAGCTCTCTGCTACCCTGGATCAAGTGCTTTCCTGCCAATGAGCGGACAAGGTGTGGAAGAACCATATAATCTGGGGCGCCTGGGTGGCTCAGTTGGTTAAGCGACTGCCTTCGGCTAAGGTCATGATCCCAGGGTCCTGGGATCGAGTCCCACATCGGGCTCCCGGCTCAGCGGGAAGCCTGCTTCTCCCTCTCCCACTCCCCCTGCTTGTGTTCCTGCTCTCGCTGTCTCTGTCTCTGTCAAATAAATAAATAAATAATCTTTAAAAAAAAAGAACCATATAATCTTCCCAACAGTTCTTTCGGAAGGAGGCTAAGTCTCCTGCACTGTCCACAGATGACAACAGAGCCTCAGAGAGGTTTAGGGACATTCCCAAGTCAGGGAGGCAGAACTAGACCACAAAAAGCAAGGAAGAAACTCACAGGAAAGCTCCTTCCACCAGAATTGAGAAGACGAGTGGAGCCTCAGTCTTCAAAGCAATGGCAAACCCATTTAACTCAACAACTCTGGGAAGAAAATGTCCACGTTCTGCCTTTGATGCGTGGACAACTTAGCTGCTCAGAATGAGCAGGGGCCCCTGAAATCAATTATCCAAGTGACAGTCCAGAGTTTCCATAAACGAATAGGCAGACCGTGACATTGGGCTCCAGCTCAAGAATGTCGTCAGGAAATGCTTGTGGGGAAGGAATCATACTTTGGACAAATAAGGGCAAAGGAGCTGGGCGTGCTCGCCATGAGGTTTCAATTAGCATTTTGATTTTAAAATATTTTAGTTGCTTTCGAAGCCAGAATCTACCCCTTTGAAACAGCTCAAATGCCTCGTGTGTAGAAAAGCAAATGGAAGTCAAGCAGTGCCTTGCTTGTGGGGAGTCTGGGCAGCTGCCGTGGAGCACACAGGCTATCTCAGAAGGCTGCCCCGGTCAGGGCGGCCGGCGGCCCATCCCGCAAGGCTGCGGGGCAGAACAGGCAGGCACAGAGTGGGAGGCTCTGGAATGGTTTGGGAGATGCAACACAGCCCAGTGGTTAAGAGCAAGGGCCTGTGTTGGAAATCCAGTTCTGCCGCCTACTTGCTGGATGACATGGGCGTTGCACCAAACCTCCCTGTCCACCAGTCTCCGGGCACCCCTCAGGGCTGGTACAAAGGCACGACGAGAGAGGACACGGGCAAACACACAGCACACTGCGGGCTCTACTGGCAGCACTCAAATGAGGTCTGTGACAATGAGCCCTTCCCATATCTCTTCATCCTCGCTGGAGAACAGAGCATCAGCAGTGTCCAGCGGGGGCACATTCCAGCCCTTAGGAGAGTCCCGTGGCTTTCCGGGTACCCTGGAGCAGGCTTCTCTCAGGGACCGGGGACTGGGCGACAAGGCTTGCCCCCACCCAGCCCCGCCAGCATGCCATGCACTTCTCCTCTCTCCTTTCACTGCCCCCACCTCCAGGGGCGGGGTGGCAGGGGGAGGGGAGGGGGACACAGGGGCAGGAGGCCTTCACTGACCTCTCCTTAGCATCCTAAGGTTTTGTTTTTGTTTTTAAAGATTTTATTTATTTATTTGAGAGAGCGAGAATGAGAGAGAGAGAGCGCACATGAGAAGGGGGAGGGTCAGAGGGAGAAGCAGACTCCCCGCCGAGCAGGAAGCCCGATGCGAGACTCGATCCCGGGACTCCAGGATCATGACCTGAGCCGAAGGCAGTCACTTAACCAACTGAGCCACCCAGGCACCCCAGCATCCTAAGGTTTTTATACTCTATTTCTGTGGTTCCCAAACTTGCCTATTTATAAGTCACCTGAGGTACTTGTTACAAATTCAGATTCCGGGAAGCTGCCTCATTCCCGAATCAGAATCTCTGGGGCAGGGCTTCTCAGCCTCAGTACTACTGATATTTTGGACTGGATAATTCTTTGTTATGGAGGGACTGTCCTGTGCATTGTGGGGTATTTAGCAGCATCCCTGGCCACTACCCACTAGGTGCCAGGAGCATTCCCCCCCCCCCAAACTGTGACAATCAGTAAGGTCTCTGGACATTGCCCAATGTCCCCAGGAGGTCAAATTCATCCCTGGTTGAGCATCAGTTAGGTAACTGAAGATCTAAATGTAAAAACAAAAAACAAAAAAAACAACATAAAAACTTTGAGGTATCAAAAAAACACCATTAAAAAAGCTGTAACAAGTCACATTGGAAGAAAACATTTACAACATAAAATCACAAAGAAATGGGTCCAGAATACTTTTATAAAGGAATAAGGGAAAAAAAAAAACAGGAAAACATGTAAATAAGATGTAATCAGGCAGCTAAACAACGAAACACAAATGACAAAAAGATGCTCGACATGCTAGAAATTAGGAAATGTTAAATAAAACCAGAGTATCAGATCATAACCATCAGATTAGCAATGATTAAGAGGTCTGTGCCCAGTGTTGGCACAAATTCGGACCGTGGGAGTTAGGTCGGCACAATAGCTAATACCAACCAAGCCATGGATGCTAGCCCGGATGCCCCTCCCAGGAATCAACTCCAGGACAGACCTCCCAGTGGTGGGTAAGATTTCAACGCTGCAGCCCCTGGTGGCTGGGTCCATGGCCTTTTCATTTACCAAAACAGAAATACGACTTTCTGTGTGTGTCATGATGTGGCAAAGGTTGGGAAGCTCTGCCCTAAAGATGCTCACACGTGCCACGGAATGTTCAGGAAAGGTAATATTCCAAATGGTGAACACTGGAAGCAATTTAAACAAACCCTCACCAGAATATGGATCCATAAACAATAGTATATTCCCAAAATGGAACACCCGCATGAATGTTTGAACTAGAGCTATATATTACTCGTGGCTCTTTCTAACAAGCATAATGCAAAGAAAGGAGAGAGACTTTAGACAATGTAACATCACCTATGTAACATCGGAAAACACATCAACAATACATTGTTTAGGGACAGAAACGGTATAGCATAATTACTGACAGATTCACATCAGTGTTTTTCACCACTGGATGCACATTAGAAGCCCCTGCAAAGCTCCTCAAAGTGCTAACACCCAGTGCATCTAGCTGGGGTGGGGGGGGAGAACCCAGGCATGAGGCTTTAGCTCCCAGCTGAGTCACTGCTACGGAGGTTGAAATTCACCTAGTGACCCCAAGGTCAGGCAAGTGGTTATCTCTGGAAGGGAGAGAGGCAAATAAAGAAGGTAAAGAGATGTCCCATCAGCCTAGGTAATGTTTTATTCCTTGTCTGAGTGGGGGTGATGTGGAAAACAAAGGCAAAAGAAATGTAGAAAAAACTACATCTCCTTATAACTTGCAGCCCACTGACTAACACTTGGGACAGGCAGAGTGACCTTCCTCCAGGAACTCAACTGCCTCTATGTTAATACTTTGCTAGGGACAAAAAGCAACCTTAGCTTGGTAGTAGCCTGATCTCCCGGATCCTGGAAATCTTCTTTAACATATAAAAATCCCTTTGTAAAGTTCCTTTATCTCTACCTGCTCCAAATATATGTTGGCAATCATCCTCCAAACATAAGGCCCATTGAAATACATTTGAAAGGTCTCCTGACTAAGGGTTTACTAGACAGTATTGTAAATGACTTTATCCTAACCACATCTAGACCCTCAAGGTCCTGGAAACCTTACTTCCAAATTTCTTCAACCTTACTTCCAAATTCCTTCAAGACTTACGCTATCCCTAACCCTCTCCCAACTTTAAAGTACATAACCAGCCACTCCTCGTGACCTCAGTGCAGCTCTTTCTGCTCACGGGTCCTGTCCCTGACCCCGTGCTTTAATAAAAACCATCTTTTTTGCACCAAAGATGCCTCAGGAATTCCTTCTTGACCATTCGCTCCCCGGCCCCAACATTTCACATCAGGGGCACGAGGGAGTTTGTTTTATTAATCACATTTTAAAAGCTCTCGATGTATTCACAGTTTTACAGAAGAGGGCATTCTAATTTAAGCAGGAGGCATGGAGATCTCAGGGAAACCACCGGGTACTACGGTTTTCCCATAGATTGCATGGATTTCCCCACTGGTTTTCAAGGGAATGTGTGCTGATAATAAGATTAGTGATTCCCTTCTTTAATCTGGTTCACATACTCCCTCATTCCAGAAACATTAGCAAGAGACCAGAAACCACTGGGAAGGGGGCGTGGGGAGGTGGACCACTGTACTACGGAACAGGGTTATGAAACAGGCAACTATAGGTGAGTCCGGAGGCAGAGCTCTTGTTGGGAAAGGTGCCACATCCCTCCATGCTGACAAGGAATCAGGTAAAAATGCCAGCACTGGAAGAACCACGCCTTTCTGGGGAAGAGTCTGGGAAAGGCCTTCTTAAGAAAAGCCGTCCTTTGGGGGTAAGGTAGAACTGCAGAGCGTTCACCCCCAAGGCCAAGGCGGGCCACCTCTCCCCCAGGCGCTAAGACCTGCTTCTCCAGCCCCTCACGGCGCTCCTCCCTCCACCTGGACATACCCCACCCAGGCAGGCCCCACAGACTGAGTCTCCCATTTAATCCCGTAACAACCCTGAAAAGCATTACCATCCACAACTTGGAAACGTGGAAACAAGCTCAGAGAAAGTCACCTGCCCCCTGTCCCATTACCAGTCAATGACAAATGAGTCTAAATCAGCCCAGTGCCACATACACAGCAGCGGCTCCATCAACGTGAGCTGTGACTGTTACCCTGGGCCGGAGCCAGGGCCCAAGCCCACTGACTGCAAACTTCCCTGTTTAGGAACTGAACACACACGCACACAGTACAAATCGCCGACAGAGAAGGGCATGGAGCGCTAGGGAGAGTGTACCACCCACCCTGGGCCCCAGGTCCTCTCCCCAGAAGCAACCGGTTTCTCGGGCATCCTTCAGGGGTTTCTAGCAGCTCAGTACATCACTGTTCTGTGCCCTCGGAGCCCCCGTTCCTCGGCCAGCAGGACACACTGCTGCATCCGCTCACCTCACAGAGCTGCACTTGCGGTTTTGACCTGTTTATGGCAAACCTCACTGTAGGCGACAGGCTTCCTGCCTGAAGCCCAGGGTGCAGCTGCGAGATGCGAGACATTTGAGATGCGGGACATTTAGGTTAATTTGTAGACCAAAGGGTGTATCTGGGCCAACACTCAGGCCACTGGTCAGGCTGTGAGGTGTACTCACCAGGGGCCAACAGGATCGCGATCGTGCTGCCTGGCACAGGGTGGGCTGGAAGACCAGACACAAAGCTGGTGGCTGACCCATAAGGCTGTGGAGCTCAGGCAACCTGGCCTGGGCGCTGGGCCCTTGGTGAACTGAACCAAGGCCAGCAGAGTAAGAGCCAGCAAGCCCTGAGCTCAGTGGCTCTTCCTTTTTTTTTTTTTTTTTTTTTTTTTAAAGCCCCACAGCTTTTGAAAAGGACTTCTCACTTATTGCAAGGTAGCAACAGTACCACCCCGGAAGGGTTAAGATGAGAAGGAAAAACACCAAGATGTCACCCGGTGAGCTTTCCACGACAGGCGGAGGGCTGGAGCTCGAGCTTTAGTGGAGCCCTGTGAAAATGGCCGGGGCCGGAGTGCCAAAGACAGCCCTGTGTCCCTGGAGGCGCTGGGGTGTCCAGGAAGCACTGGGGACAGGACAGCCTCCAGCAACTGTTCACAAGCCCGAACAGGAGCCCTGGTAGCATCCCCGTGTCTCTCCCACTGGGGGGATGAACCAGCCTGAGGACCGGCTCTTCCTCGGCATGGCACGAGGCCAGCAAGGCGAGGGCTTTCAAGGAGATGAGGCTCCAACTTCACTTCCAAAGCGACTCCGCCGCTTTTCCTGAGCCCCACCAGAGACTGGGCAGGGCGGAAGAAAAGCTACAACAATCCTGGGTTCTCAGATAAAGTCTGTTTCCTTCTGCAGCTGGGGCGCTATTGTCTCAGTCTCTACAAATACTCCCCCAGCGATGCTGGGTGTGGCCCCGCGCAGGGGATCCTCCCACTCATAAAAAGCTCTGTGCTTTCCCGGTGAGACACAGAAGGAAGCTCTGGGGCTCAAACCTCATTTACCTGATGCTTGGCCAGAAACCCGAGTTTCCCAGGAAGCCCAGGGAAGCTGAACCTCAAGCCCCACAGCCCGGCCTTCTCCAGGACACTGAGGGAAACACCCTAACTAGCATACAGCTCGAGCTTCGGGTCCCCAATCCCCCCCTACTTGTATCAAAACTCGCCCACCTTTCCCAGGAACCAAAGTCCCAGGGAAGGCAGGGGCTTTAGCCAGGGACCAACCTCAGAAACAGGTAAGGCCAGGTCCAGCCAAGCTGTGGTCTGGCCAGGTCTTAAGCAATCTCAGGCCAAAGAGTGAAAGATGGTGCCATTCTTAAACCTCATGTGACCCGCCCCGTAAACCCAGCCAGGCAAGAATGTCCCCCTTGCCAAGTGCTCTTGGATTGTTCCAGTTGGGTAGTAAGATCACTTTAAAGAATTCTTTGCCTTTCACGAACATGACTTCCCATGAAGAAAAAGGACAGAAAAACACGCCCTGAATATACATGTATTGAATACTATGCACCAACAGCCCCAAGAGGTGGGTACGCTGTACCCATTTCACCTGGTTAGGATCACCAGCTACTACACAGGAAGCTGTGACTCAAGTCCAGGTCTGTGAGTCTCTGTCAGGCCCCCATCCCGGGAGGACAAAGGTCCAGAGCAAACATTCATGCCTCTCTCTCACTCGAGTTTCACTCTGAAGTCACAATCATCGCTGACACCTGGCAGGGGACCAACCAGGGCAGCCAGTCCAGCCACCATTTCACAGGGCTGAGGCCTGGACTTTATCCAAGTCACACGGCAAGGGGACAACTGAGTCAAGACTACGAGCCCCCGCCCAGGTGACTCCATCTCCTCTTCACGTCTCGGCTCATCTGTCACTTCCTCAGGGAAGCACTCCTTTACGACACCCCCCAGACTAGATCTGGTCTCCCGGGGACGCGCTCTCGAGGCTCCCCACACACTGAGGTAACACCGAGCACAACTGGAAACGTGTACCTGTGTGGACAACTGCCCATGTGCCGTTGGCCCCCTGAACTAGGGTGAAGCCCCCAGCCACGAGCACGGCCCCAGAACCCGAGGGGGGCTTACCTTCGCTGTCAGTGAGCACTTCCATGCGCCCGCTGAACATGGCTTTCAGCATGGTGTCCTGCTTGGTCAGCGTCTGCATGGTGGTGTAATAGAGGGCCCCGCCCACATTCAGCTTCACGTACTTGGAGCTGGGGCTCGTGCCCTTGAAGGAAGTGGTGCGGGTAGCAGCCGCTGGCACCGCTGAGCTCACCACACTTTCTCCTGACATCTCTTCCTGCCAGTGAACACGTGGAGAAGACACAGGGTCACCAGAGTCACGGCACCAGGCCTGCTTTACCTCGGTCAGCCTCTGGGCTGAATCTGGCCTCCAGAGGTGTTTTGCTTGGCCCAAGTCTATACTGCATTTAAATCTCCCAAGGCTGACAACTCAGAAGAGTTCACCAAAAAAACCCTGGATTTCTGGCTTCTCTTAAAATCAAAGGCCAACTGGGCCACCAGGGCTCCCACAACTGGTGGGAGCTGGGGTACTGGCTGTCCCGAACCCCACCCAGATAGCCTCATATACTGACCTCACCTGCTGACCCTATGGGCAAGTTTACCACTGACTCTTGTGTCCTGAGGACTTCCTTTCTGCCTGGTCCCCACATAAACCAACACCCTGGATGCATCCTAAAGCAGCTCAAAGCACTGCCCGGGTCTCTCTCTGTTTTATTGTCACGCACCACTCAACAGCTGAACTGCAGATGAAATAAGTTTTTTTGTTTTTTTTAAAGATTTTATTTGACAGAGACACAGCGAGAGAGGGAACACAAACGGGGAGTGGGAGAGGGAGAAGCAGGCTCCCTGTGGAGCAGGGAGCCCGATGCGGGGCTCGATCCCAGGACCCTGGGACCGTGACCTGAGCCGAAGGCAGATGCTTAATGACTGAGCCACCCAGGCGCCCCAGATGAAATAAGCTTTTATGAATCGAGTAGGATCCCAACTACCACTCCTAATCCTTCCTATGGGGGGGGGGGGTGTGTTTCTCAGGACTACGCGACAGACATTAAAAACCCCTGGAAGCAAGTTAGTGCAAAATTAGAGACTTCCTGTACTAGCGCCGCCCCGAACAGCAAGATCTGGTGACAGTCTCCTTAATGGCACGGCCAGCTCATGTCCGTCTCAGAGAAATGGATATACCGTCTGATTTAAGCAGGCCTACAAAAGGAAACTTGTACCTGGCAGACGTGTACTCAACGAGAACATTTCTTTGACATGTTTCTTTGACACATTTCTTCTTTGGAGAAGATGTCCAAGACGAGGCTGAATCTTTATGACTATGGGGCACAGCACAGAGGAAGCGGCCCCCAACAGCCAGACCTGGCCCTGCACTCATCTCTGGGCCTTGATGTTTCCACCAAACATGAACGATTCATATAGCACGTCACCTTCTGACAAGGCCATTCAGTGGCTGATGGGTCAAGACACAAACAAGACTACTCCATAATTATGTCTGAACACAGACAAAAACAAGACCGTTGCCCAAAACAGAAAAAGTGACCGAACATCACCATTTGGTCTAAATTTACACAAAAATACGTGTTTTGGGAAATGGTCTAGCATTTTGTAAGGCACCTACGAAACAAAAAATCATAAAGTATACTTTGGCCACTGACTCACTGCTGCTTCTTTACCAGTTAGAGCTTTAGCCCCATTCCATTCTTCCCCACCGTCAACACAGGAATTACTGAGACCCCATCCAAGAATTAACCCTCCTTCCTGACAGCATTCAATAAATACAGAACAAAGCCTCACTTCCCTGAATCCTTCCCCAAAACCACCCAAGGCAAGCCCTAATCCTCTTTCTGAGATGCTCCGTGGTTCTCCCTCACTGCCACAGGGAAATAAACCCCACTTTGACAACAGGCATGCTCGGGGCGGGGCGTGGGGGGTTGACAGTGCAAAGCTTTAAAAAACGATACCCTGATCCTGAAAAAGGATTGTTTTTTTAAATTTTTTATGCCTTTCTATCTTTTCCAGATCTCCCACAATTAACGTGTATTACACTCATAATGGGAAAAACACAACTGTTATTTTTCAACGGGAGAAGGGGCTAATGATGAGTGGCAACCTGCTGTCCAGTGACCCGGAATAGCAGAGGCAAGGGCCAACCCTCTCGACCTCCATCCACCCAAAAGAGCGGCCTGGAAATCAACCACTGGGGGGCTCCTGTTGGGGCCTGCAGAACGGCACAGGAAGACTGGACTCCTGGAAAGAAAAGTGTTTTCTCAAGAAAGTGTTCTTGCTTCATCAAGTGAATATATCCCAAGAAGGTATTCAAAAGCTCAAGCTTAACTCACCTGGGGTCTCTATGGCCTAACGCCACAAATAAAAGAGGCAGAGAGAAAGCAGTGACCCCTCCCTTCCAGCTTTCCTTTGAAATCAGTCCCCAGAAACCCTACACTAAAGGTTATCACCAACACTTCGCCCCAGAAATACTCTGTCCATGGGATGATAGCTTGGGAGAAGAAAGAGTTTCTCAAAACTTTGAAGACCTAGGGCACAGGAGGAGGGTGAAGGCCTACAGGTGTGGAGTTTTGGGGTTTTTCAGTTGGGGAAAACTGCTCCAAAATGGAAATTTTTAAAGCACCCTTTCAGATCTAAATTTACACAAAAATACGTGTTTTGGGAAATGGTCTAGGATTTTGTAAGGCACCTACGAAACAAAAAATCATAAAGTATACTTCAATGTACTTTTACTTTCCAATACCTTTTTAAAGATAATTTGCCTCCAGTAAAGTATATTTTAAGTGCGCAGTTTGAGGAGTTTTGGCCAGCATATGGATCTGTGCAGCCACCACTCTGATCAAAATCAAGAACATTTTCATGGTTCCAGAAAGCCCCTCCACGGCCCCCCCGCCAAAAGAAGATACCAGTTTTCATCTCTACCACCACATACAACATTTAAAATCCAAACAGTGCTGGAACACAGCTACTGTTATTTCCAGCTAGTAGATTCGGATAGCATATCCCAGAGAAGTTCCGTCACTTCCCAAAGTGCACTGATACTGGAGGTGGGTCAGTGAGAGAGCAAGGATAGGGGCAAGTCCTGTATGGCTTTGAGCCCATGATTTTATCAACATTCATGCTTGAAATACATAGAACTGGAACATATACGTTGAGAAAGGAGTGCCCCCCCCCTTCTTTATCAAGTACTAAAAAAGCTTTGAAAAAAAGATGGGAGGCGGGCGCCTGGGTGGCTCAGTTGGTTTAAGCAACTGCCTTCGGCTCAGGTCATGATCCTGGAGTCCCGGGATCGAGTCCCGCATCGGGCTCCTTGCTTGGCAGGGAGTCTGTTTCTCCCTCTGACCCTCCCCCATCTCATGCTCTCTCTATCTCATTCTCTCAAATAAATAAATAGAATCTTAAAAAAAAAAAAAAAAAAGATGGGAGGCAATGTGTGGCTAAGTGCGTGGGTTTGGAAGTCAGACCTGAATTTAAGCGCCCAGCCCTGCCATTGATTGACCAGTTGTGGGAGCCTGGGCGAGTCATCTGAGTCTTGTCCTGTCTATGAAACAGGGACTACAGCAGTGTCTCCCTCCCAGGACTGCTGTGAGGGATGCCACAGAGCACTCAGCTCGGCCGCCGGCTCAGAGCACACACCCCAACACAAAAGACTCACACTATGATTATTTGAGAATGCTCTCAAAGACTCAAATTATCTTCTCTCTGAAGACCATTTCCATCTCTACTGACATCCACCCGAATCACTAAGAGATTAAGGCAGAAACCATCCAGATGCATCTAGCTTGAGACTCCGGAATAGACAAAGAAAGCTCTGAACCTTTCCGGGGCCCACCCTTCCAAAGGTCAGTCACCTCAATACTGGGAATGGCCCTTGGATAAAAGGTTCTGACTGTTCATGTCCCTGAGCCCGCATGACACTGAGCTAAGGACACAAAGCAGCAGACAATAAGCCTCTCCCAGCATATCTCTCTACAGAAGACTCCCCAGCCATTGCTCCTGGGATCCTGCTTTTTCACTTGTTTCAAAGATTTGATTTCATCATTAATGAGGTTGGGGAGGTGGGGCAAGAGACAGCAAAACTGGTTACAAGAAACAAAGACGGAATTGATACTTGAGGTATTGGTTACCAATTCTATTCAATCAGAAAAGTTTAATCCAGTTAGATCTCTCCGGAGTATCCTGTTGCAGATTCTAAACAGTGGCTCTCCACTTAAAAAAAAAAATTACTGACATGAGGGTCCTATCCGTGTAAATTCTGATGTTAACTGGTCTGGGGGTATGGTCTGGGCAACAGAAGTTTTTTAAAACTCCCCTAGGTGATTCCAATGTGCAGCCGAGATTGCAACCCACCGCTCTAAACAGTTCTGTACACCTACTAACTTCATCATCTTGGAGAAGCTCCCCAACCTCTTGTTCTATTGGCCCAGTGAATTCCTGATCACACATAAAAATAAACCAAAGCATCATCAACAAAAGCCAGCCCCCATCTCACAGCTTCAGAGCCACAGACAGGAAGCAACTGTATACATACTTAAAAAATAAAAATCAGCCCAAGGAGGAAAAGTGTTGACTTGAAAAGAGGCTTGGGCAAGTACAATAGGAGAAAAAGGCACCAAATCCCTCACTGTTGGATGTTTTCTATACAGCTTTCTGTGGAACTGTCTCTCTCTTGTGTGTTGGGGGGAGATGTGCATGTGGAAGGTTCGATCAAAATCTGAGCAACCGGGCGCCTGGGTGGCTCAGTCGTTAAGCATCTGCCTTCGGCTCAGGTCATGATCCCAGGGTCCTGGGATTGAGTCCCACATCGGGCTCCCTGCGGCGGGAAGCCCGCTTCTCCCTCTCCCACTCCCCCTGCTTGTGTTCCTGCTCTCGCTATCTCTCTGTCAAATTAAAAAAAAAAAAAAAAAGTCTGAGCAACCTAGACTAGTCTCAGTTCCACCACTTCCTGTGTGAGGTTCAGACAAGCGTTTTAACTGAGTCTCAGTTTCCTACCTTGTAAAGTGAAGGCAAAGCCATAATCTTCATAATAAGCTTCAGGGAATGAATGTTAAAGTACTTGGCACCTGGCCCTTAGGGTCCCTCAAACTTAAAGACCAGAGGTCCCAGCCCAGGCTGTACTACAATCACCTGGGTGCACTTAAAAGCAGACGCCTGGGCTTCACCTCAGGCCAATTAATCAGAATGGGGGGGGGGGAGGGTAGCTCAGCAGTATTTAAAAAGCTCTTCAGATGATCTACGGCGCAGCCCCAGCTAAGAGCCACAGAGCTAAGGTGTTTCTTTAACCAGCTTGATCTAAGAGTCACTACCTTTTGGCTAATTATAAAACTTGCCCAAACTAAGGGCATTTCTACAACTCAGGAAAGTCTGCTGCTCCATTTCAACCAAACCGCATTACATCATCCACATAACTGTAGTATTATTTTGCATCCAAAACTTACTTATAGGGCAGCTACTGCTATTTCCAAGTGTTCTGCTAAATTACTTTCTCTCCCTCTGGGTAACCTGCAAACTATTGGCCTCTTTCTCCCAGGGGTCCAGTGAAGATGTCATCATCAATCCCACTTTTTAGGGGAGAAAACTGAAGAATCAGAACTATAAGGGTCCTGACTCAGGCCCCTTTCATTACAAAACCCAAATCAAGAAATCATTAATCTCCCACAGGGTGTGTTAAAACAGATTGAAGAGCCCGACCCCCAGACTAATTCAGTAGTCAGTGGTAGGGCTTGAAAATTTGGCCATTTCTAACAAGTTCCCAGGTGATGCTGCTGCTACTGCTGGTCTGGGGACCAGTTTGAGAACCACACTGGTTTAATGCCTCCTTCCCCTCAGGTGGTCCTGATTTTGCATAAAATGGAGCAAAGTCAGATACAGGTTAGCTAAATTTTCTTCAGCAGGGTCCTTGAAACTCATCTTCTCTAAAGACTGCATTTTCCAGTAAAGACACAAGGCAAAGAAGAAGTAAAAGAGCAAGGCTGAACTTTGGTCATTCCCACCCGGGGCCAAAGAGCCATTTAAGGTATAGACCCTTAAAGGATCACAAGCAAACAGAACCATTTCTACAGCTGTGTGACAGCATGTGACCCATTCCCAGCTCCTTAGGTGTGGCCCTTCGGGCTCCAACGAAGTGACTAGATAGGTACCAAAGCGCCAGTTAAGGGCGCTGGACTCCGTGGGGTGAAGGTACCCTGACCTCAGGCCCCCGGCATCCCTCTAGGCACCGATGTACATCTGCCCTCCAGCTGCCTCTGTTTCTCCCCCCGCCCCCTCCACTCGCCCTTGTGTTTAGAAGCACCTGGAAGTCCCTTCTCCACCTCCCCGAAACCCAGAGAGTGCAGTCACAACTTCCAAGAAACCCCAAACGCTCCGCCCCAAGGAATCCCACGTCGCTCTTTCATAACCTAACCGTTTTCTTTCGCAACACCCTCCCACCTTCACTTTCCACCCCAATGTCCATCTTCGACGACCCCTCTTTGTTCTCTTCATAATCACCAATCCCATTTCCAGTGAGCACTCAAGACTCAGAGACACCCCCCCAACTCACCCACACACAAATCTATCCCCCAAGCCCAAATGCTCTTTCCGGATCCCGAACAGCCAAGGACCCCCCGTTCCAATTATCCACCGAAGCCCTTCCCCCACCCCCGGCCTCGCCCCCCTCCAATCCCCCAACCGCCTCTCCCCTTTTCGCGACAGTCCCTCATCGCAACACCCCCCCTCAGCCCCTTCTCTCTCTACTCTGCCTCTGCCGGGCTCTCCCAGCCGCCCAGAGGCCCCAGTCGGTGGGCAACGCCCTCCCTACCATGAAAAGTCGGAGGACGCCAGAGTCTCCAAACCCGGACTGAGAGAGACAGGAAACACCCAGCTCGCGCAAGCCGGGGGCAGAGGCGGGGCCGGGGCGGGAACTTCCGCTGCCGCAGCCCGCTTCCGCCCCTCAGAGGGTGCTGTCTTAAAGGGTCCGTCGTAAGTCTACACATTGGCTGCGTTCCCTCCAGGCTGCTCGGCTGGAGGGGGTTGCATCTTCTCTTGGCTGGATCGGGCACTAACCCTCTCTTGAATGGCCCCCTTTTTTTTCACCTTCCAAAGAGGAGGGAAAGATGCAGGGAGGTCGTCCTTCCCGGGTACAGAAGCTCTTCGGAACTGTCGTTCACCGGAACTGGATAGTTGCTTCCCAGCGGAGCTTTGAGAGCGGACACCCCGGGGCAAGATGGCGGTCGGGCCTCGGCCGCTGCCCCGGGTCTGGCAAAGCTCGAAGGTATTGGGCTGAGGCGGCGATAGCTGCGGCCTCGACCCCGAGCGCGGGGGCCTCGAGCGGATAAAGGTCTACGGCCTGTGGGTAGCGAGTGGGAACAGGGTTGGGGGGTTCTCCGGGTGGTGGGGGGGACTTTGAGGGAGGTGGCCCTTTGGCCGGGTCCCTGCCTCCCCAAGTCGGAGGGCAGGTGTTGGGGACTGGCTTTCGTGTTCCAAGGGGGAATCTCGTCGTAGCCGTTTCCACCCTTTTTCATCTCTGGGACGGTAGGCTATTTATAGACAGACTAATGCTGGGTGAAAAAGATTTGTTATTGTGTTGATGCCGAGGGAAGATGCTGGGCTCAGGAGTCACCCAAACCGGAGTTCGAGTCGTATTCACTCGCTCTGTGACCTTGGGTGAGTTTCCTCACCTCTCCGAGCCTCGGTTTCTTGCTCTGTAAAATGGAGTAATTAGCTCGTTTCACAGAGGAGGTTGTGTAATAACAAGTTTTAGTATCTGACACTCAGCTCTCTCAGTAGAGACAGCTGGTGTTAATGATTTCAATAAGAAAAACTTGGTGTAAATGGACGCAAACTTAGCTCTAGCGGCAGCCTTGCCTACTCAGCTTTTCTTTGCTGTCCTGTGAGTGACGGAGTCCCTTGATCTTGTCTGTTTCACTTAACTAATAGCTTTGGCGTTAGAGGTGGCTTCAAA
Source organism: Neomonachus schauinslandi (assembly GCF_002201575.2). Taxonomy (NCBI): domain Eukaryota; kingdom Metazoa; phylum Chordata; class Mammalia; order Carnivora; family Phocidae; genus Neomonachus; species Neomonachus schauinslandi. The sequence continues at coordinate 75,331,684 of NC_058416.1, forward strand.
TTCAGGAGTCTAGTGACCTCTCACAAGTCATGTCCCCTTTACATTTCATTTTCTCTGTGTGAAGGTGGGATTGATAATTACACGTACCTGGATAGGCTGTAGCTTTCAATAAATGATAGCTGTTGTTCTTAATAGTCTAAGTCCTGTTGCCTATTCTTTAAAAATTGGACCCCTGAGACCTTCAAGAGCTGTTGAAAGACAAAATTAGTTAAATATCTGTGCAGTGTCTGATACATGAACCCCCCTAACAAATGGTGGTGGTCACTAAACTTGGCTGCCCAGCTCTTCCACCATAGGGGGGAAATCCTCTTGGGCTCAGACAGCAGTTGATATTTATGATGCTTCACCTTTGGATGATACCCTCTGGACTCTTTCATAATTCTCCATGAAGCTGACCTCATCCAGGGAAGACTGATTTTGAGCAGATACCATGGGAATACAGAAGTAGAAAAGCGTCTGAGTCCTGTCTCTTAGTATTAAAATCTTGGCTCTGCCCCTTAATAATGGTCTAACATGGACTATGGGACATAACTAAATGATCTCACATGGTTGCTGGTCTTACTATGTAGAAGGGACGTGACACATAATGGATATTTAATCAACTGTTTTCCTTTTTGCTTTTTAAATAATCTTGGTTATCACCAACCTCTTGTGTTTCTAATTTTTCCACATATATCGTTTCCCTAACTGGATGGTAAGCTTTTTGTTGTTTGTTGTTGTTTGTTTGTTTTTTAAGCCTAGATGATAACAGTAAAGCTCAGTTACCTGCTATCTGCTTTCAGATACTCCTTGTTAAAAATTTCCCACTTAATCCTGTCACAGTGTCATGTTGACTAGGTCACAATAGAAGTGTAAATGTTTCAACTAATTCTTTTAGCACCCCTAGGAGGTAGGTACTATTATCCTCAACTTACAGATAAAGAAACTAAGGCCTAAAGCGGATAAGCAATTTGGCCAAATGAGGTAGAATCAGAACTAAAAAGAACCAAGGGTACTTTGATCCAGGGTTTTTTCTACTACATACAGCCTTTTCTTTGATTATGTCAAAGTTTGTGTAATCTTTCATTACAGTAACTTTGAATATATAAAGACTTCATAATGAGCTTTATTTCTTTGATAACTAGTAGATTCTAGGCACATAGAAGAAGTGAATAAGAAGGAATTAGAAAAACTGCAAAGTACAGACTATGGTGTAAACAGAAACGTATAGTATTACTGAGGGGATGGAAATTTCAAGGAAGAGCTGTTCTGCAAGGCCCCCTGGGAGAAGTAAAAGTTTTGAGGTAGTCTTACAGCTACCTTGTCACAGTTTGCCTATGCGTCCTCCGGTTTTCCCATTGAGAAGAGGCTCACTCTCCTCCTCACAGCTTGTGCGCACCACCCCCCATGAGGGACTGTCTACATGTTAAAGAATGATCAGACCATTGTACTGATGGCTTGGGCCCTTTCTTTGGCAGCTCTCAGGAGCTTGAAGCTGTTACTCAATCTAAATAGGGTCCTAGCCCAAGTGACAGGACTGGTGAATCTTAGTGCACCCAGGGATAGGACAAAATTTAATGGGTGAAGAATGTACTGGTCCCAGCACTATTTCCTACCCAAAGAACCTGTGTGACTATGCAGATGAGAGCCTCTGCCGAAGTTTGTTTTTTTTTTTTTTAAAGATTTTATTTGAGGGGTGCCTGGGTGGCTCAGATGGTTAAGCATCTGCCTTCGGCTCGGGTCATAATCCCAGAGTCCTGGGATCGAGCCCCATGTCCAGCTCCTGGCTCAGCGGGGAGCCTGCTTCTCCCTCTGCCTCTCCCCCTGCTCTTGCTCTCTCTCTCTCTGTCTCTCTGTGTCTTGAATGAATAAATAAAATCTTAAAAAAAAAAAGATTTTATTTGAGAGAGGGAGCACAAGCAGGGGGAGGGGCAGAGGGAGAAGCAGACTCCCCACTGAGCAGGGAGCCCCGACTCAGTTGCAAGGCCAGATCCCAGACCCCCGGGATCATGACCTGAGCCAAAGGCAGACACTCAACCAACTGAACCACCCAGGCGCCCCTACCAAAGAAGTTAAACAAAACAAAAAAACCCCAAAATTCATGTCTGTAAAAATAATGCATTGATTACTTATTGGCTGTGCACTCTGTCAGCCACCTTGATAGGTATTTGACATACACCATCTCATTTGGTCCCCCTTTGCCTCTGTCAATTAAGAGATGAAGGCAGAAAGCCTCTGAGGCATTTCTCTGCAGTGCCTGGCAGAGCTGGGGACTGGCTCCAGCTCTGTGTGACTCCAAAGCATGTGTGCTTCTCAGTGCCATGCTGCCTCACCATGTGCTTTCTGCAGAAATTTTAGAAAACAGGCTAGTTAAGGAAACAGAACTTCCTACCTCAAACAACCGCCCTCAACATGTTGGTGTATTTTTCCCAGCTTTGTGCCTCTGTGTGCACATGCATTTTTCTTTTTCATTATGTAATTGGGATCATATTGGTTCACAGCCAGCTCTTTTTTCATTTCTCCGGCGTAAACATTTTTCATATTGTTAAAAAATGTCAAACATAATTTTCAGTGGTTTTTTAACATTCCGTCCCCTCTGTTCTTACTATCATAAAGCAAGTACAGCTTTAATTCAGCTTCTCTGGGATTGTTTTCAGTCTATTCCCTTTAAACTGAAGGCCTGGGGAGATACGGTATAACATTTAGGTCAGACGTTAACTAAAAAGGACACTAGTGTTGTTTTAAGCCAGAAGCATTTTTTATTATTTTTATTCAGTGGGAAAGATCTAGGATGCCCTACCTATAAAACTTAACCCTGGGGCGCCTGGGTGGCTCAGATGGTTAAGCGTCTGCCTTCGGCTCAGGTCATCATCCCAGGGTCCTGGGATCGAGTCCCACATCGGGCTCTCTGCTCCTTGGGAGCCTGCTTCTCCCTCTGCCTCTCTCTCTCTCTCATGAATAAATAAATAAAATCTTTAAAAAAAAAAAAAAAAACTTAACCCTGAATCTGGACTTTTTTTTTCTTCCTTCTGCTTTTGCCAGAAAAGACACGCTTCTCTGAAGCAAGAAGCTGCCCTCAGCTGTGAGTCCTCGACAACATCACTAATGATTACCTGGCGTTTCTGTGTCACAGGCAGGTCCTCAGGTGAGCTCTCCAGACTTGCTTGGGCAGAGAGAGCAGGTGATTGAGAAGACTGTTCTCTTTTCCTCTCCTGCCTTCTTACCCTCCCTTCTGTGATCAGGTGGGCTTTGTTCATTTGATGAGAGACCCACGTGTTGGGAAAGACTTGTTATTTAACAGATGTGAATCCCTGTTGAAAAGGGACCACAGAGGCCCCTCGGTAGTTTGACATGGGGGGAGCCCTGAATGAGCTTTTTATTCTTAATGGTGTTTTCACATGGGCACTGCTTTGAGGGAGGTAACATAGTAAAGAGATTGTTTTCCTGAAGTCTGGATTTCTGAGTAATCGATTTTATTTTGTCAGCTGGGCTGATTATATATTTGGGACAGAATGACAGTTTTCAAGCATCCAAAGAAATCATCTCAGTGTGGGAGGCTCCCTGGACCAGTGTTGGGTGCGCTAGGCTGATAGCCAAAGCCACCCCTTTGAGAAAAGACAGTTACTGGTGATTTAGATAAAAATGTAATGGATAATTGAGAGGCTCTGTCCAAAACATGCCAGTCAGTGGATGGCAGAGTTCTGCTCCAGAGCCTTCCTCGGCCGTTGGCAAGATGGGATCAGTCAGGACAGCAGAGTAAGTTCTACAGAAAACCAAACATACTCAATTTAACAGATTGTCTTCCATTCTGGAATCACATTTGGCTTTTTTAGCATGAAAACGTCCCTTTTTCCAAAAAAATTAAGGGTTTCTTTCGTGGTAGGCACAAGATAAGTACCAGTAAATATTTGTTGCATGAATGGCTGAATGAAATAATGACAGTAAATGATTGTTTATTTATTTTTTTCCTCCAAGTCTTGGCAAAATAAATTTGACTGCTCAGTGTTAGACTGTTCCAGAAAATTCGGTTATCTAGGAACCTTTGACCTGGAGGATGCCTGGTTTGCATTAGAGCTTTATGGATGGAATCAATTCATGCTTTGTTCATCTGTTAAACGATTACGGAGCCCATACCCTATGGCAGATGCTGTGCTCTTTCTCTTAAGAAGATGTAATTATTTAATACAGGAAAGAGCATCGCTGGTCTAGATGAGTCACGTGAAAGGAGCCGATAGGAAGTTGGGACTTGTGCCAGGAGAGCTATTAGCCCTTTTGGAGGGCGCAGAAGGGTCCCTACTAGCTCTTTGCTGCCCAAGTGCCTTCCCGCCCTTGGCTCCTGAGCCCCTTCCTGTGTGTGTTTTTCCTGGAATGACCTACAGAGGCTGCTCACCATTTTCCCTGCAGGGTTCGTGCAAGTTTGCAAACATGTTCACCGTTTCTCAGACCTCGAGAGCATGGTTCATCGATAGGGCCCGTCAGGCTCGAGAGGAAAGGCTCGTGCAGAAGGAGCGGGAGCGGGCAGCCGTTGAGATTCAGGCCCATGTTCGGAGTTTCCTGTGTCGGAGTCGGCTGCAGAGAGAAATCAGGTGGGTGCCAGGGACTCAGCACATTCTCCCTTGCTCCCAATTAATAGTAAGAAAAGGTGGTGTTTTCTCCTATAGTTCTTGAAAAGCCTTCCAGCTGCTGTGAGCTAATTTAAAATGTCCTTCCTTTTTTTTTCTTATCCTTTCCTCCCTCCCCAGGAGAGAGATCGATGAGTTTTTTAAAGTAGATGATGCTGAGTCCAGTAAAAGAAGCGCACTTTGTATTTTTAAGATTGCCAGGAAACTGCTGTTCCTGTTCAGAATTAAAGAGGATAATGAGGTAAAACAATAGCGAACACTCTGCTTCCCCATCGGCCAGGTCTTTTTAAAGTATTTTATAAATATGAATTCATTTAGGCCTTACAGCAAGTCTGCGAGATAGACTCTGTGACTGCCACATCCTGCCCTTTCTGTTTCTTTGGGACGTGTTTTGTAGGCATTGTGCCCAGTGCTGCTGAGAATCATCACGGTTCTTTTCACGTTGACTATGATAAGCACTTGGACTCAGATGCAAACAGGAGCCAGGCAGGTTAGGCGTTAGGTGAATGAGTGAAAGAAGCCATTTACAGGACAAAACATAACAGAAATCCTAATGAGTAGTAACCCCTCGGGAGATGGTGGGGATGGGAGATGGTGAGGATATCAGAGGGAGTGATGGTGTCTGTGGCATGCCCAAGAGTGGGCAGCCACTCTTGTGTTCCAGCCAGTGGTGGACTGCTACTCTGATTTGGAAAGGAGGTGCTGGAAATCCTGTGCTCATTTGTAAAAATTGGTAGCTAATTTGAAATTTCTCTCAAATCCTATAAACCACAAACAAAATGTGCTGGTTGCACCTTTGGGATTGGAACGATCAGCCTAGAGCAGCAAGTTGTCTGTAATAGGACTCCTGAGACCATTGAGGAGTGCCTCTGTGCTCCCAGGGATTAGACATTCATTACTGCTAAGTGTCCCATTGTGCCAGACCCTCCTCGAGGCGCTGGGGCCCTGGAAGGAAACAAGATGCGCAAGGTCTCTAGCCCCGTGGAGCCTGTAGCCCAGAGAGAGGCAGAATTATGCTGGTGATGGACACACAGACACACAGATGAGGACAGGCAGGTGCAGTGAGGTGACCCCTGTTGATGAGGAAACTATAGCTCTGGGTAATGAGGTGGCTGCCCAGGGCCATGGCACTTTTGAGGGTGGATCCAGGGTTGGGATAGACAGTGTAACTTAGTTTCCACTTTCCTTCCTTTTGCATTTCAAGAGAAAAATGATGTGACAGTTTGTGAGGCAAAAGTCCGTGTCCATGGTGCTTACAGAATGGCCCCTGGGAGAGCACGATTCAGGGGACAGCTTCTAGTTTGCAGGAGTGCAGGCCCAGATTGCCAGATTGATTTCGTTTTTCCAAAGGAGCCCCAGTCCGAAACGCAGGTGTGGGTATCATCCAGCTTGTGGGCCACCAGTTTGAGAGCCTTTCATGAGCCTTTCTGATCCTCGGTTTCCGTATCTATGAGAGGGAATTAAATATGATCAGATATGTGAGTCATCTGGCTCCATGCAAGTGCCTGCATGTGCCAGGTGCCCACAGGACACTTGCTTCTTTCCCATTTCACCGTTGGTTGTGAGAATTTATAACCCCCACTCTGCCTCTTTGCAGAGATTTGAGAAGTTGTGTCGCTGCATCCTGAGCAGCATGGATGCTGAGAATGAACCCAAGGTAAGCGGGATGGGGGCTGGGCAGCCTCCCAGAAGCTCTCAGGCCGGTCTCTTTGGCTCTGAAAGTTCCTGCTGAATGTTAGGATTTTGTTAGGTATGACTTTGCATAGGTACACACAGCCCTGTGTGTAAGGAATGAATCGAAACGTTAACAAAGTGCAACTGATTTTTTTAGTCTCTTCATTGTCCAGGAGCTATGGTCTGCTCTTACCTCTTACTCAGGGTGCTAAATTCCCTTACTAGGCTATTTCATCTCTGGGTTTAGCATTAAAATAAATACTGCTTGCTGCTTACTCACCCATTCATCTCCACTGCCTTCTCTGGCACTGGACCTAACAAATTGGTCCCATTCCAGTAGCTACAATGTATGTAATTTGGTCTCCGTACCTGCCCATTATGTTTCTCTTTCTCCTGCTTGTAGGTGTGGTATGTGTCCCTGGCTCTTTCCAAGGATCTCACCCTCCTGTGGATTAAACAGATCAAACACATTCTTTGGTATTGCTGTGAGTTTCTTGAGCAGCTCAAGGTAAAAACAAAACAAGACACCTGTAAATATATCCTTCTCATTGGAGGCCTTTAGCATATATTTTGAGAGTCCTCGTGATTCATTCATAGGTTATTCCTTTGGAAGTTTGTCAGAATCTAGTAAGAAAGGGCGCCTGAGTGGCTCAGTTGGTTAAGCGACTGCCTTCGGCTCAGGTCATGATCCCAGGGTCCTGGGATTGAGTCCCATGTCGGGCTCCCGGCTCAGTGGGGAGCCTGCTTCTCCCTCTGACCCTCTCCTCTCTCATGCTGTTTCTCTCTCGCTCGCTCTCTAATAAATAAATAAATAAAATCTTTAAAAAAAAAAAATCTAGTAAGAAATTATTAGAGCCCTTGTTCTGAGAGAGAGCAAGTTAGATACCGTTATCAGAATAAGCCCTTCTTTCCTGTGCAGTATTTTGAACATTGGGAACCTGTTGGCTTTCTTTCCATTCTTTTGATACAACGGATAACTTATTGTTTATATTACTGTACTAGTCAGGCCTCTTGTTACAAGTGCAGATACCAAACAGGAGTGCAGCTGGTGATACATACAAGCTAAGCAAGAAAGAGAATATCTTTTAAGAATATTCTCTGTAACATGGCAGCCAGGGATGTCCAGAACCAGGAGCTTCTAGGATTCTCCTTCTTGTCCCTTTCATCCCTGCTCCCTTTTGGAATCACGGTAGCTAGCAGTTCTGGCCTCACATCCTTACCCTATCTTGACCAAAGAGAAAAGGGAGGCCTCCCCACTGGTTTAGAAATCTGGGAGGACTCAAAGGTGCAGTGGGATCCTGGTCTCAACCTTGAGCTGGTCACAGTGACAAGAGGGATGGGGTACTGCCACTGGCCCTTCCTGGTCCTGTACTCACATTTGTGTTATGAGAAGGTGGGCAGAGGTGTGAGTCGTTGCAAATGGCAGACATTTTCACTTTGCACGATGCCGGGAGAGGTTTGGCAATGACTCAGGTAGTAGTGGAGTGATGGAGCAGATGTCCCCAGAGCCTCCAGTGATCCATTCCTAGCCATCTCCCTCAAGGCACTTGTGAATGACTCACTTGGCCTTGACCTGGCAACAAGCATGAATTATGATTATAATAATAGCCAGTATTCCATAGAGTTATCTACATGCCGGGCACTGTTCTTAGTGCTTTATATACATTAATCCATATATTTCTAACAACAAACCTATGGAGAAAGCAATGATCCTACCCCTAGTCAACAGCTGAGGAAACGGGTACAGAGAGGGTAAGTGACTTGGCCTAAATCACACAGCTAGGCAGTGGTAAAGCTAGCCATCTGAGCCTAGAGTACCTGTAATGTTCAATTGGATTTCTACACTGCTGCTTTACTGAACATACATGCATGCACGCATACATACGTACACACAGCAAGCCAGCTCCAGTCAGCTTGTTTTCCAAGAATTCTCAATTCCCAAGAGCATTTCAGATTCCATGCTTGAGCACTCTGTCATTTAACTCCCAAAGTGGTCGTTCCCCAACAGAAAAAGAAACTCGGACAGTCCTGACTCACTTTTCAGAGGCCGAGTGCATCCAGGTAGGTTGTAAGTGGATGCTCGGCTGTCAGAGACTGGAGGGCATATGTCTTAATCTCAGTCTCTTTATTGTTTCCAGCCTGAAATTTTACAGGACTCCAGACTCATCACGCTGTACCTCACAATGCTTGTCACCTTCACAGACACTTCAACGTGGAAAATTCTCCGTGGAAAAGGTCTGTGGGGCTTGCTTCAAAACCTTTCCCAAGTAGCATTTGCATAGTGAGCTTGGGGACCTTTTCACCTTTTTAAGAAGCTTGTTCACTGCCGTAAGCCTCAGGGAAAGACCTAAAACTGTACAAATGAAGATGCCCTTGGCGCTGCCATCAGATAGCATTTGCAGTATCCAGAATATATGTTCAGTGTCGTGTTACAATTTCTCCTTTCTTTGCGTTTATGTTTAAAGGCTTGGCCCTTCTGATCTCATTTTTTTAAAACCCCCTAGCACCTCAGCCTCAAAGCAATAATATTTGCTCAAGCCTGTCATTCATGTCAGAATCACTGAGCAGCAAATAATTCTATTTTGCCCATAAAATTTGTGTTGTGAAGCTGCCTCCTTTTCCCCGGATAGTGCACTGAGCCTTACGTGTTTCATACATTCACTTCATCCATCCGTTCGGCAAATAGCCTTCTCCGTGCCAAATACCGCGCAGGCGCTGCAGAGACAGAGAGGTCACTGCCCTCGGAGGGCTTTAGGTGCCGAACGCCTGCTGTGTGCCTGCCCTTCCTCAGAGCACTAGGGAGTCTGGTGAGGGAGACAGACTCCAAAGGGAAGTCACAGATCTGTGACTGTATATGCACATAGGCAGACTATACACGTAAGCACATACGTGTCCTGACAGCAGTGTGGCAAGTGCTTGGAAGGAAGGGTACAGGAGGCGAGAGCATTCAGCGGATGGGGGAGGACCTGCCTCGCTGTGTCTGGCGCTCGGGCTCTCCTGCAGGAGCGATGTCTGAGCTAAGAGCCGGAGGGAGAGTAGGCGTTCACGGGGCCAAGAGGAGGGATAACACTGAGAGCGGAGGCAACTGTATGTGCAGAGGCTCCCGGCCAAGAAGGAGGGGTGATTTTAAGGCAGGGGCATTGTGGGGTGGTTTAAAACTGGGTGAGTTCTGGCCTTGAGTTCCAGGGAGCTCATATCCCAGTGTGATAGGAGGCAGCCACAGAGAGCAGAAAGTGCCAAACCCTCGGAATCAGGAGAGGTGCTACAGGCGCTCAGAGGCTGGGGACGTTACTTCTGGCCAGGGAAATGACAGGACTCATCACCTAAGAGGGGACACTTGAGCTGGACCTTCTGGGAGAGAGAATTTTGGAGATTGGCCTCTCCCTGTACTCTGGTACCGAACCAAAGCGGGGAGAGTAGGAAAGCAAGCCAGAGAAAATCTACTTTCTTTATGGCCTCGGGCCTGGGCCGTGATATTCTGTACCACATATAAAAGGTTCACAGTAAGGCCAGAGCCTTTTTTCTCAGACTTCCTTCTTCATTTAGGGGAGAGTCTTCGACCAGCCATGAACCACATTTGTGCAAACATCATGGGACATCTCAACCAGCGTGGATTTTATTCTGTGCTGCAGGTTTGTGACCCCCATCCCCTATCATGGGACCTCGTTCTTCCTTACCTAAACTTGGATTTTTACAGCTGATTTCGGCCTATCTGGTGCCCTCCCCACAGAAACCTTTTCACGGGAGTTTAAGGCCTGGCATCCTGTCTCTTCCCCTACCTTGAGTCCCTTGTGGTTTGTGTCAAGGGAGGACAGTGGCCCTGGGATCCTTTTATCATGCTCCATCTTTGGCTCCAGGAATAACCCAGCCACTTGACATTTAAAGTTGGGAAGGAGGCCTCAGGGCTTGGTTCCCTCAGGTTCCTTCTTGGGTGGTGTCTGGAATTACCTTTCTTGCTGTGTCCTCAAACACCTTCTGTCCACACTGCCCCTGACTGTGCCATCTCACACCCCCAGGGAATTGTCAGAACTCTAACCGCTGTTTAAAAGCACTTTGGAAATTTCGAGTTTAAGAAGTTGCATTGATTTAGCCCTGCCTTCTGCCTGGTACTGAGATGGGCTCCTTCCTGATCGGGTTGCCTTTTCTCCTCAAACAAACCCTGTGAGGTGGCATGCTGGCCAGAGGTGGTGTCGTCAGCCGTTCATCTCTGTGAGGAAACTTCTGGATACCAGAATGTAGGAAGAACACACAGGCAAGATTTAAGTCTGGTGTTCTTTTCACTGGCCGTTAACTTTTTTAGCTCTTTATTATTTCAAAATTTTAAATACGATATCAAGAGAGGTGTCATGAAGGCAATAACCCTCACTTTGCTCTCCCTTCACTTTCAGAAAACATTCCAGTAGAGTTTTTTATCTGAAGCCCTCATTTTACTTCTGTGCTGCTTTTTTACGTACAAGTGAATATATAGTTGGCGTTGTCCCCTGACCAGTTAAAATGTTCTTTTCCAGATATTGTTAACCCGTGGCCTGGCGAGACCCCGGCCTTGTCTGTCCAAAGGCACTTTAACTGCAACCTTTTCTCTAGCGCTGCGGTAAGTAGTAAACTCCATCTGAGGGGTTGGCATACTTCGGGAGGCTTCCTCCCCTCGCTTTCCTTTTCTCCTGTTCCTTATGTTTGGTGTGGGCTGCCCACTTTGTCCAAATTCACAGGAAGTATCTTTCTTCCGATCGTGACGCATCTGTGGCAGCTTTTCTGTCTGTGTCCCTGAATTTTTTGCAGCATGATTTGAAGGAAGTTTTTCAAAGTGAATTGCTTTTCATTGTGCCAAGGGCCCGAGACACAAGCATTTTTCCTTTTGAGCTTTTAAATGATATAGAGAACCCGAGAGCTGGAGGAGGCTCAGCAAAGGGCCAAGCAGAGGGTTAAGGGAGTAGTGTTGTGAACACGGGTTTAAAATGTTCGAATCTGGAGGCCCAGAGAGGATGTGCTGTTTGTCTTCACTTAGTTAGGAGATACAAATTACATACGAAGCTAAATAGTTCCATGTAGAAATTATGCCTGCAATTCAGAGAATCGCCGTGTACACAAAGCTGTGTCTTTGTGTCCGGAACATTCTTAAACTGTTGAAAGGAGCACTAACTTGGGGGAAGATGTTAATAAGGTAACCTGCTGATCTTAATCCCTAAGATAATAATAACTTAGGGCAGAGGGAGTGTTGGGGTCAAATTAGCTTGGTAGAGCTCCCTGCTCTGTCCCCTTTGCTAATCCACAGGGCACTTGACCTCAGGAAGCTCTTGACAAGTCCCGAGGTTCAGGAACCTTTGGGCTTGTTTAATCTGATGTTGGCCCAAACATATCCAAACATGGAATACCTTCACCTAATTTTTCAGTGGTGGAGCATGTCTATTAATGTCCCACGGAGTCCTTTTCTATGGAATACTATTTTGGAAAATGATGTTCTAGAATATCAGTTGGCAAACTTTTTCGGTAAGGGGCCAGCTAATAGTATTTTCGGTTCTGTGGGCCACACACTGTCACAACCGCCCTGCTCTTGCAGCACAAAGCGGCTGTAGACCATACATACACAAGCAAGAAGGGCTGTGTTTCAATAAAACTGTATTTAGAAAAATAGGCAGTGGGCAGAATTGGGTCTTTGAGCCATATTTTGCCACTCCTGGTCTAGACTGTGCTGTCCACTAACCACTGAACCCTGTGGGGCTGTTTAAATAGAAATACATTACAACGAAGAATTCAGTTCCTCATTTAGGCACGTTTCAAGTGCTTCCGGGCCACATGGGACTGAGCAGTGATGACCTTCCTGGACCGCACAAATAAAGGAACATTCCCATCATCACGGAAAGTTCTATGGGACAAGGCTGGTCTAGAGCAGCCCTGCCAATAGAAATATAATGAGAACTGCATTTAAAAAGTCCAAAGAAAGGGGAAATTAAGTTTAATAATCTATTTTGTTTAAACCAGTGTATCTGAAGTATAATCATTTCTACATGAAGTCAGTATTTTTAAATAATTTATTTTATTTAAAAGTAGTTTTTTTCTTTTCATACGGAGTCTTCAAAACCTGGGGTGGATTTTATACTTAAAGCCTGTCTGCTGCTGAACTCACCACATTGTAAGTGCCCAGGAGCCACACGTGGTCAGCGGCTGCTGCTAGTTTCTAGAGGCGAGATCCTTAAGACCGAAGAGCAGGTGTCAACCAGTGATGCTATAATTAGTTCCAGAGCTAGACAGATTATCCAGTAAACAATTAGACCTTCCTTGCAGACCTTGAGAGGAGTTGTATTTAATGAGTCGTAGGATGTAGGTACAAACAGGTTTTCCAGTGGGAGGTTTCCTTCAACTTCTTTTCCTGAGTCACCTTCTGGGGCGGCTCATTCCAGCATCACCCACCCTCTCCTCTGTCAGAGGCAGCGAAGGGTTGACATACGGATGCCTGAGCTCCAGGGCACAGCAGCAGCTCTGCCGCCTCCTAGGTCTCCCTGAGAACACAAATCTTCCTTCTGTTCTGGCGTCCCTTCCCTGCCCCGAGAGGGTTGTCATTCATGGTGTGATTCACCAAGAGGGTCACATCCACCCATTCCAGCACGTTTCTTCTCCCTTAAGGATATGGTAGCATCCATCATTTTAGGTTTTTTCACTCTGTACGTTAGAGTCCTTTGGCTCACTTGTGAAGGCCGGGCTGCTTTAAAGCCTTTTTCTTAAACAGTGCACTTTCTCCCCCTCGGAATATCTGTATGTAATTGAAAATGGCCGGGACCTTTTAAAACAAGATACCTAGTGGTTTTGTCATACTGGAATAAACTGTTGAAAGTCTATAAAATTATAAATGATATGTTTAGACATGACACCAAATCTTATGATGCAAATAGCTAACATTCATGGGCCACACAATTGTTTTAAGACTTCTACTCACACATATGACTCCTTACCACGTTCTCTAATCTTGGTTTTATAGATGAGGAAGCTAAGGCCCAGAGAGGTTAAGCCATGTGCCCCCGCTCACACAGCAGGGAGCGGCAGGGCCAGGAATTAAACCCAGGCTGTCTGACTCCAGAGCCCATGCTCTTTACTCCTCGTTCTTTACACTTGCCTACCTGCCTCCCGTATGGACACATTTTTGTATTCTAGGTACAATATATATAGAATTCGTGCACGTGGGAACTTTCTCAAATTCTCCCTGTTCCCTTTCTTACCCAGGCCCCAGGTTTGCCCAGGCTCAGTTTCTGTTTTTCCCGTGTGCCTGTCCCGCTCCCTGGTTGCAGCATGAGCTCTCTGTTGGCGGGTACTGTGCAGTGAACCTCTCTTTTCCCCTGCTCCCCTGCCCTGCCTAACACTGAGACCCGCACATAAGGCGCACCCTGTCCAGTGTGCCACTGACAGGACATTGGAAGGATTTGTCACCCTGGGGGGCTTAGGTGCAACAACCACAAGGCTAAAGGAAATTCTTGATGACCTCATGCTGGGGGTATAGATAATGGCATTGAGGGAAATGGAGTGTCTGGTGTATATGTGTGGTCTTTTGAAACTGGCCTCCCTCAAGGCAACCCTGCCTCCTAGCAGTCCTGCGCGCCTCACTCCTGGTCAGTCAGGCGGATTGACTCTGGGATATGACTCAGGGTGGGATCCTGCCCTCGGCGTCCCCTTGGAAGCGGGAAGTGATGAGTTAAAGTTTTGCTGACGTTCTCTTGTGGTTTGCTTTTCCTCTGTCTAGGTAATTGCTTAGTCCTGATCCACACCTCTTTCTAACATACAGAAAGTAACTTAATTCTCTTTTTAGAGAATTCGCTTTTGTCCAACTCAGCTCAGTGAGTTTAGCTTGACTGGTCAGCCTCCTATAGACAGGTGGTTGATGTAGACGCTGGTGTTTTGAGCACTTCAGCCATATCCAGTTTTCTGGTCCCAAAAATGGTACCCTTGAAAGTGGAAGTTTATAATACAAATTCTGATAGTCTAAATACTGGTAACATACTTGCTTGTTGCCACTGGAGCACGTTAGCTAGAAGAGATCAATTTCCTCCTGTAAGTTCTTTTTTTTGTTGTTTTTTCTTGCATGACCTCTGGTGTTTTTTTAAAATAACTTTATTGAATTATAATTCACATATCCTACCTTTCACTCCTTTGAAATATACAGTTAACTGGTTTTTAGTACATTCACAGAGTTGTGCAGTCATCACCACTGTCTAATTCCTGAAATAAACCCCATACCCATCACCAGTCACATCCCTTCCCCCCCCCACCCCACCCCCTCCCTCCTTCCATGCCCCCAGCAACAACTAATCTACTTTCTCTCCCTTGGGATTTGCCTGTTCTGGACGTTTCACATAAATGGAATCCTACAAAGTGTGGTCTTCCGTGCCTGGCTTCCTTCACTTTCATCCACGTTGTAGAATGTATCCGTTCTTCTTTTTTATGGCTGAGTAATATTCCGTGGTATGGCTATGCCACATTTGGGTTGTTTCTATTTTTTGGCTATCATGAATGGTGCTACTGTGAACATTTATGTGTAAGTTTTTAGTGTGGACATGCTTTTCATTTTGTATATATTCCTCAGAGTGGAATTGCTGGATCAGGTGGTAACTCTGTGCTTAACTTTTAGAAAAACTGCCAAACAGAGTGGCCTCACCGTCTTACATTCCCACCAGTAATGAATGAGGGTTACAAATTCTCCAAGTTCCCACCAACCCTTGTTATCTTCTTTATCATAGCCCTCTTCATGGGTGTGAGGTGATCCCTCCGTGTTGTTTTGATCTGCAGTTCCCTGATGGCCAGTGATGTTAACCATCTTGTCATGTGCTTATTAACCATTTGCATCTCTTTGTTTGGAGAAATGTCTATTTGCATTCTTTGCCCATTGTTTAATTGGGTTGTCTTTTGTTGTTGAGTGTTTGAGTTCTTTATATGTTCCAAATAAAAGTCTCTTATCAGGAGATAATTTGCAAATATTTCCTCCCTTTCTGCTGGTTGTCTTTTCACTTTCTTAATGGTGTCTTTTGAAGCCACAAGTTTTATATTTTGTGATTTTTTTTTTTTTTTTTAAGATTTTATTCATCCATTTTGAGAGAGAGTGAGAAAGAGCACACGTGCACACAACAGCAAGGAGGAGGGGCAGAGCCAGAGGGAGAAGCAGACTCCCCACTGAGCCGGAAGCCCCGTGTGGGGTTCGATCCCAGGACCCTGGGGTCATGACCTGAGCCAAAGGCAGACGCTCAACCAACTGAGCCATCCAGGCGCCCCAAATTTTGTGACTTTTTTTTTTTTTTGTCCTAAAAAATCATTGTCAAACCCAAGGTCACAAAGATTTACTGCTGTGTTTCCTTCTAAGAGTTTTACAGTTTTAGTTATAAAACTAGCATTTAGGTGTAAAATCCATTTTGAGTTAATTTTTACATATGGTGTGAGGTAGGGGTCATTATCTTATTTTAGTAACATTTATCTTTTTTTCTGATTATGGAGGATTGCATGCTTATTGTAGAAAACCTGAATGAAATAGAGTAGTATAAGGAAGAAAAAATGTCTCTCCTGATTCTACAACCCAGACATATGTTGTTAACATTTTTCTAAATCTGTCCTTCTTGGGTTTTTTTCACTTGTATATACTTATGGGCTTATCTATATATACACATATCTAAGTTTTATTATCATAACGCATACTTACAGTAAATTGCTTAATCGAAGTGTGAATTGTTGGTCAATTATCACATAGTAAACACGCCTGCATAAGGACCACTCCCCTTGAGAAATAGAACAGTGCTGGCATTCCAGAAGCTCTTTTCCTTCCTCCAGGTCACTACCTTCTCTCTTGTCTCCCATAGACATAGTTCCTCATCCTGTTTTCCTTAAAGTTGTTACAGCATGAGTATACGCTCATGTCAGTAAAACTTCAAAACGGCTTTCTGTCTCATAGCTGCATCCTACCACTATACTGTCACTGACTCAGCCACTCCCCTTGCAGGTGTCCTCATTTTCAGCCTCTAGTTTTCCTAGAAGTCCTGGGAAGCATAATTCCAGGGGAACTGGGGGCATTGGCAGAGTTGTTCTTTGGCTCTGGGGTGACGTGCAAACCCGTGTGAATAAGATGATCTGTCTGTGTCTAGCCCTGTGATTGCCGCACAATTTTCGGACAATCTGATTCGGCCATTCCTCATCCACATCATGTCTGTACCTGCTCTTGTGACTCATCTCAGCACAGTGACCCCTGAGGTAAGTGACTCCGTGATGTCCCCCCGAGTCCGTTTTTGCCTTTCTTCTTAGAAATTAGAGAGTAAATGTTTTCTCTGTTAATTTCCATTTCTTCTCCTGAGATTTCTTCTAAACCAGTAGCCACCATAGGCACGCTCATGTTAGCAGGCCAGAGAACCAGGTTCTCATCTTTGTTAGTATTCTTCCTGGCCATTGAGGGCACGTTTGGCATCCAGGTGTTGATCTGCAAGCCTTCACATTCATGTTGTGGTGGGAAATTCTTCCTGTCAGCTCCCGCTCTAACAGTCTGCAATTGTTTGCAGCGCCTCACTGTTTTAGAATCTCATGACATGCTTCGTAAATTCATCATGTTTTTAAGAAACGAAGATCGATGCCGTGACGTATGTGAAAGCTTAGAAGGATGCCATACGCTCTGTCTAATGGGTGAGTATCTGTGGCTGGAATTTGACTGTGTTCTGGGTGTCGGGAAAAGTCCCAAGTGTTTTTGTTTTTTACTGTTCTGGAGATCAGGAGTTGTTTTTAGTAACACTTGGAAGTACTTAAAAGACATATAACCAGATAGATAAAACAGACACGTAAAATTGAAAATCAATGGAAAATATATCCACCGGGCAACCTAGTTGAGTGACTGTAAATGAATAATAAATTTTGGCCCTCAGCTTCCTGGCAGCCAAGGGAAAAATGAAAATGCTGTGAATCGCCTGGATAATTCTCCATCTCCAGAGAGAAGAACGGGCACAGTTAGGTGGTGTTTAGATCAGAGTAGGGCCTGCATCATCTATTTTACATTTTCCTTGTAAATGAGGACAGGACAGAAGCAAATGGATAGAAGCATTTAAAATCAGCAATAGTACGTAATTCTCATCACTTAGAAGAAGTTTATTTTACATAGAAAAGGGTTCTTGGGGCAAAATTTTAAGAGAGTTTATGGTGAGAGGCCTCACACAAGGCATATTGAATAACTTCGGTGAACATTGGACAACAGTGATTTCCCAGAACGCTCAGATGTCCTTCCAAAGGTCATTTCTTACACCGGGTCTTGATTTTTTAATCTTAGTGTAATATCAAAATGTTAGGCTAACTAAAGATCACACACCTCTGTGTGATGTTTTACGTTACTTCATATAATCCTCACATCAAGAGTGGGGAGCTTTATTCCAGTCTTACAATGAGGAAACGGGTTGGAGAGGTGGGTTGAGGGGCACGCAGCTCTTCTGTGGCAGGGCCAGGATTTGAAGCCAGGCACCTCTCTGCGTGGAGTTTCTTCCTGCACATAGACTTGTCTGCAGGAGCCCTGGGCAGAGAGCAGGGCTGTGAAGGTGACGCAGTGGGTCACCTGGCCCCACTACACTCTGTTTCTCTCTTTGTAGGCAACCTCCTGCACTTGGGCTCCCTCAGCCCCAGAGTGTTAGAGGAGGAGACGGAAGGGTTTGTGAGTTTGCTCACCCAGATGCTGTGCTACTGTCAGAAGTACGTGTCCCAGAAGAAATCCAACCTGACACACTGGCACCCTGTCCTTGGCTGGTTCTCGCAATCTGTGGACTACGGGTGAGTCCTGGAGGCAAACCGCCATCTTTCCTGTCCCCTGCCTGCCTCTCACCACCTCTCCCTTCTTCCTTCCTTTCTTCCAGCTTGTGTTGTGTTGTTACAAAAGTAATATGTATTCACTGAATAAAATCTGGATAAGACCAAAAGAGACTAAAAACCACCCCATTATGCCACTACCCCGAGACAACCTGCGTGAATATCCCTTCAGTTTCTTTTTTTACCTGTAAATATCAGCAGTTGTTTTGAGGTCATTTTTTTTGTATTTAATTCTTTAGTAAACTGTGAACCTCATTTATCAAATACTATTTTTTCTTTTTCAATATCGCTTTTCCTGACTCCCTAGACTGCCATATTTTGGAGATACTGAAATAAGACACATGATTGAAAGGGGATAGAAGTCACCTCATCCTTTTCAAGAGGTGGAATATCGGTTTAAAAATTCTTAATTATAGAACTCAAAAACATTAAAAATGTTGGGCAAGGGGCGCCTGGGTGGCTCAGTTGGTTAAGCGACTGCCTTCGGCTCAGGTCATGATCCTGGAGTCCCAGGATCGAGTCCCGCATCGGGCTCCCTGCTCGGCGGGGAGTCTGCTTCTCCCTCTGACCCTCCTCCCTCTCATGCTCTCTGTCTCTCATTCTCTCTCTCAAATAAATAAATAAAATCTTTAAAAAAAAAAAAAAAGTTAGGCAAGAAGAGCAATTAAGTGAAGTGGCATCGCAAGTTTGAAAATGAAAGCTGTACCCTTGACTGAGATGAGGCAGGTCTCAGGAGCGAAGGCGGCTGTGGCTCCCCACTGTTTTCCTGTTCAGATCTCTGCCTGGGTCCCTGGCAGCTGCCCTTGAGGCAAAGAATGAGGGCCAGGGAAGGAAATCCCCAGATTGTCTCCCTTTTCCTTGTGCCTGAGAGGCATCCAGTTGAAGAGACAAATGACCAGCCGATGGCAGGTCCCTGTGTGACATCCCAGCCTGAAGAGGATGGAGCATGTGTGATTGGGACTCGGGAGGGAGGTTGTGGGAGGCAGGAGGGGCAGGAGAGCACAGCACTGTGCAGCCTGGTCTGCTCTGGGGGATTTGGGCAAGCCGCTTTACCCCACTCTCCAATCCTGAAACATGGGGACAGTTTTCCCAGTCCTCGGATAGTGTTGTTTCAGAGGACCGAATGAGATAAGGTATGTCAAGGGCCTGCCTCTAGGCCTGGCCCATGCTCGTGGGTGGTGGCTCTTTCTCCTGTGATGCTGGGAGCCTGAGGGAGCCTTGATGGGATGGAGAGCCGGGAGGCGATGAAGGCAGATTTCAGGAGGGAGTCTGATGCTTGGGGTGCCATGTGGATTGGGGGAGGGAGCACTTGAAGGCAAGGAGACTCTTAGGAGGTTGGGGGCACGGAGACTTGCGGGCCAGGCCTGCAGTCTAGGTGTGAAGAAGAGGACCGTACAACAAGAATCATTTAGCTTTTGTCGACTGGGTGGTAAGTGGGGTGGGGTCAGGATGAAGAACTGAGACGGGGTGTCTGGGAGGACTGTGCTGAGGAGAGCCTGGGGCCCTGGGGTGAGCAGGAATGCTGTCAGCGGCATAGGAAGCCCGGGGGAGGGTGGCAGAGAAGACAAAGAGGGCAGTACCTTATGCATCTAGGCCCTCAGTGGCATTTGTGGATCCCACTTTCTCTTTTTTATCCTCTTATTTGCCATGTTGAGTGGCAGGCCATAGCCAGCCCCCCGCGTGGAAGGCCCAGTGGGGAGCTAAGAGCTTTCGGTGGCCATCCGTCAGGTAGAACTGACCCACCTGGTCTCCTGCTCTCTCCTAGCCTTAATGAGTCCATGCCCTTAATCACCAAGCAGCTGCAGTTCCTGTGGGGGGTGCCTCTGATCCGGATCTTCTTCTGTGACATCCTGAGCAAGAAGCTGCTGGAGAACCAGGAGCCAGCCCACGTGCAGCCAGCATCCCCCCAGAATGTGCTTCCTGTGAAGAGTGAGTGGCTGGGGCGGGCGGAGCCCAGGGCTCTGCTTGGCTCCAGTGCAGCTCCTGTGGTCCCTGTGGGCCTGCCCCCTCCACTTCTGTGACACTCGAGCTTCTCCCACACAGGTTAAAAGACTGCTCCAACCAAGTTCACATTTAGCAAAAGAGCAACGGAAAACCCTTAGGGATGGAAAACAAGGACCAGGGAAACCTAAATAGGTGAACCAGACCAAGACCATGTGTAGAGATTATGGATTCCCTGAGGGCTACAGTGGGGATCTCTGAACTTCCATTTGGCTCTGAATTTCTAGTAGCTAGAATGAAAGGGGGTTTGTGGATCTTTTCTTACTCATTAACACGAAGAAGGAAGGCCCATTTCTTAGGGGAAGTCGAGCCTTTCTGAGCCCCTAATCAGAAAAATCTCCCTGGTAAAAGGGGGTCTGTTAAAAGAATCCCCTGTAGGAGTCAAATAGACCTGGCTTGGTCTGAGATATTTTCTGATGTTCTGAAGAGGTCTCTGGGTTGCACCTAAAAGCCTATTGTTAATGCTTTTCTAATTCGTCCCAAAGAGATGACTTGAGTCAGAGCAGCCGCCCCACCGTCCAGGCCTGGCTGTAAATCAGGCACTTTATTGAAATGCTCTTTACAGAGGAAAACCAGACAGATGGCTGAACGTCTGCTCACCCATTCCTTCTCCTCTCCATGCCAGATCTCCTGAAGCGTGCGTTTCAGAAGTCTGCATCCGTTCGGAATATTCTCAGGCCTGTTGGGGGTAAGCGTGTGGACTCTGCGGAGGTCCAGAAGGTCTGCAACATCTGTGTCCTCTACCAGACCTCGCTGACGACTCTGACCCAGATCCGGCTACAGATACTCACAGGTTCGGAGTCCTGAGGCGGCATCTTCCATCTCTGACATTTGGCGGATGATTTTTCTTAGAAAAAGTTGATATTCTTCCAGCTTTCTTGGCTCAGAAGATACGTTTTGAAGGGGAGGGTATTTTTGAGCTGTTCTTAAAGGTTGATACACCTCCGTTAAATGGCTCACACTGACCTCAGTCCCAGCGCTGCCAGTTCGTTCCTGTGACCTGGCTTTTATTTCCATTATGTAGTGCAATTTGCCTTCAAAAGTTACTACTTTTTCTGAATAGAAAACTAGAAAAGACATGAAAAAAGAAAACTTAGACCATATTTAATCCTATAGTCCAAGGATAACCACCTGTGCCTGAGTGTACCATATTTATATATATGGATGTTTAGATTGAAATATGTAGTTTTACCTTTCCCTTTCTGTTCATCACTTTAGAAGCATCTTATCATTGTCAACAATTCTTCCAAAATTTCATTTCTGTTGACCGCGTAGTATCTCATCACACGGATGTGCCCAACGTTTTCCTTCTTAGCCGAGCAAGGAAGAAAGTCGTGTGTGTCATGAACACGGGGCTTGGGCATTTGGGGCTTCCCACTGCCGTGCAGGACTTATTCATATGAATTGGTGTGATGAGGACAGAAAGTCTGTAGGCCATGAAGCTGTTGACTGCATAAAGGGTTAAGAACTTTTCTGTTTCATTTTACATTTTTTTTAAATTATAGATTGCCACTGCTTCTCTCTTTCACACATATTTATTCATCTTCAGACGTTAACAGAGCACCTGTCTGTGCCAGGCCGTGGGGGTGAAGAGGTGACCAAGGCAGCCAGGGTCCCTTTCCCAAGAGGATTCTAAGAGTAGGGAGGTGAGCTGTAGGCAAGGGAAAAGCGTATTTACTGTCATGATGGGCTCTGTGACCGCGGAAGTAAGGAGACGGTGTGGGCTTGGACTGGAGCGGGCTTTCCCAGCCTCAGCACTGCTGCACTCTTGGGCCCAAAAATTCTTTGTTGTGGAGTCCGTCTTGTCCGCTGTAGGGTGGTTAGCAGCCCCTGGCCCCTACCCCGGCGTCCGGTAGTGCTGCCCCCTCCCCGGTTGTGCCAGCCCTGCGTGTCTCCGGACACTGCCAGCTGCCGCCTGGGGCAGCACGGTCTCTGGTTGAATAGCACAGGATGGGTGTGCTGGCAGGGTGGGAAGCAGGGGCCTCTGTACATGTTTCAGAGGTCACGTCTACAGGTCTTACAGGTACATTGGATTTGGAAGAGTGAAGGCTAAAGGCCTCAAAGGTGAGGCCAGAGTGTTGGCTCCAGCAGCCTGTGTGGATGGTGGTACCATTTGCTGAGCTGGAGACAGCCAGCTGGGGGTGGGGCTTGTGGGGAACGACGAGTTCTCTTTGGCTCTGATGCGTGTGAGGTGCCAAGCAGGCATGTGAGTATACTGTGGGGGTACAGACAAAGGGGTGTCATGTAAAACCGTGGGCCCAGGGCAGGCTCCATCAGGAGAATGCAAAAAGAGGCAAACGGGTCTAGACCAAGCCTGGCACCCCAGCACCCACTGTGAGGGTTTGAGAAGCATAGTGAGTGATGTGACTTTTAGGTTATGGCCTGTGCTCAGCTTTTTAAGGTGACCACAAATTCAGGCATCCCTGTTGTCTGAGTGAGAGCACCCAGAAAGAAGCTTTCTCGGCTAAGTTGAAAATACATCCTTTTAAGAAGGAGGTAAACTAGTCTAAAGTGTTTGTAGAGTATTCGATCTGTTCAGCTACACGCAAAGCAGATTGTAGAAGATAATACACTTCTTTGCTCATGCTCCTCACATGCACTTGGTGGCCCAGAGCCACGTGCTGGCCCCTGGCAGAGCTCTCCAGAGCCCTGCATCTTCATTTCTATTGGAGTTGCTGCAGATGCAGCCCTGGTTGAATCTGTGTCTGAGGCTGGAAATGAGTATTCTCGTCCACACCATGAGGACCATTCACATAATGTGAGAGTAGTTGCTCTTCCTAATTGTCCTGTGGGAGTACATTTGTGGTCTCCACAGTTTACTCACTCTGTTTCTCTCTTACTCTATTTTCAAATTGTGAGGGTTCTGCATTCTTCTTTCTTTTTTGGTCTCTGCATTCTATAACCACATTCTGCTACCTTGAAAATGTGAGCTCAAACCTTTAGGAATAATAACTAAGTGGGCGCTCCCGTTTCTTTGCCTCCTCTATGGTTCCTTCAGGCCACCCCAGTCTAAGCATTTATAGCAGCATTGATTGTGTCATCCTGCCCCTGTTCCAGGCAAATATATCTTCCCCAAACAGTTCTTTGTTCACAATTAAGTAATTCAGAGTGCTCTGTAAAATGAGAGATATTATAAGGACTCAAATATAAAGTGAAATATGAGGAAAAATTTGAGACAGACACCTTATTGTATATTCAGAGACACGTGGAACTTTAGAGCCGGGCTCTCTGAGTCAATAGCTGTATTAATAGACTTAAAATGTAACAGTGTTGTAGCCTGTGTGTCTGAGGCCTTGAGGCCATCAGAAAGCAGATCTAAAATGTCTTCTGCTTCACCCAGGGTTAAATGTTTGTGAGACACTTCACAGGATCTCCGCTACAGTCATTCATTGCTTTCCCATTTTTAGCAGGGATAGAATAATAGAAGTAGAGGAGAGGAAAGCTTTGATAAATATAGGTGAGCCTGAAAGATGGTTTAAAGCAGGGTCTGCAAACTGCAGCCTGTGGGCCAAATGTGGCCCACCACTTGGTTTTGCAAATAAAGTTTTATTGGAATACAGTCCCATCCATTCATTTACATATTGTCTGTGGCTGCTTTTGTGCTACACTGGTAGCTTTCAGTAGTGTGACAGGGTGCTAAGCCAGGCCCACACAGCCTAAAAAAATGCTTAGTCTCTAGCCCTTTCCAGGAAAAATTTGCTGATCCCTGATTTAAAATATAAACACTGAGTCAAACAGATGTGGATTCTCTTCTTAGCTCTGATACTTACTGGCTGAGTGGTTGGGGGCTAATTACTTAACCTCTCCCTGCTTCAGTTTTTTTCTCTTATAAAATGGAGGTAACATTGGGTTTCACAGGATAGAAAGGAGATAATACATGCAGAGTTTTAGATTGATATCTGAAACTTGGAAAGCACCCATGAAATATTAGCTATTACTGTGATTATTACTCTCATGGGGATAATGATTTTCTTAGTGATTGCACCCTAGAAGTGTAAGCGTTTTGTTCCCCCAGTGGGTAGGAGAAACCGTGGACCAGATGGAGCCCCCACCTGAAGCTTGGGTTTCTCTATCCTTTTCCAGGTCTCACTTACCTTGATGACCTGCTCCCCAAACTGTGGGCGTTTATCTGTGAGCTGGGGCCCCACGGAGGGTTAAAGCTCTTCTTGGAATGCCTCAACAATGACACTGAAGAGTCCAAGCAGCTCTTGGCCATGCTGATGCTGTTCTGTGACTGCTCCCGGCACCTCATCACGTAGGTTGACTGCTGTGGGCCTCCATTCCTTTCCTCGAATGTGGAGAAGCCAAATCACAGTGCTGTAAGGAAGCTGCTGCTGATGTGATTACCGCCATCGTTCGGACCCCTGTGGCAGGGTCATTAGGAAAATTAGGCCAGAAAACATTTACAATACAAGGTGGGCGGCACGTAGTCAGGGTTCAGCAATTCTTAGTTCCCATCCTTCTAGGGGAGCTGGGTCAGTACCCTTGTGTGTGGGCTTTGGGGGTCTCCCAGGGCTGGGTTCAAGTCACACCTCCACCATTTACTCACTGGGTTAGGTAGTTACCTGGAAGATTTCAGAGCCAGGGAGCCGGGAGGCAAATCCTGGGTCGGCCACTTCCCGAGACACGTTGGGCAAGGGGGCCTTGCCTCTCTGAGCCTCCATTTTCTCCTCTGTAGATGGGAATAACAGTAGTACGTGCCTCTTGGCCATGTGGTAAGGATTAAAAGAGGTAATGCACACAAAGTGCTTGGCACAGTCCCTGGCATACAGGAAGGTCTGTGATGCTTATGATTATCAAACTCACCCTAGGCAAGTTGCTTAACCTCTCTGAGCTTCGGTTTCCTTATTCATAGAATGGGAATAATATTAGCAATCTGATAGGGAGTAAATGAGAAAAGGAACGTCATGTTCTCAGTACAGTGCCTGGCACAGAGTGGAGCATTAGCAAATGTGAGTCCCATTCAGTTCCTTTGTTTTTTAAGCTTATGTGTCTACTTGTGTGTTTGGTATTTTTTTAATTCCACCTTTTCCCAAAGGTTGGTAAAGAATTATAAGAGAGAAGGGATCCCAGACAGTTATGTTCAGGGTAGAAGACACTAATTGGTAGGAGGGGATCAGGGATGGTAGGTGGGTAAGAATCATGGTGAGCAGTTGGAGGCGAGCGCAGGGCTCTGTGGCTGGCCCTGAAGACTCGCTGAATGGCTGGGTCCAGGGTGAGCTGAGAGCGAGTTGTGCTGTAAAGCAAATGAAGCAGTCTTGGGAAATTTTCACATAGAGCTGTAACTTAAACAGTTCATTTACGCACATGTTATTTCAGGCATCCATTCATTCCCTCATAAATACTTCTTCTCAGGCACCTACATTAGTGGTTGTCGTAGATGCAGAGGAAGATTCCATGGCTCTCCTCAGTGGACACAGACTCTCAGTCGAGATTCCTTGATCGTTAGGCATGAGTTCAGGCAGGAATTAAGAAGGGTGTCACAGTCGGATCCTTACGAATAAGAAAAATATAAAGGGGAGCTTATTTTTTTCCTCTCTCAATTGTAGGTTTAAAATTTTTACTGCGGACAATTGCAAATAAATAGAAAGTGGGGAGAATAGTAGAAGGAACCCCCACGTACCCATCCACAGTGGTCAGGACGCAGCCACCTCTGCTTTCCCTCCACCCCCACCGGCTCTCCCCTCCACGTTATCCTGAAGCAGATCCTACACATCCTATTGTGTTAGCTGTACATTTTATCTGAAAGATAAAGCTTATTTCTTGAGCTTATTTTTCTCTCATAAGAGGTAGAGATCTCCTATTTTCCCCCCTTTCCTCACTGGGAAGTTGTGACTAATTTTCCATCTGATTTAGGATCCTTGACGACATTGAAGTTTATGAAGAACAGATTTCCTTCAAACTGGAAGAGCTGGTCACCATCTCCTCTTTCCTGAACTCCTTTGTGTTTAAGATGATCTGGGATGGACTCGTAGGTACAGTAAAGATGCCAGCTGTCATTTCAGCGATGCCACACAGGGAGGCCACGGTCTGTACCATCACCTGATCCTTAGCTTTATTGCCCATCACAGTGAATTGGAAAGGCACATTTATTCACGTAATTAGAAGTTTTACTTCTTTGCTCTCTGCATGGCCCCTTAAGGTAGCAGTGTGGTTATGGAGGTCCTAGATCTCCCTCCAGCATGTACATATACATGTGGAGGATTATTGATGCTGAGGATTTTGCCCTGCCTCTCCTTTTGCTTCTTTGAGTTGATTTCCATGACGTGTCAGGGCATACTTCAAATCAGAGTTCCCGTCCTGAAGTGCTTGCAAGTTGTTCAGTACAAAGCTCCTTACGTTAAAAAGGTCTTTTGGATCACCTGCTAGTGGGAGGCAGCATGAGTGATTGTGTCTGGGGCACCCAGGTCCTGCAGACATTTAGAACGTACCCAGGGCGCCTTTTATTCTCTTGGTTCCGTGTGAAATCCAGAGTGAGGGAGATGAGGGCCTTGGTGGGGCTTGGTGACAGACGGAGACAAGAAGCTGTCCTCCTGGCCCCCCGCTGACTCTGGCCAGCTCCGTGCATGCAGCTCCCCCGTTCATTTGCCCCACAGAGAACGCCAAGGGGGAGACTTTGGAGCTGTTCCAGTCCGTACACGGGTGGCTGATGGTGCTGTATGAGCGGGACTGTCGGCGCCGCTTCGCCCCTGAGGACCACTGGCTGCGCAAGTGAGGAGCGGGGTAGGGAAGGGGTTTCACAGAAGCCAGAGTCCCCTCCGTCACTCTCTGCACTCATGCTCTGGGGCCGGAGGGTGGTCATCCCTCCTGCATCCCCTGTCCTAGGAGGACAGACGCCCAGCAGTTGCATCCGTGAGGACGTGCGGATGCTGAGGGTGATGAGAGAACATTAATGGTGACAGCGCCAGGTCCCATTTAGCAAATGGGAAGCAAGTTCTAGCTGAACTGAGCAGCAGGTTACAATAGTTCAGCGGTGGTTTTTATCAGCAGAATGAACAGGACAAAAATGACAGCTAGGTTTTTCAGGGGTGGGGTGGGGAAATCCTCTTGCAACAACTAAACGTAAGATGTCTGCAATTTTTTATCAATGACATGTCAACTCAGGTTGTGGCACTAGAGTGGAGTCTGGCAGGCACTTCGGTAAAGGACCAGACAGTAAATATTTTAGGCTTTGCCGACCACACGGTCTGTTTTGCAAGTGCTCAACTGTGCCGTTGTAACGTGAAAGCAGCCAGAGACAGTATGTAGTGACTGTGTTCCATGGAAACTGATTTACAGAAACGGTAGCAGGCTGTCGTTGGCCACCCCTGCACTAGAGAATGGTTTTCGTGTTGTAATAACCCCAAACCCATGCCTTTCTTCTGAAGGGATCTCAAACCTAGCGTGCTCTTCCAAGAACTGGACAAGGACAGGAAACGGGCCCAGCTGATCCTGCAGTACATCCCTCACGTCATTCCCCACAAAAACGTGAGTTGCTCTCAGAGCTGGGCTCCTGTGAATTTTCCTGTCCCACCACGTGGTACCTGACTTGCCCTCTTCACTGTAGCAGTTGGAGAGAAAGAACTGAGCTCATTCACTCAGCAGATGCGAACGGTGATTGGATCTCCCGCTTTGTCAGGTGTTAAGCCAAGTACAGAGACTGAAGACAGTGGGAACTGGCAGTTCTGGCAGGTGGGGTGCATGTTACAGAGATGGTTGCTGCGGGGGCCCAGACAAGCGGACCTGACCCAGCTGGGAATAGGGGGAAGTGAATCAAGAGAAGCTTCTAGAGGCAAAAGCGGACAGTGGTTAAAGGCCCGGGTGATTGAGAGTATGGTGCTCCTGGAGGGCTGGCCATATGGTCTGGCTGTGGGGAAAATAAAGGGGAGCCAGGAAGCTGAGGAGGTTTGTAGGAGTTGGAGTCAGAAGGACCTTGCGAACCAAGGGCAAGAGTGTGGATTTCGGTTGGAGTCACTGAGTGTTTTCAGCTTCGGGGGCCCCTGGTCAGAGCTATGCTTCAGAGAGTCCCTTCTGGCCGTGGGATAGAGGCCTGGCTAGGGGCAGCGGTGTTACAGGAGTGGAAAGACAATAGAATCATAAGAACGAAGACATTCAGAGGAGAAAGAGATGGATTCCAGGTGGTGGGCGTGTTTCTGGCTCGGGCTCCCGGGCGCTTTTGGGAGTCATTTCCTGGGGTAGGAGCACAGGCAAGAGCAGGTCTGGGAAGTGCTGGTGAGGTCAGCTTTGAGCAGGCAACAGGTGAGGTGTCCACGACTCCTCGAGGCCATTGGACAAAGGAGCTGGAGAGAGGCTCCGCATGTGGACAGTGCCCAAACCTGCTGCATCCACGGCCGTGGACAGGGTAGTCAGGGAGCCACATGGAGTAAGACGACCGGGGACCTGTCCTTTGGAGCGCCAGCAGGAGGAGAGGACTAATCAGAGGAAGGAAACCAGCAATGTGGTGTCCCAGACTCAAGGGACGGGAGAGGCTCAGGAAGGGTCGGGTCCTGTGGTGAGAGTGTCCGGAAGTGAGGGTAGGCACCGCCCGCATCCCTGGTCTGTAGTGACGTTCCAGAAACGTCTGCTGGACACCGCAGCGATACGGGGCTCCTTCAGAGGGGGCTCCTACAGGTCTTCGTGTGCCTTTCTTTCCTTTCCTCCTTTTTTGACGAAAGACGTTCTTAAAAAAGAGCACAAGTCACATTTTTGTATATTGAACCTTATTTGTCAGAGATACTTACTCCTCATTGCTCTCTGATACAGTTTTGACCTTGATGTTAATACTCGCGATTGTCATTCTTCTCCCTCAAGTAGCGATTCGCAGACAGATGTGGCTGTTTAAATTCTTGTTGCACTTGACAGCAGAGCCTCTCAGAAATGAAGGGATCTCATGGAGATGACTTAGTGAAACGTGCCCCCTACTCCCACCCCCAGAGGGAGCCCTTCTGACCATATCTCTGACCTTGCCTCAGATAGAGCCAGACGTGCTGTTGCTCTACTCTGCCCAGTGATGGAACGTTCTTCCTCACCTGAAACTGAGTGATTGCTCTGTACCTTCGACCCTTTGGTCCTTGAACAGCCACAGACAGTGCAATCTCTAAATCTTCTGAGATGCGCAGATGACTCTCACACAGCACCTCGCCCTGGGCCTGCGTCCCTGCAAAGTCAGCCCTGGACTGTGGTGTTCCCATATTGCGCGGCCTGGGATCTCCGCTCCGTCTCTGCAGTTCACAGATGGCGTGCCCGGGTGGCCCTGGGTTGTCCACAGGATATTTTAAGCTTTTGAGAGGAGCACAATGAAATCTGTTGGCCACTCTGTGAAGTACCAGCTCAAGCTCATGATGTCAGCATTCCTCTTGAGGATGTCCTATTTGCTAAGCTGGGTTTTAAAGAAGTTTTTTTAATTTCAATGTACATGTATTTTTAAAATATAGCTACTAAGTCCTTAGCACACAAATATTTATTTTTTTTTTAATTTTTATTTATTTTTATTTTTTTTAAGATTTTATTTATTTATTTGACAGAGACAGAGACAGCGAGAGCAGGAACACAAGCAGGGGGAGTGGGAGAGGGAGAAGCAGGCTTCCCGCTGAGCCGGGAGCCCGATGTGGGACTCGATCCCAGGACCCTGGGATCATGACCCTGAGCCGAAGGCAGTCGCTTAACCAACTGAGCCACCCAGGCGCCCACAAATATTTATTTTTTTTAAAGATTTTATTTATTCATTTGAGAGAGATAGAAAACACAAGCAGGGGGAGGAGGGGCAGAGAGGGAGAGGGAGAAGCAGGCTCCCTACTGAGCAGGGAGCCCAACACAGGGCTCGATCCCAGGCCCCTGAGATCATGACCTGAGCCGAAAGCAGACGCTTAACCGACTGAGCCGCCCAGGTGACGATGCACACAAATACTTATTAAGTTGTTGAGGACCCTAGCCACCTTGTAAATGGCGCTGTATTTCTTTTGACCTAGGAGTGCCGTGAAAGTCCTCCTGAGCCTTTAGGGGTGCTGAGAACAAGAAGCCTGGGAACCTCTGAGATTAGTTGGCATGACCTGGGGGCTCTAATCTAATCCCTGCTGTGTTTCTCTTCGGGGAATTTTGCTGAAGATTGCCACCAAGGCTTTTGTTACTTGGTTCACGAAGTCTCTCTTTCCTATCTCTTGGGGACTCTTCCTGGCCCCTGTCCTGATCCCGTGATGGCCCTGGCAGGTCCGGGAGGGCATCTGCGGCTCAGTGTGTCGGAGTGGTGAGGGCTCTGTTCCGTGCTGACGTGTCGTGTGCTGCCCTGGCCCTGACGCGTCTTGCCGGAAGGCACAGGTGATAGGGTCTCTGTAGTCCTGCCTGCTCTCTTGCGTCTGTCACTACGGCGTCGGCTCTAAACGCCAAAACTCTCGCTGTTCTTGACCTCACTCAAGTGGGTGGCTCACAACACTGTTCTTGCTTCCCTTAATGTTTTTAAAGGCCTCAACTCTGCCTGGTTCACACAGCACTTCATTCTCTGTGCTGTCTTACGTAGCTTGTACTAATCTATGTGCAACTGGGACTTGAGGCCTTTCTCTCTTCTTTGGGCCTGGAAGGCCTGACACCCTGTGAGGTGGGCAGGGGCTGTGTGGTGTGGTGGTCTGTGTGTGGGTCCTGGGTTTGAATCTGGCCCCTCTGTCCACCAGCTGTGGGACCTTAGGTGAGTCACTTTCTTCATCTGCACGGTGGAGACACGGGTCCTTTCCCAGATGTCTCCTGTGGTCGCTGAAGCCTCTCAGCCCCTTGAGCGCTGCTTACAGTTGCCCCAATCCGTCTTCCACACCCCATGGAAATCAGGGCTTCATCCTGGGATTCCTGGGAGGCGGGCATTCCCTCAGCCTCCTCTGCACTTCCACTTCTGTGTATGAGGTCTCTGCCCCATACTGGATCCACCCGGATGGGAAGCTCTTCTTCTGCCTTGTGTGCAGGTGATCGTGCTAAAGATTTGAGGTCAGAGGAAGCCGTTGTGCCCCACAGCCCACACAAATGAAAGACCTGTTCTGGAAGTCGGCAATCCCCCCGCACAGATGGGATAGGCGACGGTGCCCTTCACCCCCATCACGGCCGCCCTCCCTGATGCTCAGTCTGTTCTTCCCCTCCGTGTTGTCCTAGAACCCCCAGAGCTTCTGGTACTACTCAGAGCACTTCAGTCCTTGTTTCTAGATTTGCCGACCAGCCACATTAAGCTGCCCCGCTGAGAAGTAGCCCCTCTGCCAAACACGTTCCTCCTCGGGAGGCCATTGGCAATTGCTTTTCCTGTTACAGCCGTATTTACTTCGTAGCCTCAATTAAATGATCAAATGTGAATGCACTAGCCTCCCCTGTATATAGTTAACCCTTATTACCATTGTTATTGTTCTGACTGTCCTTGTTTGTATTTAACAAAGCTTTTGACTTCGGTGGGGATCCTCATTTTTGCTAAAAAAAACAGCAGTGGTTGGATTTAGGTCTTCATTCAGCTGACATCTGAGTGCTTGTACAGCAGTGATGCTCAAAGCCAGGATGGGGCAGAGGGCCGTGCTCTCCTAAAAGGGGCTTATCAGAATCTTGACCATGCGGCGGAGAGAGAGGGTTCCTCTCTAACAGTAATTGAGGAATGTTACTTGGCAGGGGGTGGGGGGCGGGGGTTGGGCTATGGTGTGCTTGAGGGCACAGAGGACGCAGATAAAAGGTCAGGGACCTTTATTCTGTGAGATCATTTTTTAAAATTTCTGACCGTGAAAAAAATTATCTTTGAAATGTTTCTGTTTTGTAACTCATACCATTGATTTCCTTTAAAGCAGGCTCAGCTATATAAGGCAGCCTCTGTAACCTGTCCTGACGCCAGGTCTTTATAGTGGTTTATCAACTGAACGAGAACCATTTTCTCCCAGACCATTGTAAAGTGCATTCTGGCTATAGCCAGACCGCTCTTTCTGGGACCTTTCTTCCTTGGCATGTATTCGGCTATAATTTCTAATTCCCCAGATTGTGTTGGGGAATGTCTACTCTTCTCCCAAGACACTTCTAACCTGCAGCGCATATCAGAGTGTCCTATTCTGTTTGCCTCTCATATGACTTTTTTCACTAATCTTGTACACTGTGTCTCCGGGAATCATCAGTTGTTGACCCAGTTTCTGGTCTCACCCTTGCTCATTTCAGAGAGTTCTCCTGTTTCGAAACATGGTCACCAAGGAGAAGGAGAAACTGGGGCTTGTGGAGACCAGCTCGGCCTCTCCCCACGTCACTCATATCACTATCCGACGGTCCCGGATGCTGGAGGTGAGAAGCCCATCAAAAAGAGGTGTACTCTGTGAAATGCTGGATTTTTAGTGGATGATCCGTTACCTCCAACCATTCTTGTCAGTCCTTGATCTAATAGCACTGAAATCAAGGCTCGGGGTTGGAATGGGGCTGTTGGTCCCATCATGTGCTCTGGAGAGCTACTCGATTAAACATGACCTCAGTGCTGGGGACCCACAGTGTGGTATTTCCCTGCCTTTTCCCCACCAGGGCCCCGGGGCTGGAACATTGAACACTTGGTGCTCTTTGCAGTGAGGACAAGGGGTGCTACGTGCAGACATTCCCGTGTCTGGGCAAACTCCCTTTGTCCTGGGAGACACTTTGCCCAGACTCCCAACTGTGAATGTGCAGGCTGGAGTGTAGGTAGTAAGTTGACTGAGCCATACTGGGGGGTGCATTTACCACAGAGCTAGGGGTTCTTCGTAGACAGGTGCTTAGGAGAAACAGTGGCCCACCTCAGCCAAGCCCAGTCTCCAGCGTGACTACTGTGTGGCAGCTTCATGTGAACAAGAGATAGATGCCTGTCCTCAGAACACTTCACCTCTGTATGTCCGAAAATTGTAATAACTTAATGTTTTTGTCAGGACATGATGCTGATGACAATCTGCTGGAACGTCGATATAGTAAATGTACATGCCTATGAGGTCACTGTGTGCCGTACCCCCCAGGGTTGTGCAGTGCGGAGCCTTTCCAAATGTGCTGAGCCTGCCAAAGGTCAAACTGGTGACTGAACCCCAAGTCCACATTCCCAGGAGAGGCTGGACTTGATACAGTTGCCCGGGCTTGCTCTTCAGACCTTCTCTCTGGCTCCAGCCACAGCCCCTGGCAAATTAGCACATTCTGCGGTGTAGGGCAGTTGTGGGATCCCGGCAGGGCACATGGCCACATAGCCAGCCACCAGCAAATGGCACTGGCAGCAGCCCTTCCTCCCCACCCCCTCCCCCACATTTTCATTTCTCCCCTTTGGGGCATTCCTGCTCCTTCCTGGAGAGCTGCTTTTAGTTCCCCTGAACACTGGCGATTGACACGGGTCTGCTGGGGAGAGGCAGCGTGTGTTAGCCAGATGATGCTTTTGACATTCTTAAAAGTAGAAGAAACTTAAGTGCCTACGGGGACCCGCCCTGGTCACGGGAATGGGTCAAGCTGGCTGAGTATGTCCGCACAGGAGCATCTTGTTTGCACGCGAAACGGGAGTATTCTTCACTTCCGCTGCTCCCTCCTGCTCTTCTTGAAACACAGCCCTCAGCATAGATAACTACATAAGAAAAAGAGCCCCTCTCTTGAGTGGGCAGATGACACCTGACATCCAGCCTCGGGGTTGGCGAGCAGTAGAGAGGGGTTGGCACCTCCTCTTCATCCCACCTGACAACTTCTGTGTGCGAATTCAGGCTCCGTTATGCTCTGGGGGTTTTTTGTTTTTTAAAGCTTTTATTCATTTATTTGAGACAGAGAGAACCCAAGCGGGGAGGGAGCATCAGAGGGGGAGGGAGAAGCAGACTCCCCACTGAGCAAGGGGCCCGACATGGGACTCAATCCCAGGACCCCCGGGATCATGACCTGAGCCGAAGGCAGACACTTAACCAACTGAGCCACCCAGGAGCCCTCCTCTGGGTTTTTAAGAGCAGGCCAAGGGGCTTTTATGTTGTGAATGACTGGGGTTTTGTGAAGTGTCTGGAAGGTTAGATGACCCAGCGAATCCACCCTGTGGGGCACCAGTCTGCAGGCTTTGCTTTGACTCAAAGAGGAAAAAGCCCAGTTGTGTTTGGAAACACCCTTCTCCAGCACTTTCCTTATCAGATCTGGATGCTCCTCCCTTGTCACTTACGGTCCCCAGTCCCTCTCAGATATAGCCGGCACCAACAGGAAGGCTGTGGTGGTAGAGACTGGTATGTGTCCTGAGAGTGACGGAGTCCCCGGCTCCCTCCTCAAGTGTCATTGCTTGTGGGAGACTCACCGCACGTCCCGGTTACCCCGGGCCTGCTATCTCAAACACAGCCCTCAGGGTGTCATAGGAGGGGTGTCTGTCTTAGGTTCTTGGGCAAGTCCACTTTTCTTCTTCTATCCCGTTAGAGTTATCTCGTCATGAAACAGATTACTGTTGTTCCTATTGAACTAGGAGGAGGAGAGGGTCACATACTCAGTTACCCTAGTTCTCATTACCTGCTAGTTTGGTTGTGAGAGGAGAGCCCAGTGGCATTTGCTTGATTTGGACACAAGGGGGCATCAAAAAGCTGATATTAGACACGCCTATGCTCTTCTGGCCTTTTATTCAGTCTCCTTTTCTGTGGTTTTATTGAAGATGGCGCTTCAGTATTCCCCTTGCAGGTGTTAGTTTGAAGTCTTGCAAGAAGGCTTCTCCTCACAGAGGGTAAACTGGGCCGGGACCCTAGCATCTCAGGACCGGGAGGAACCGTAAGACATCCTCTGCCCAGCCCTGTCCCCTCGGTCAAAGGCGGAACTGAGGCCAGAGAAGTTAAGATTCACAGTCACGTTCACTCGGGTCTCAGTGGGACAGCTGGGCTCTCATCCCCAGGTCAGAGTCCTCTGCCTCTGCTGTTTGAGATGCAGTGGGGAAGAGGGATACCCTCCTCCCGCACACCGATCCAGTTCTTGTGTAGTGACGCTCGTGCCCAGAGGGTGCAGCAGGCAGTTTGTCAGAGGAAGCAGCTGGCAAATTCCTCTCTCCAGCTCTTCAAAGAAAAGGCCAACATGGGGCTGATAAAGAAAAAGCGAGATTCAACTCCAGCAAACATTCCTTAAGCACCTGCCATATGTGCGGCCACATGCTAAGTGCTTGCACGTAACACCATCTCATTTAATCTGCATGATCCTGGCACCCCTACCAATGCGAAGTCAGCTTAGGAAGGCATCATTTCAGAGTAGAATGGAGGAAGTCCTGCAGGCAAGCAAGAACATGCTGGAATTCTCCACCCATCCCGGACTCCGTGCCAAGATAATTACCATAAATGTAGGCAGAATGGTTTGACCATTCTGCTGCAGCTGCGTGCTGACTTCCTGTGTTCCGCTGCTTTTCATCTCACTTGGTGGTTCTCAAACTTCCACTTCTCAGGTGCTTCTCAGG
Organism: Neomonachus schauinslandi; assembly: GCF_002201575.2. NCBI lineage: Eukaryota > Metazoa > Chordata > Mammalia > Carnivora > Phocidae > Neomonachus > Neomonachus schauinslandi. The sequence continues at coordinate 75,367,123 of NC_058416.1, forward strand.
ACTGCACACCCAAAGCCTCTGCCTTCCACAGATGGTTATTATTGGCTCTCAAACTTGGGAGTTTAAGCCCAGAATAAGATCAGGAGCCACCAGGGGACAGTCCTTTACATCACGAGGGAAATATGATCAGCAGGAAGGCGGCAGGAGTTCCCCAAAGCAGTTCTTACCAGTCTGGCCCCTGTGCTTTGTGACAAGGGCTGTCACTGGCAGGCAGGTGGCTGCCGTGGACATGGTCTGTCTCGTGTTAGCGGAACGTCTGACGGCCCCATGGCTGTAACTGGGAGGGAGACCCGCAGGGTGGCCTCGGTAGGATATTGCAGTTGATTTGCAGCTTACACGACCGTATCTAAAGAGCTCGATTGCACCCCCAAGATGGAGTTTGTCCTGTTGGACCAGAAGACTGCTCCCTGGCTGCTGTCTTGTTCAGCACTGCTTCTGGCAGTCACTCCTCGAGAACAAAACCCTGAGCAGCTTGCTGATGCCAGGAACACAGAACCAGGAGCCTAAAGACCTCAACAGATTAGAATCGAGAGGCGGACTAAACAATATAATCGAATACAAGAACTCTAAAGTCGCATCCTCGAGTTCTGCATGGGGGTTGCTGGATGGCTGCCAGCCAGGGGGTGTGCTGGGCTTCTCCCTGCTGCCCCTGCCTTGTGTGGGCCCAGCATCACTCCTGCACCCTTGTCCCTGCCATCTCTGCTCTGCCGCCAACAAAGATCTTTCTGAGAAAGCCAGTCATGTCTCTCCCTGCCTGGACTCTTCTGTGGTTCCCTGCTGCCCTTCAGGGTGGACCCTAAATTCCTTAGCCTGACTCACCCAGGCCTTTCATGATCTGGGGAAAGAGACCAGGAGTTGAGGGGTGGGGGTATTTTTATTTTTATCTCATAAGGGTCTGAGTTTGACTGATTTTTTTTTTTTTTTAAAGATTTTATTTATTATTTGACAGAGAGAGACATAGTGAGAGAGGGAACACAAGCAGGGGGAGTAGGAGAGGGAGAAGCAGGCTTCCCCGCGGTGCAGGGAGCCCGATGTGGGGCTCGATCCCAGGACCCTGGGGTCACGACCTGAGCCGAAGGCAGACGCTTAACGACTGAGCCACCCAGGCGCCCCGAGTTTGACTGATTTTTACCATGAGCTAAATAAGCTAGTCTTTGCATTAAAATAGGGTGGGATCTTGTCCCCCTTACTTCCGTCCTTTGTCTGACGGCCAAGAGCTTGTCGCAGCTCATCTTGTCGGGTTTCCCCATCTCCGTGCTCTGCATCATCTCGAGGGCAGCCTCCCCTTGCCACAGAGCAGGGGGGTCCCATCCCCAAGACGAGTTTTCCTTTTAACCGGCTCATTTAAAAACGGGTGAGAACTGCCCATCCCCACACCTACGTCCTGACTTGCATGTTCAGTAGTTACGCCAGGAAGACTTCACACAGGGGAGCCGGAACCTTGGAGCGGCAGCCGTGAGTTAGGCAGAGGGCCTCCCCCTCCTGATGGGCTGCCATTCTGCCCTCGGCAGGACGGCTACGAGCAGCTCCGGCAGCTCTCCCAGCACGCCATGAAGGGCGTGATCCGCGTCAAGTTCGTCAACGACCTCGGGGTGGATGAGGCAGGCATTGACCAGGACGGCGTCTTCAAGGAGTTCTTGGAGGAGATCATCAAGAGGGTGTTCGACCCGGCACTCAATTTGTTCAAGGTATTTAAGGGGAGTGGGAGCGGGGCTGATGGCAGCCACATTCTCTGACGAGTGAGAAGCAAAGGGCCGGGCACGTAGGCTCCCTGCCTCTCTCCATTCTTCTCCCTTGCAGACAACCAGCGGGGACGAGAGGCTCTACCCCTCGCCCACGTCCTACATTCACGAGAACTACCTGCAGCTCTTCGAGTTTGTGGGCAAGATGCTGGGGAAGGCCGTGTATGAGGTAGGCACATGCAGGAGCGGTGCACCCGGGGGGAAACAAGATGCTAGAAGCCCTGGGGACTTGGTGCGCGGTGTCTTGGCGGGGCCCAGCCACATAAAGGCGCTGTCATTAGGATGGAGCCCAAGAAAGAGGACAGGACCCACGATTACTGGACAGAAATACTGGGTGCTTTCCACGGGGTATGTCATTTCACCCTCCCGCCAGTCCTGTAGCCAGGCTGCTGCTGCCCCGTTTACCTGCTGGTGACAGGACCGAGGCTTTGAGAAGTCACTGGTCCAGACTCTCAGTGCTAGTTAAGCGGTAGAACCCAAATTCAAACCCAGGCCGGCGTGGTCCCGTTGTAGGAGGGCAGCATTTTGTGGGGCGTGTTAGTTGTTACAGCTGTTTCCTTAAATCTTTTGTAATTGGAGTGAGTGCTTCAGAGCAAGCCGCAGGCGTCTCAGTGTTGCGTGTGAGCCAGAACAGGACCGCAGGACAGCGCCCCCAGCTGCTGGTGGAGACTGGCCGTCCCCGGCTAGCGTATGACTGCGAGCATGTTGCGTTTATTTCTGTAGGCCCTCGTTCTGGTCGGAGGGAGTAGGGGTGATAAAAGCTACGTGATGGGGTTGCTGTAGATAGTAAATGAGCGAAGACAGGGAAGACCCCCTCCTTTGGTGCCCGGCTCGTCGGTCTCGTGGGGTCAGGGCGGCATGGACTTGTGCAGGCCCCTGGTGAGGCCCACATAGCTCCCGATCCCTGTCCACTGCGAGCCGGGCCGGCAGAACTCCCTCCAGGGGGCATTGGCCCCCACCCTGAGGGTCCCGCTCCCCAGGCAGGAAGGAAAGCTGCAGCGGGAGCTTGTGGCCTTCACAGTGGGCTCCAAGAGTGCCTGGGCAGCACTCACCTCTCACCCGTCACAAACCCTAGGGAAGGCAGTGTGCCCTCCGAAGGCAGGGCTGGTGGCTGGGGCCAGTGGAGGAAGGGAGGGAGGGAGAGAGGCCATGTGGGGGCGAGCATACTCATTCTCTCTGTGTTCATGGCCTCAGTCCCTAGCCAGGGTGCAGTCAGATGCCCCCTCTGCATCCCTGCCCAGGCTCTCTCAGGCTGCCTCCTGCCCTAGACTGGGTGGGGGTCCTGGGCTCCTTTTCTGTGTTTGTTTCCACATCTGCAAATGGAGACCATTTCTCAGCTGATTCCCATTTAGAAAAGAAATCCCATGAGGATGTACCTGGCTACATGCCACATTTCTCCCTCAAACATGTAGCTGTGATATGCCCAGAAGAGTTGGGCCAGCCGAGAAGCATGACTTCGTGGCTTCTGTGAATGTGCTCCCCCGTTCCCTGGACCCAGCGTCTGTCTCCTCCTTCTCCAGCAGTAACAGCGCAGAGAGAAATTAGGACATGCTGGGCCCCGTGTGAGGAGCAGCGGGTATTAACTCACGTAACCCTCGCAGTCCTCTGAGACGGGCCATCATCGAGTCTGAGCCCCTGTCCCTTCTGAATCTCTCTGACCTGCACACTTCTCTCCAGCTAGAACAATCTGTTCTCCCCAGTGTTCTGCAACAGTTTTCGTGCTGCATCCCTCCCTGCCTCCTGTCCTCCTCCGTCCGTTCCCCACGCCAAGTACAAACCTGACACTTCTCTGCCTAGAGCCCCCCTGCGGCTCCCTGCTGCCCTCCACAAAGAGTTCAGACTCCAGGAAGCTCAGGAAGCCTCCCCTGATCTGGCCCTGATCCCTCGCCTCTCCTCCTTCAAACACTGTGCTGTGGCCAGAGAGCTCTGTGTTCCGCCCTGGGGCATGCCTGTGGGCCTCGTACGAGAGCCCTTGTGCTCCTCAGGTCTAGCCTAGATAGGTCTCTCTCCTGGAGGCTTCCCCTGCCCTGTCTCCAAGTGAGAGCTGATGCTTTGCGTTCCTCTCCACCCTGCTCATTTAAACCTAAAAACTGGGAGGCTCTGCTGGTCCCCATTTACAGAGGGGGAGAGCCGACATCCTGCAGCCAGGTGGCAGTGCGGCTGGGACTGGACCCCTGAGCTGTGCAGCTCCAAAGCCTGTGCCCTTAACTGCTGCGCTGTGATGTCCCCCGGAGGCGCTGGATGGTGTGCAGGTGGCGGGAGGTGCTGGTCTCCACCTCAAAAGTTTACGAAGCACCTCGAGATGTCCTTGACACCCTCGGAGCCCCTCTGCGGCCCGAGCCACCCCAACAAGGTCCCTGAGGTGGGATCCTGCATGGCAGACGGCGAACTTCTGTCTCTCCTCTCGCAGGGAATTGTGGTGGACGTGCCCTTCGCATCCTTCTTCCTGAGCCAGCTGCTCGGGCACCACCACAGTATCTTCTACAGCTCTGTGGACGAGCTTCCTTCGCTGGACTCAGAGTTCTATAAAAACCTCACTTCCATTAAGGTCAGTGCGGCATGGCGGAGGGCATCGCTGCAGGCTGGTGCAAACTCAGTGAAGTGAAGGCCTCGGGGTTCTCGTGTGGTGGGAGGCGATTTCCTGCTCTGGGCACAGGGCTGCTCTGTAGCCACCATGGGCCCCCACGTCCCCTTCTGGCCACTCCTACCTCCTTCCTCACGGTGATGAGTGGCCTTTCCCTTTGCTTCAGGCTGGGTGGCAGTCATAGTGGTCCTGCCCATGCAGCATCGTGTGTGTGGTGGGGGGGAGTGTTAAAGCTTTCAAGGATATGGCCCGCCTGGGTCCCAACACTTGCCCTTTCTCTGTTGCATTAGCGCTACGACGGGGACATCTCTGACCTGGGCCTGACTCTGTCCTATGACGAGGACGTCATGGGTCAGGTAGGTCGGCCTCTATGGCTGAGCGATTCTTTGCCGCCTTCCACTGGCTTCCTGGGACCTGCCCTGCTCTTGGTGCTTTCCCCAGGAGAAGGTTCACAAACCGAGGCTGGCTGTCCTCTGGTGTCTGGTTCCCTTGCCCATCCCCCTGCTCCCGCCTCGCCAGCCAGGGGGGCGTTCCCCCTTCCGTTCCCAGTTGACCTGGCCTTTGCCTGCTTGGCCCTCAGAGAGCTCCCCACAAAGACCCTGCTCTGCTTAGATCGCACTTAGGGTCCTTCCTGATGGAAGCTCTAATTCCCCATTTGTAACGTTGCTTTTTGTTGCCATGGTGAGGATTAGCTGTCACACACGGAGGCGTGTGACTTGCAGAGGGGAAGAAGCCACCCGAGAAGTGCCTCGAACAGAATCCAGGCCTTGCTCTTGCTCATCATGGAGAGCGGAGCAGGAGGAAAGGACAGTGGACACTGTGGCAGCAGAGAAGTCTCCTGCCAGAGTTTGCCTTTTGGCTTTCCCCCGAAGTGCCCTCTGCGCCCTCCAGTGCTGTCCTAGCAGACACCTGTGTGAGCCTCCATGCGCCCGTGTTCTGAGGGCTGCGGGAGAAACCGGACCTAGAGCTTCCTCATGCAGAGCTGGCTTCTTGGAGCCGAGCCTGCATCGCCTCCAAGAGGTCACTCGTCTCCCCAAGCCCTGCTTCTCTTCTCTCACAAAAGTACCTCTCGTGAGTGTGAGTCCTGGCTGGGAGCAGCGTGACGCCATGAGCTCCTGTAGGGAGCCCCGAGCACACAGGTGTGTGAGCGCTCTGAGGAGCCTGTGAGGGAGGGACCTCCGCCTTCCCACAGAGCGGTTCTCCGAGGCTCTCCAAGTAGTAGCGCGCGGACGAGGCGCTCCCTGGAGCCCTTTCCAGGAAACACCAGGCCGGGGGCTTGCAAAAGGCCCTTCCAGCTTCAGAGTCCTTTCTGAAGGTGTTGGCAACGGTGGGGCTAGAGGCCACGATCGCTCCTTTCTTCATCATCAGAGACCCAGGATATTCTATTAGTAGAATTTCTGCTAAAATTAGCTTTAAAAGTATGCATTCTTTGATTTTTGGGTGACCCTCAGAAATGCCTGAAGTTGAGGAAAATACTTGATTCTGTGGTCTTCAAACCTTTAAGCAGATTTTGAGCCTTCCTCAGAATTTTCTCTTTTGACAATAAAAATAATGCAAACTGGTAACCACAGATTCTGCTATAAGATGAGCACAGAACGTGAAAAAAACAGTTACAGGACCAGTGCCAGGAAAGCACCACGGTTAACGTGTCATGTGTTTTCAGACTTTTCTCCCGGGGCACCTGTATCACTTTTTTTTTTTTTTTTCCAGAAATGGTACCATACCATTCCAGGGTACGGCTGTACCAACATTTATTTAACGATGCTCATAATGCAAACATGGTCCCCTCTGTGATATCTTTGAGCCTTAGTACAAATGTCTGCATGAGGTTCGGATGAGAAGAAACCTTCCATATTGACTGTGCAGGGTCTGCTTGTTGATATTTAAGCCCTGGCTTCTTGTGAAAATGATTATTCCCAAACACGTCCCATCTTCATTCTGTCATTATTATGGACGTTGGCGTCGGGCCCTTTCATCTTCAGGAAGCCCTGTTTCCCTGTTAGAATTCTCTCAAGTAATTGCTCCCCATCTTCTCCTCCAGCTTGTTTGCCATGAACTGATTCCTGGAGGGAAGACCATTCCTGTTACGAATGAAAATAAGTGAGTATAGCAATTAGATTTTTAAGGTCAGCACTTGAAAAGACTTCATTCTGGCTCTCCGGTCTTACTTTGAGAATTTATTAAGATAGATTGAAGTAGAAAGAGGCCATAAATATCATAATGGAATTTACTCGTTACAGTTCATAGGCCAAAACTGTATTAAATTCGATTTGCAAAATAAGAATTGACAACTTATTTTTGGCAGTAGCCCATCTAAGGGCAGAGGCACCCAGGCCGCAGTGTTCCTAGGCATTTAATGACGGCTCGAGATGCAGACAAATGGGTTCTGAGCCACTTGGGCACGTAGTCCACACCTTGGAGGGGCAGATCATTTTGGAATGATAGCGTGTGGCAGTTGCATAAAATGCTGTTCTTGAGAAGACGCAGTGATGAATTCAAATGCCACAGACAGGTCCTTAGACGGGGGGGGACTCGGAGGCCCGGCAGCTATTGTCACAGATAACAGGCTTTTAGAAATCTATCATAAATGTCAACCTCTTTGGTCCCTAGAAGCAAAACTCCTTAATGCACTATCTCCACCGCACTATTCTCACCTAATTAAAACAGTAGAACCTAGCATGAGGAGTAGATATTGGCCCTTTTGTCAAACTATCAATCTTCTGCCGCCAGGCTCAGCTGAGCATCTGAACTGTTAATCTGAGCATCACTCCCCCAATGACAAGTGAGAGCTCAGTCCCACCTGGTGAGTCATTTGGCTCAGATGCACGTTGCAGCCCAAGCATCCTGCCCCTCTCGGGTCAGGTGGTTGGGGCAGTCTGCATGCTTGCGGAGCTTTGATTTAGACTGTCAGTGTGGTCAGAAGAACGGGCCTGATTCTCCTCGGGATTGAAAGACAGCAGTTTTGACTCCTGGCCACAGGGCATTAGTTGGACAACTGAGAAGAGAGCGGGGAGCTCAGGTGGGGAGGCGCTGCCGGGAGCTGTCAGCAGGGACGCGTCCTGTCGCTCCCTGCCGTGTGCCTATAACCATCCCTTCAGAGGGCTTCTGTGAGCTCATGCATGTAAGATACCTTGCAGGATATCTGGCTCAAAGGGGGGGGCCTCAGTAAAGGAGAGCAGTGAACGTCCCCAATGTCAGCTGTGTGACATGTCCCGTAGAGCCCGCCACCCCCAGATCGGCCGTGTTTTGCTGGGCGTGGCACGGGGGTGATGGTGGGAGCGGCATGGATCACAGCCAGAGGCAGCGGGCCGATGCAGCCTGTGCTGGAGTGAAGCTCCTGTCCTGCCTGGACCTGTGTGAAAGCCACTTCATAAACTTACACGTTCTCAGCAAAAAAGCTCAGCATAAGGGCAAGGGGATTCGGTTCGACAGATGGTCTTAAAAGGCCTGGAAACGCCAATTCCGCCCTCCTTAGGGGTGATACTTGGTCTTGTACTTTCTGTTAAATGGGAAAGTCCTCCAAAGTCCCCCTCCCTCCTTTGGTAAAATGGGACAGTATCAGCAACCTGCTTCAAAGCATGTGTGAAAGGGGTATCGATAATGGAAAAAGTCATATTTAAGTATCTCAATGTGCAAGTCTGCTGCTGGATAATTTTTTTAAATAAGCATATTTTCAGGGTCAGAAACTCAGGTCTGAGCACTGTGGGTAAAATTTTTATTTGGACTGTGCTAATTTGGGATTTGGGGAGTTGTACCTGGGCTGGGCTCAGGTTCTTTGCTAAGAGATCAGCCATGCTAGCAAGCCTGGATTTAACCTGCTGGAAAGGTTTGCGTTGTATTACAGTCGTAGATGAGGTCATTGTGCTCAGTAAAGCAGGCCCAGAAGACCATCTGCTCAGAACTGTTGTTAGTGCTCTGACTTCCCCTTTGAACCTAAGTGTAAGCTAGCTGCATTTGGTCACAGCTTTCTGCAGGCTTACTTTTCATGGCTTCAAGTCTTGGTCCAGATTAACAAGGCTTTGATGGAGGTTTCCTCATGAAGCCATTTTTTCTCCGTTTTAAAGTTTACTGGAGGACAGAATTCTCTCTTAATTGGATGAAATTAAATAAAAGTCCAAAAAGCTGTACTTTTTGTACTGAGAAAGGGCCCTCTCCTTATCTGGGTTTGGGGGAGGAGTGAACACATACACAGTGGCACCTAGCGTGCCATTCAGGAAGGTTAGCATTACCATCGTCGTCATCGTCGTCATCCTCACCATCGTTCTGGTGAAACGCTCTGGTACCACTGGTGTTTTTGTTAAGTGGTCCAGAAATGGCTGGACTCATCTTTCAGCCCACTGGTAACAGCCCAGCCTGGCCTCCTAATTCCCACTGTTTTCTCCTGTTGGCAACAGGATTAGCTACATCCATTTGATGGCACATTTTCGGATGCACACCCAAATAAAAAACCAGACAGCTGCCCTCATTAGCGGATTCCGCTCCATTATCAAGCCCGAGTGGACCCGGATGTTCTCAACCCCTGAGCTACAGCGTCTCATCTCCGGTGACAATGCTGAGATTGATCTGGAAGATTTAAAGTAAGGAGCGAAGGTGGGGAGGGGGGTGAAATCTTCAGCCTCCTGGAAAGCAAGCTGCCCCCTTGCTGGGCTCCTGTTTCAGAAGCCCACTTCTAAGTGTTCTCCTTCCTGATCACTGGGTGAATTGCTCTGAAATAAAAGATCCCCCACTTGTCTGCCTAGAGACTTAAGAAGTGGAAGTAGAGTTTAAGCAGGTGTCAAGGACTGCTGGGCTCTCCAGAGTTCTGGGAAGTGGCAGTGCAGGAGTTCCTGTTAGCTCCTGTTCGGGAGTCTCAGGGCCCGCTCTTGAGCTCCCCACCCCCTTAGCTTCCAGGGACATGGGTTACGAAGGCGTGAACTTCTGCCTTTAAGAGAGGTCAGGAGGCACCCAGGCCTGCCAGAGTTGGCTGTGCCACTTGGCTAAGTTCCGTCCCTGCCTGTGTCTGTAAGCACCCATTGGAATGTGTGGCTGAGCCCATTGTCTGCATTGTTTTCAGGAAGCACACGGTGTACTATGGTGGCTTTCATGGAAGTCATAGGGTCATCATCTGGCTCTGGGATATTCTGGCCTCTGACTTCACACCCGACGAGAGAGCCATGTTTCTGAAGGTATTTTATATGTTACCTAGATGTGCATTCATAGATATTCTCATAAACCTGGAGGTCACTTGATGTAATAATTTATACTGGGAAAAAATAAAATTATCAAGAGGACCTCCTATGATCAGCATATCCTCTCCCGTAGGCTGTCTCCATGGTAGGTCCATCAGTAACCAGACAGGCTCGGGGTGAGGCTGAGTCACGTGGGCCCAGGAGCTGCTGCGTACCCCTCTGCAGAGACAGGCCTGCATGGGCTTGAGCTCGTTGGGCTCAGCACTCCGTCTTCCCCCTCGCTGGTGCTGGCCTTGCTCACATCTCATTTCTTCCTTCCTTATAGAAGCAAATGGTGTTTATTACCTTAAAATACAGACAAGCAAATTTTTTTTAAGTTTTTTTTTTTTTTTTTTTAAGTAATTTCTACACCCAACGTGGGGCTCAAACTTATAACCCCAAGATCAAGAGTCACATACTCCACCGACTGAGCCAGCCAGGCGTCCCCAGACACGCAAACTTTTGAACAATCTCCATTCCTACTCTCCAGGGACTGCCTCTGTGTACCTTTTTCTCAGCGGTGTGAAACATGCAGCACCACACATACAGTGTCCCCATAAAACACACGTGATTGAGTAGGCTGATAGCAGTGTGTATTTCTGCAAACAGGGTAGCTGACATTAACCAGTTCCCTTATACCGGTGTCTTTAAAGTTGGAAACGTTCAAAACATTCCCTCCGATGACACCGTGTTGTTTCCTGTTACTGACGTTGGCAAAGCCTTTTATAGGACCCTGGATGACATACACACTTGTCTTGGTATTTGTTACATGCTTGTGTATTTTTATAAAGATGGAATCCTCACTTTGCCACCTGCTCTGCTGTTTGATATTTTATCCTGAACACTTTGCCATATTCTGGGGGTAGATTTAAGTACCTTGAAATATTTTCCTTTGGACATTTGGGTTTCTAGAATGGTTTCCAGTGACCTTGGTGGTTGAGGCAACATGAACAGTATCACCACTAGTTGAAATGGCAGCGGGTTTTCTTTCTCCTTGGTTTGTCGTTCTGAGGAGAGTTCATTCCCATCAAGGAGGCCACCACTCCTAGATGCAGAGATGCCCAGGTCATCCCTACAGGTTACAAAGGGCTTGGGGTAGGCAGGTAGACATAATTCCAGAAATTCTTAAGAGAATCAATTCTGATTTTCCAGCAGCACCTCTTATAGGCCAAACACTCCCTGACGGCCTATAAAACCGCTCCCCTGCCTCTCCTGGAAAGAGGAGAGAGCCCATGTTTCCTAACTGTGTGCAGTCTGTCCCACACAGCGGGCGTGTTTGTGTCTCTGGATAGCCGGTCTCCAGACCTGCAGTTCCTGAGACAGGCCCCAGAGTCGGGTGGAAGACACAGCCCTCGTATGGAGTGCACCTGACTGTGCTTGCTTTAGCTGTAACACGAGCAGATGGCAGCTTCCTGTGCCCTCTGCCCCTCGGCCTCCCGTCCCAGGGGGATGAAAGCACTGCCCCCTCCATAGACCAGCCCCGGCTTGCGGCACACAGTAGGTCTGAGCAGCCTGAATTGGGACAGGCACAGGCTCTTCTGGGTCTGTCTCCTCATCCTTAAAACAGAGCGAATCACACAGCTTCCGAGGAGTGATGAGGTGAGGCCGGGTCCCAGAGCACTCAGCACAGTGCTCGGCCCTGCTTTCTTAGTAGGAGCTGCTGCTGTGCTTCGGCTGGTGGAAAATAAACCATACTGGATAGTAACATCGATACTGGGTGTAAAAACGGTTTTTGAAACCTGCCACACAAAAACTCTTTGGATGCCATTTAGAACACTGTTTCATTGGTAACATTTATTATATTAAGACCCAAACACTCACCTTGCTGTGGAATTTTGAAGCACAGTTGGGTGCTGTAAGTAGCAGGCGCATACATCCCCTGGAGAAGGGAGAGCGTTTGTAGCTGATGTTCAGTTCTAAAAAGCGAATGGTTTCTTCAGACTTCCCTCTGCAGGTTTATCACTTGGATTTCTAAGTCGGTCCGATTCCTCTGTGCAGACACAAGCTAGCACATATGATGAAATAACCCAGGTGCTGCCATCTGGGAGAGGCAAGGAATCCCAGGAGTGTAGCAAGGGAGCATGGGTGGCTGCCCATGGGCCCCATTCCGGGTGTCTGGTGCATTGGTGTGCCCCTCAGCCTTGCTGGCACCGGATGCCTGATTGTTGTCTGCATGCTGAGGGCAGATTCGTCTGTCAAGGAGGGGCCCCCAGGAGCCGAGCTCACTCTGTGAGACTGCTCTGTGACACAGCAGGCCAGGGTGCTTGGGGGAATGCACCTGCACACCTCCCCCTGGCTGGCTAGGAAGCCGAGCAGGAAGCCAGGTGCCAGGGGCGTGGGGCCCTCTCTCCTGTGCCACGTGTTGGGGGCACCACCGTCTCCCTCTGCCCAGTGGTCCCATGCATGGCATCTCTCGAAGCAAGGGCCCGCATGCCAGTCCCACTGAGATCGGTCCCGTCGGGGGTAGTTTGTGTTGTTCCTGAACTCTTCAGCTGCACATTCTCCACCAGCCCCTGGGCTGGCACACACAAATGACTGGTCACATCCGCTGGTGTGGCTTTCGTGTGTTTTAACCTTCAAGAACAACACCCTTGAGACGTGAGACGTATACAAGTTCTTGGGCCGAATGCATGGTCTGTGGTCACCCTCCTGTCATACCATGACTGGAGAAAGCAAAAAACGTGCAGCTCGCCTGCCAGGGGCCTGTTGCTGAGGGAGCAAGAGCCCCAGTCTGGCCCCTCGATCTGCCTTGTGTTGTAGTTTGTGACCAGCTGCTCCAGGCCCCCGCTCCTGGGATTCGCCTACCTCAAGCCTCCCTTCTCCATCCGCTGTGTCGAAGTGTCAGATGATCAGGTACCACTGCTGGGGGAGGAGTCAGCTGCTCTTGGTGGTGGTTTGCTGTGCCCACTGGGTAGAACCTTCACCCGGTCTGTGTCCGTGGGGCAGGCAGCGCAGCTCCTGGGAGCCAGGTGCGAAGGTTCCACAGCCCTCCAGCCAGGAGAGCAGGTGGGCCCCCAGAGGATGCCCTTGGACTCGGGCTGCTCTGGGGCCTCAGCTCTCTCGGAGGTCCCTTTCTCTTTACTCCCTCAGGAAAGAGTACCTGGGGGTGGTTTTAGTAGCTGGTGGCCTGGCCAGGGCTCCAGGTCTGAGAGGCAGTGTGGGAGGGGGCTTAGGACACCGGCTTAGGAATGGGGCAGGCGAGGGCTTGTGTGCTGGCCCTTCACGTCTGGCAGGCTGCTTCATTTCCTCTTCTGTAAGGGGGAACAGATGCCTCCGGGGTTATGCTCCGTGGAAGGGGTGCTCCAGTAGTAGCCATTGTTCGGTGTCTCAGCCCCTCTCCCCTGCCTGCAAAAACCCAGCGGCCTCTGAGCATAGCTGCCTCTCCGGATGCTGCAGTCTGGCCTCCGCGTCCCTCGTGTGACACTAGACAACCCTCAGTCCCCTTACTTAAGGAAGGTTGCCCCACATTACAGTCTGCCATGGGCCACGCGCTGGTGGGAGGAAATGGGAGGCTGCATTTAGACATGTTTTTGTACCTGAAGTATGTTTACAGTAGTCTGGCTCTTTGAGAATTGGTTGAGCAATAACTGGCAGTTAACCCAAAGGCCCCCTTTCTGAGTGCTTACCTAACACAGGGGTCCCCCGTGGAGGACGGGGCTGCCAGGGCTGCTGCTGTGTGCTCAGCAGTCGGGGCCGGGGGCCTCCGTTTGGGGGCGGCCTCGGGCAGCAGTGCGCTCTCACCGGCCGTTCTGCTCGGCCCCGAGGCTAGCCAGGTCCCCTCCTGCGTCGCCCGCTCTGGCACCCGCCGAGTCTCCCTCGCCAGGTGCCTCCCAACCAGGGCTGTGGTGTGTGCTTGCAGGACACCGGGGACACCCTGGGCAGCGTGCTCCGGGGCTTCTTCACCATCCGCAAGCGGGAGCCGGGCGGCCGTCTGCCCACCTCCTCCACCTGCTTCAACCTGCTCAAGCTGCCTAACTACAGCAAGAAGAGCGTCCTCCGGGAGAAGCTGCGCTATGCCGTCAGCATGAACACGGGCTTCGAGCTCTCCTAGTTCCCCGCTCCCGCCACCTGCCCTGGCCGACTCCTGGGCTGCCAGGGGCCTTCAGCTCCAGGGGGCGGGGTCACCCTGGGAGTGGGTGATCATCAAGCCAGGTGACCTCTCACTCTTTATAGCCATGAGACTCCCCTGTGGCCTCAACTACTTGGGACGCACATGACGACTCCGTAGCATTCTCCAGGTGACACTGATGGGAAGGGTGTTGAGAATAAACCTCCAGGTTCCGCCCGCGCTGATCCTTTTCTCCTACTTTCCGGGGTCTGAAGCCCAGGCCTGTGATCACAGAGGGCCTTCTCCTTTTGATAGTTTGGTTTTTTGGTGAGTCTTTTTTTTCCTTAACCTTGTGAGTGAGCTGTGCATGAACAAGTCCCAGGAACTCCAAGGGTCCAGAGCGGTTTTCACGATATGGTCCCGAGTGCACAAAGCCTACTACGGGTGAGACGCTCTCCTTCTGTTTCTGAAAACTCTCTTCTCAGGTAAGGCCTTGCCAAGCCTCTATGCACTCGACAAAGTCTCTGCCTCCGTCCCGTCCACACGCGACCTCTCTGCAGACAGTCAGGCCCACCTGCTCCCCAGGGAAGCAGAGGTGCCTGCCGGGAAGGCTGCAGAGCCCAGGACATTCGGGCACTGCCCCCACCTTGAAACCACGCATTCCATGCGGCAGCCGTGCCCCACCCCCAGGCTCGCCTCAGATGCTCTGAGTCCTCAGGCCAAGCTGCCAGGAGGCCCCCACTGGCTTGATCCTGTCTCGTGCATTCACATTGGCATCCTGGCTTGGGGAGAAAAATTACCTGTTGGCCCTTAAGAGCAGCTCCGTTTCCAGAGGGCGCTGGCTGTTCCCCAAGGCCTGCTGATTAGGGGGTAGCTGCCTTCCCTCTGCTTGTTTGCTCTGCTTTTGTCTAGTAAGGAACAAACACTAGCCGAGTTTCCCAGCCTGTTGGGGCGGTGGCCTCCCCCCATTGATGGTAAAATCCCAAGAAACTTGGGATTTCTTGCCGCTCATTTTTCCTCAGCACGGGGAACTGGGAGCCCTTCGCACTGATGGACGCTCAGAGGGCTGAGAGAACTCTGGGTTGGGTTTTTTGGTTTTTGGTTTTTTTACTTCGTTTTCTCTTCCAACCCATTGTGCTCCTCTGCCCTCATTCTTGCCCCTTATCATGAGAACTTTATTCTAGATCCAGGGAATTGAGACAAAGGCCATGTCCATGGTCTGTGTTGACAGCCATCCACCCTCGCCCCCCTCGTCAAGCTCCTTATGCATCCCCCCCCCCACCAAGATTGAAGCCAGGAGTGCCTGGTCCCTCCTCTGCTCTGTGGAGCTGGCTGGGGGCTTGCAGCTTTCTACCAAGCAGCAAAGCACCTTCTGGCAAAAACCTTCATGTTGGCGGCAAAGCGGGCAAGATCTATCTCCATGGCCTCCCTCAAAGGGTTGCGGCTGGGTGCCATGTCCTGCCTGGGCCCAAGCCTGGCTCCCTTAGAGCCCCTGGGCTTCTGGAAAATAGAGTTTGTGTTTTACTTTGATGGAAAGATGGCAAGGAATTTAAAGGCAGGAATTTGTTGTTATTATTTAAGATTTGTTAGTAACCTCTGATTCTGTGGATTTGCCACTTTAAATACTCGACTCCTTTGAAGACCTCCCCAGAACGCGTGTGTATGTGGAGCAGGTTTGTACGTTTATGCTGGGGCCCAAAGGACGATCAGCCTGCACAGAGACGTTTGATTCCATCTTGACTTGGATTACCCGAGAATCCGCCAGCGGGGGGCTGGGGAGAGAGTGGTTTCTGAGCACCGACGCCAACTTTATCTGTTCTTTTGACGAGGAGGGGTGGTTTGTAATTTCATTTAAATTGTTCTCTTCAACAGCTGGAGATACCACACTGTCAAAAACACTGCATCTGTACTTTTATGGCCCGTGTTCATTGACACCTCGATGGCTCTTGATGGCTCTAAAAAGTTGGGGGGGGTTGGTTTCATAGATAACCTAGGGATTAAAACGTGATCAGAGGCTTTATTAAATTTATACTTAAGCACATGATGTCTGTGTTCTGCTTTTTATCTGAAGAAGGAGCGCCTTAGGACCACATGCCTGGGGAGCTCACGAGGGGGCGCCTGGAGCTTAAAGGGCACATAGGCTCCCGCAGTGGAAAGACGATTCAGAGGAAAATACAACAGACACTCAAGTCTTAGCGGCAAAGTAGAGTTAGTAGCGGTTGACAATGTTCTATTCGCTTCCAGTTCTGTTTTGAGAGGTAGCACATTTCACATAAAGCTCAGGTCACCTCCAGCACCACCCAGGCCGTTGTCCCTCTCACCCACTTTTCCAGAGGCAGCCATCACTCCAGATGACGTGTTTTATACAGTAACGGATACAACAGATGTGTGTTCATTGAAAACCATCCACATAACTCTCACAAGCATATGAAGGCAAATTTTACAGCTACAACGGGGTCTATGCAGTTTTGCTCCCTGAGGATCGTACTTGCAGGACACACAACCCTGTGTCATTCTGTTCAGCCCACATTTACGCTCAGCAGAAAACCCATCTCAAACCGGCCCGTTTTTCCAGCTCCACCTTAGGTGGCTTTTGCCCTCATCTGCGGTGGCTGCAGCCTCCTGGGAGCTCTCACCGCTGCCTCCAGCCTGGAGCCCCCAGAGGGTCGGAGCAGGAGGCTGGCCCGTTGAAATCCAGGGACTCAGAAAAGAAGTCCTGAAAGCCTGACGGCTCTTTTATAATAGAATGCCTGGGCACCCAAGAGGAGTTTGTGTGTGCTGGGTTTTCTCACACGGAGCATTCATACCGGCAAAGGAAAAGAACCAACTTCCCCAGATACGCCGGCAGCGTGTGAGACACTCCCACCTAAAAATCCAAAGCCTCGTTCTGTGACATTTTGGCCTTTATAAGTTATCACAGCAAAGAGAAAGGTCTTACGACTAGGAAAAACAAGTGGGTTTTTAAAAAATTTATTTAAATGAAGACAATTTTAGTACACAGAACTTGCAAGTGCCTAAGAATATTGAGGTGGAACACAGTTTGAGAAACACTCCACCGTTTTTGGGACTGCAGCAAAGCCATCTGCCGGTCTTTGTCCTGTTGACTTGGCAGAGGTCGCGCTGGTAAAAGTGTGTGGCGGTCTTATGGACAGACCAGTTATCTCTAAGGTTGGTTCATCTGGAGATCCAGGCCTCCCTTAGGCCTCAGACCTCCTTCCTGGAAACTTCGTAGGTCGAGCCACTGAAGAACTGAACTGTGGTTCGTTCGGTGCACTTTTTCAGGAAGCCGAGCGAGCGCTCAGGACCACAGAGACGCATGTGAACCCTCCCTTCCTGGTTGGGGGCCGGGATCGGCCTGTGCCTCCTGAGAATCTCAGTGCCCACTTCAGGGGCACGGGGATTACATGGAGCAGCATGTGACCTGCACCCCCCTCAGTTCCTGGCACCAAGTCGGCATCTGATGTTAGTCCTCTTCCTACACTTGCTCACCCTGCACTAGAAGAAAACGGAGCTGCCCGTGGCCTGTCCATCAGGCCCTAGCCCAACTTCCGGTAGCTTCTGCAGCCACCGACAGTCACAGCAGGGCGGTGAGAAATTGGCCGCGGTCTCCCAGGGAACTTCTGCAGAATGGTGGGAAGGCCCGCTCCCTCTTCCACGCTGCCTGCGGGGAATGGGCCGAGGCGTTCCCAGCTGGCGTGGCTTCCAGCCACCTCACTCACACACACTCACGCTCCCGGACGCCAGGCCGTCTTCAGGGTCAAGATGAAGTCGCTTGCTCATTATAATCATCATGAGAGCTAACATTTTTTACAAGCCCGGCTTGCATCGCCACTGACTCTGGAGCCTGAGCCCTTGGGGCTCTGAGGGCACTGGACAGAGCAGGTTTGGAGCCTCAGGAACTGGGTTCGCGTCCCAGCTCTGCCGCTCACTGCAAGGCCCGGGACAAGGCCCCTGGCATCTCTGGGCTGTACTTCCCACCATGCAATGACCTTCCCACCTGTGCCAGGCCCTCTGAGGACAGTCGGTGATTTGTGGTCGGTGTAACTGTCACCATTATTTTATTCCAGAGACCTAACTGACGTTCTCTCTGGAATTATCTTTGTGTTTTAGACTCCTTGCAAGGAGGCCTCCAGAGGTGTTAGCAGGACATCCCGAGGGGCTTCTTCTGGACTTCACCCTCAGCGCCGGGTTTTTGGCTCCTTTACCTGAGCCCTCACCATGTCCTGAGCTTCCACCACACACTTCGGCCCAGCCTCTCCCCCGGCCTGGGACCAGCAGCCACATTCCCCTCACGGTTTTCCCAGCCCGTGGCAGTTAGGTGGTCTCTGAGCCATAGGGAGACTCAGAGACTTGGGTAGACCAGGATGGGATCTGTGTCATTTTCCAGACCTTCCACCAAGAGAGCCAGACAGAGCACCCAGTGATGGCAGGAAAAACCTCACTGAAGATGTGACCCGCTGCTCTGACCGCAAAGAAGCCTGCAGAGGAAATCAAAACCCGAGCTTCCCAAACATCCACACTCCCACGAGGCACCAGGGAGATCCTGATTCAGCAGGTCTGGGGGTGCCCAAGGTCCTGCATTCCTGACTCAGGAGTCCGCCACGGCCCGGCATTGAGACAGGTGGGGTAAGACCCTGAACTTGGCATCAAAAACTGGTTTGCATCAGCTGAGTGACTCTGGACAAGTTTCCAACTCCCTGAACCTTCTTTCCTCATCAGTACAATCGCCTCCAATACTAGTAACCCTCCTGATGAACTCACAGACAGCTCGGGGTGGTGGGGTCACACAGACCCCGGTGTCAAGCCCAGCCCCGCCTCTCACCGGCTGCGGGAGCTCTGACCACCTCTCCCAGCCTTGCTGTCACCTGAAAAACGAGCCTGAGTCACACCCTAAAATGCGTCTCCATGGTAATGGGACAAGTAGTGCTTCTGAGTCAAAAGAGGGGTCATCTGTGTTTAGGGAGAAGGGGGCCATAAAGGATGCGTTCCTTCATCTTCACCTGGAAAGAGGGTTTACCCTTTGGGGACAGGAAGGGAGGCAGTTGGGACGGAGGAAGCAGCCCGACCAAAGGTGAGGTGGTGAGCAGTGGGAGTCACATCCCGTCTCACTGAGGGCAGGAACGGGGGCGTCCTACCACAACGAGTGGTCGTCCCCCGGACCTTCGCCACGAGCAAAGCACTGCGCTCGGCCTTCTGTGCAAGTTCTTCACATTCTCCACCCTGGGACCCTGGGCACCGGAGTAGAACCAGTCCATTCTGCGGATGAAGATGTGGAGGTTCAGAGAGGTGGATTCACTTGCATGAGACCACACAGCTAGAAAGCACCAGAGGTAGGATTCGGCCCTGGGTCCCTGTGACGACAGAGCCCCCTTCAACCACTAGCTTTGCTGCCGCAGAGAATAATCTGTGCAGGACAACCCGTGTGGTGGGGAGTGTTAGTGTGGGAGAGCTGGGGAGGGTTAGAAGTCGTTGGGTGCAAGCAGAGACCGAGGGGGCTGTGGGAGAGGGGTCCCCAAGGGGGGGTAGGGGAGCCTAAATTTGAAGGCAAAGAGAGCCGGTTGGGGGGGTGGTGCATGACAGTGACGCTTTGTCCTCTTGGTACATGGCCTGCTCTGGGCACCTGTACCAAACATCAGGCTCCATGACCTTCTCCCCAACCTGCTTGTGTCCCACCCAGGGACTCTGTGCCAGGGAGTGAGCGTCACCTGTGTGGGGCAGTGAGGGCCTGTCCTGCAGCCCGGGTGGCCTTGTCACCATGACAGATGATGCCTGTTGGACTCGGCAGTTTGCGGGTGTCCCAGCCAGGAGCCAGCCCAGGTAGCCAGATTGCCAGGGAGTTCGGGCTTGCCTCTATTCATCCGAAAATAGACACACAGACTGCGCCAGGTGCTGGAGGCACAGCCGGGAAGAATTGGGGACACCTCCCTGCCCTACAGTGCTCACTGTGAGGCTGGCGGAAGAGGTAGAACTAATCCAAGAGAGATGCCTGAGCACATACTGTGCTCACGCCCCCTAGAGCCACACTGTTAGGATGCCCACTTCACAGCTAGGCAAACTGAGATTTGGGGACAGCAAGATGCTTGTCCAAGGCCCTAGAGTCTGTCAGTGGCAGAGCCAAGATCCAAACCCTGGTTTGCCATGCACTCTAAAGCCCTGACCAAAGTTGGAGCAGGCAGAAGAGGAGTGGGAGAGCCTTCTGGACGATGCGATCAAGATCGAGCAAAGGCCCAGCAGCTGTTCTGTCCCTTTCTGCATCTGGTGCTCATCCCTGTCCCATCTCCCCTTGAGGGGACTGCTGGAAATAGAATTGCACCCACTTTGCAGGTAAGGCCCTATAACATATTTAAGGACTTGCTGAGGACCCCAGGGCTCTCGTCTCCCCGAGTCCTGGCAAAACTGGGAGAGGTGACAATCTCCAGAACAGCACCATTCCCAGCTACAGAGGTAAAAGGCTGAGTTGGATTGGGAGTGTACCTGAGTGTAACAGCTCTGCTGTTAGCCTGCCTCTACCTCCCCCACCAAAGCTCCCCAGGCAGAGGCAGGCTGCAGGAGTTTCGGGACCCTCCCGCACCACTTCCTTAGCTCCTCACTCCTATCCCAACAAGCGGAACCCCTCTCCTCACCAGGTGAGCCAGAGACCCAGGGAGGACAAGGTCAATGCCCAGAGCGCCTCCTTCATGCATCTGGGACCGTGATCCATTTGGGACGGTGGTGTCTTCTCTAAGAAGGCCTTGCCCCTCAGCCCTCAAACCATGTTAATAATGACTGTGAACTTGCCACTGCTTCCACAGCAATGGCCAGAATTCCTCGGTCTTCCTTCTGGGCTGGATGTAGCACTGGCCCCTGGTGGACAAGCTGGGTGGCTTGTCCCGGCAGGTTCACACTGTGAAGCCATCGGGAGCGGTTTCCATCAGCTGGGGTTCTGCCTTATGGAGACCGAGAAGGGATTTATTGGCAGGTTTTGAGGATGAGAGAACCAGAGCTGAGCCAGGGCCGTTCAGAGTCTTAGCATACGGTGGCAGAGCCTCTTTGGGACTCGGCAGGAAGGGCTCGGCCCCAGCCAGGAACCCATCCTCGTTCCGATCATGCCAATCTTCAGGGAAAGTGCAGGGAAAGAGAAAAGACTGAGCAAGGCACTGATGTCGTTCTTGCATTTATCCATTCAGTAAATGTCGGGCACCTGCTGTGTGCCAAGCACTAACTAAGCACTAGGGTATGGTCGACTTTGGGAGAGCCAGACACTAACAGGAAACCCGTAAGATCATTTCTGATGTGTTGAAAACAAAACAGAGACACACCCCCCCCATGGAGATTGTATCCCATTGGGAAAAGTAAATCCCCCAAAGGGGATTGAGGCATGGCTATGAAGAGAAGAGGGACTGGATGAGGGAGTCCCCAAACATAGCAAATATCCACAAGAGGGTTCCTGCCATTTTTAAGACTTCAAAAGCCTGCTTGGTGCCCAGGGTGGTGGCAAGGATTTGGGTTCTGGAAGTAGATTAGACTTCATATCTGGTCCCGGCCACTTCCTTACGTGACCTGGGGCAAGTCACCTAACCTTTGCAAGCCTGCAAAATGAGGTTGATAATTCTTCCCACGTAGGGTTGCTGTCAGGTCCCATGAGGTCAGACATGCCCCACGCCTGGCACATAATGAGCACTCAATTTACTTCCCAGACCAAATACTCAATCACGTCCTGGGTGTGGGGTGTGGGGACATGCACATGCAAGGTGGGTCGCTGAGCCAGGTCCTTGAGGTTGGGGGCTATTCCTGTTGACCCTCCAGCATATTCCATTACAGCTTTATTCTTTTAAGTTAGATTGTTGAGTTTAGATTTTTTCTTCCTTTTTAGATTTTTTTTTCCAGTATTCTCTACACCCAATGTGGGTTGTGAACTCACAACCCCAAGATCAAGAGTCACGTGCTCTACTGACGGAGCTAGCTGGGCGCCCCACCATTACAGCTTTAATATCATTCCTGCCTTCCTTCTTCTAGATAAGATTTACTAGGGTACGTAACTACAGAACTGCCCTTTCTTCCTTGAACCACCCCTCAAAACTCCCAGCACACGCTGAAGAAATCCTCCTCCTGAAACACCCCACATTTCCCCAGGGTGTGTGTGCTTTCGTGTTGCAACAAGACCATCTGACGTTGTTCAACTACAGGCGCGCTCTTCGGGGTCTTCAGTGGGAGGGCATTGCAAACCATAAACTCAAAAATGTCCCCCTAAACAAACTGCCTCCCCTGAATGCAGCACCGTAGGGAGGGGAGCTGGATCTGGTGCCGAGCACAGCAGGAAGCAACCCCACAGGGAACCGAGAGAAGAAACAGCCAAAGGGATGTGGCTTCCAGGACACCTGCCTGCTGACA
This sequence comes from Neomonachus schauinslandi, assembly GCF_002201575.2. Taxonomy (NCBI): domain Eukaryota; kingdom Metazoa; phylum Chordata; class Mammalia; order Carnivora; family Phocidae; genus Neomonachus; species Neomonachus schauinslandi. The sequence goes on from NC_058416.1 coordinate 75,389,074, forward strand.
GGAGGGGGTGGGGGAGGGATGATTGTGGCAGAGGCTGGGGGTCAGCTGGGAGATGGGAGGTGTCACACTATTTCTCACTGGTCTTAATCTTAACTTTGTGTGCTCTAATGTGAAATGTAATTACAGATTCTGAATTACGGTGGCAAGCTCATCAGGGCTGACTCATCAATTAGTCAGATTTATACGCATGTGGTTCTCGGAGATCTATGACCCTGATGTGTTACCTCGAAGCTCTGAGAAATCTGTCCTGCCCGTTCGCTGTCTTGGGGAACCGTGGGGTCGAGAGAGCCATTTTGAGGGCCGGCTGGGAGGGACAGTGTGACCACTATCAGGAAGCCTGGAGACCATACATGCCTCTGAAGTCCCCAGTCTTTGAAATCTGTGAGGGCATTGGCCTAGGAATCCAGAGATGTCAAATACACATCGGAAACCATGCGAGGCTTCACTAATGGATTACCAGCACCTTCTGCTGCATGGGGACCCAGCCTTGAGCTCCTTCTTAACATAGCCTTCCAGGCAGCCCCTACCAATCACCGTGCATTGGCACTTCTTTCCCACCCCTGGGATCAGCCCATCCACTATCTCCGCAGAATCATCATCGGGAAAGGAAGCTGGGTTTTGACGCAGAAGCCCCGGGTTGAGTGCTGGTTTTGCCACTTGCTCACTGTGGCACATTGGACTCATCACGCTACCCGCTGGGGTGCCACTTTGTCCAGGTGAAGGTAGGGTGGTAATCCATGGTGAAAATCCACATAAGGTAATCAATGGGAATGTCCTTTGTCTGTCTCAAACCCCATACAGGTTAAAGATGCAGCAACCAACAGAAGAGAAAGAAGGATGAAAAGCGGGCGCGATTACCCTCCAGGGGCAATCCTCAGTGGGGCTGTGATCAGCTTTCTTCCCTCCCCTGTTGCCCTACAACAGAAGCTAAGCATCCACGTTCAGACCGCATGGGAGCTGCGCTCCAGGCAGCCAGCCGGCTCCAACAGAATGACCAGGCGCATATTCTCCAAGGCTTCTAGACTTTGGACAGGCCCCGTGGCTTTGGCTACCAGAGGGCAGCCTCCTCTGACTCCAAACATCCCAAGAGAGGTAGATGATTTATGACAGGCATGGCAAGCAATTGTCAGCTTCTTAGGTTTATTACACAAGTGAGCCTCTGTCAAATCCAACCCAAATACATTGTTAAAGAAAAGGTTGGAAAACCCAGACAGACAAAAATGAAAGTTAAAACCACCCATAATCCCATGATTTGGAGGCATTATTAACACATGGAACAGATCCTTGCATATTTTTTTCCTGTGGTGTATATCCACACACCTATTTCTTTTTCAGGAATCAGGTCATTCTATATTATACCACTGGATAACTGGGGTTTGGTTTGATTTGGTTTTTTCTACTTAAAAGATGGATGCCTTTCCATAGTAATAAATAGATAGACACCATCCATTTCAGTAGTTTTATGTTTCTTAGAGCCCCTTATTGTTCAATATTTTCCTTATTTGACAATTAGCTCCCTATTGTTGGACAGAGCATCCAGTTTTTCACTGTAATGAGCAGCTCTGCCCTGAAAAAAAATCCTGCTGGCTTCACCGACGTATCTTTCCTTTGGAGAAATTCTCGGACACAGAATCGCTGGGCCATAAGGACGCACATTTCCAGGACTTTCATATATGTTGCCAAATTGCCCTCCTGCAAGGTTGTCCCTAGCTCCGATCCCCCCAGCAGCAGAGAGTCCACGTTTCTCTCTCCCCGCTGAAGCCTGCAGGTGGAGAGCCACAGGCTCAGAACTCTCTCCAGCTGCCGGGTCCTGTGGTCGGACCCCTGAGGGTCCTCAGAATCAAGTTCTTTCTCTCCCACTCGGCAACCCAAAGTTGGCCCAAGAGAGTCCGTGGCAGGGTCCTGGTGCCACCTGGCACGGCCACCCGCAGGCCCCGACCCCCTTCCTTTCCACCTACGCGCCCCGATGCCTTTTCTCAAGGCGGGCTGCCCACACCTTGTGACGGCACAGTGAGCTTTTGAGCTATCATCAACCTTATTTTCCTCTACAGCTCCTACGGAGTTAACAGATGTACGCACGTCTGAGGCAGTCATGCGGCAAGAGACTTTGGGGCCAATCCTTCCCGTTTTGACAGTGTGTAATCGAGGTGAAGCCATAAATTTTATAAACAAGAATAAACGACCCTTAGCAACATATGTCTGTTCGACCCTTCCAAGGTGATGGTAAATAAAGGCACCTGCTTGCTGGGGGAGGGACGTGGGCGCTACGGATGGCCAGCGGTGAGGGCCGAAGGCTCTTGCCTTGGGAGCATCTGGTGGCGGACAGGTCACCCCGCCACCCCCAGGTCCTGAGTCAGCTGGACGGCTTTCTGCCGTTTATTCAATCGTCCCTCCAGCCTGCCTTTGCCCTTATGCGCCCCCGCCCCCCGCACCGAACTGGTACCTGCTTCTCATTCTGAGAGAGGTAGCTTGTAGCAGGGGCGGTAGGGTCCCCTCCCTCGGGGTTTACAATACCCTCTCCTCCACCCCCACTTCACTGTCAGTGGCGGCGGCGGCACCAGTGTCCCAAGTCGCTGCCCCCCAGGAATCTGAAAATGGGGGTTCTTGTCCCAGCCCCGCTGCTGCCCGCAGGGAGACCTCAGGCAGCTTGAGCCACTGTGGAGACGTAAGAGCGTGCTAGAGGTAGACAGGTCCAAGTTCAAGTCTGAGTTTGGCCACCGGCCGAAGTGCTCTCTCCCTGTGCCTCAGTTTCTGTGTCTGCATCTGAAACAAAGCTACTGATATCTACCCGAGGGGGCCATGGCAGGGGGGCGGAGTATGGGCTAAATGCACACGCAAGGTGCTCTCTTATTGCTCAATTCAGTATTCCTCGTATTGCTCAAGAAGAGCTCAGTAAATGTCAGCTGTTTATTAGGATATCATTATAACCATCACATCACCCCAGCAGTTCCTGTGTGATTCTGAGCAAGTGACCTCACCTCTCCGGGCCTCATTGTCCTTACCTGTGAAATGGGGAGAATACGTGCACAGACCTCAGTGGGTTCTGAGAAGTAAGACACACCAAGGTACACGTGAGCATGTAGCTGAGTGTTGAGTAAGTGATTAGTTGTGGAGTTGAAGGGCATAGAGCCCTGCTTTCAAGCCTAGCTCCACCTCCTAGAGCCATGTGACCTCCAAGCTGGGCTGGTTTTTCACCTGTAATTTGGAGATGACAGTGATGTTAATAGTACCACCTTCATGGGCTTTTGGAAGAATTAAACAATTGCATGTAAGGTGCTTAGCAAGATGCCTGGACACAATCTCTACTCAATTTGTGGTCATTATTAATATTTATTTCTATATTCTCTCTTGGCCTTAGTTTTCCCATCTGTAAAATGGGAGCAGTGATCTCTGCGCTCCCTTCCGGCTCTCATTGCTCTGCCACTGAGTACTTGGGCAGCATGGTGTCCCTGGAGCCAGGGCCCCTGGTCTGACTGGGACCAGCCCCCCTGGAGGCCACCTGTGTCCCCCAGCCTCAGCAAGTCCAAACCAACTGGGGGTGCTGCTTAGTGGTCTTCTGAGCTTCACCCAGGCCTGAGCTACTTGAAAGTGCTTTGAAAAGGAGAAGACACAACTCAACAATAGCTACATTTTTTTTTTCTTGAGCAGCTCCCTTGTGCCAAGCCCGTGGGTTTATTCCCCGAACCCTTGGAAGCTGAATCACAAGCCCCAGTCATAAAAGATAAAGACTGAGGCTCAGCGAGGTCAAACAATTTACTCAGGGTGGTTCAGCCAGGAAGCGGCAGGGCTAGAACTTGAATTCAAGTCATAACAACAACAACAACTATAAAAACAGTTAACTTGGGGGGCCTGGGTGGCTCAGTCAGTTGAGCGTCCGACTCTTGATTCAGGCTCAGGTCGATATCTCAGGGTCGTGAGATGGAGCCCATACTGGGCTCCGCCCTCAGCGTGGAGTCTGGTTGAGGATTCTCTCTCCCTCTCCCTCTGCCCCTCCCACTCATGCTCTCTCTCTCTCTCATAAGTAAATCTTAAAAAAAAAAAACCAAAACAGTTAACTTGCCAGGGGCCATGCTAAGTCCTTTAAAAAAAAAAAAAAGATATTTTAGAAAAAGAGAGCATGGAGGGGCAGGGGCAGAGGGAGAGAGAGAATCTCAAGCAGTCTCCACGCTGAGCACATAGCCTGACGTGGGGCTCCATCTCACGACCCTGAGATCTTGACCTGAGCCAAAACCAAGAGCTGGACGCTTAACCGACTGAGCCCCCCAGGCGCACCTAAGTCCTTTTAAGTACTGCCTTATGTTGACCTCTCTTAATGGCCTCTATCTATGGGGTATATATTATCGTCCTTCCTGTTTCACAGATGAAGAAGCGAGTCTGAGAAAGATGGAGTGACCCACCCAGAATCATGAAGCTAGGAAGTTTCAGAGCTGGTCTTGAAACCGAGTCTGCCTGGGCTGATGCCCAGCTGTGTCGGGCTGTTGTTCACTGCCCTCCATGGTTGGGAGCGTCAGACGCCATCCAGCAGCCTCCCCGGCCAGGCCAGAATGCTGCTTCTCAGGCTGCAAGGCTGGAGCTCTGCGGGACTGCACAGGTTATTTTAAAGTGGGGATTCTTGGGGCATCTGGGTGGCTCAGCTGTTAAGTGTCTGCCTTCGGCTTGGGTCATGATCCTGGGGTCCTGGGATAGAGCCCCGCATCGGGCTCCCTGCTCAGTGGGGAGTCTGCTTCTCCCTCTCCCTCTGCTTGTGCTCTCTCTGTCAAATGAATGAAAATCTTAAAAAAAAAAAATAAAGTGGGGATTCTTACTTGGGGCTTCCGTGGACTTCCTCTAATTGTACGCATCCTGTGAACATGTGTGTGTGCGCGCATCTGTCTCGGGAGAGTATGCATGTAGCCTCCATCAGAAGCGTCTCAAGTGTCTGATTCTGTGGAGTACGAGAGAACACGAGGGACATCCCCACGGCCTCAGGTGTCCCCAACCTGGCTGTCCCCTGCCTCTGCTCGGGCTCAAGCATGGCCTTCCACGAGGGACTCCCAGAGAAGGAGACTGCACGCCCACTTGGGCTGCAAAGGTGAGTGATCTCAGTAAGCAAGACCGGGCCAGCCTGGGTCCAGGATTGCCAGGGAGACTGCCGAGCCCCGGCGAAGGCAGGCAGGGATGAGCCACAAATCCTTCCAGGTACTGATTTATGTAGCATTCATGCGGAATTTATTATACAAGGGATTTTATTCAATTAAACTTGAAGTGTGTCTGGATTCTTAAAGGTTCAGTAGTGATAACTGGGACAGAGCGATCATAAAACTGGATGGGCTGTCAGGGGAAGGTGTCGGGGAGGAGGCAAGGGTGACATTGCAGCTGACGGGGGATTCGGAACCGGGACGTTTGTCATTGGGATGTGTTACAAGTTTGGGCTGAGAAAATTACTCGGTGAGAAATGCACATTAACAATAGCCAGGAGATAGCAGTTAAGGGAAACCAGGTTGAGAAATGAGACAGCAGAATCTATTAGCGTCTGACATTGTTCTCGGTGGCCCAGGTCGTGATTAAAACGGCTGTCAAGGGGCGGTGGGGGCGGGGGAGTCGCAAGGCCCCCTCCTGGGCCCACACCTTGGTGCTGACTCCCTGAGACAGGGAAGGGGCTTCCCCCGAGCCTCGGTTTTCTCCCCTGCAGAGAGTGGCTGTTTCGGGGTTGCTGTGAGGTTTGAACGAGAATGATGTCCGTGGTGCCCCAGGATCGGGGCCTGGCACGTGGTTTAAACCCCTCCCCGGTGCTGGCTGGCGTGATGATTATGTGCGGCTCTCTCCGCTGCACTATCCAACCACCAGCTGCTCTCTGCAGGGGCACTAAATGTGTCCCCGAGGGCCTGGCAGGGCTGGGGGGAGGCAGGCGAGCCCGCGTAGGGGAGCGCCCAAACCCCCAGGAATCAAGGTAAATACAACTTTCACGTGCTATTTTAAAGGATCAAAACTATGCAAAAGACCTATGATCAATGAGGAATCACAAGTTTTTTAATTTTTATTTTTAGGTAATCTCTCTGCCCAACGGGGCTCAAACTTCCGACCCCGCGATCAAGAGTCGCACGCTCCTCCGACTGGGCCAGCCAGGCGCCCGGAGGTATGGGAATTTTAAGTAAAACCTGCCCCACCCTAGTGTGCAAGGGGGCTGTCCCTTGTGAGCATTGACAGCAGTGTGCAAACAGACCAGGCACCGCGGGCTTTGTACTTCGTGTGTTTTGACAGCGGAGCGTTGCGTTAACGTTTCCCGCTAGGTTCCAGACACGGGAGGCTGTTCCGGCGAGTGCACGCGTGCACGCAGGGGTACGCAGGTCTCCTTTTGCTTCGGGCTCCACTGTGGCTCTGTGAGGCCCTGCGGACGGGCCAGCTCCTAACCAGTCCATCGTCCGGGCCCGCAAAGCAGGCCTGCTGCTTTCCCCAGGCTGGCCACACAGGTGGCCCCTGCACCCCGGCCCGTGCGGGGGTGGGGAGGGGGGGTGGGGGGGTGGGATGTCTGCCCGCCCTTGGGAGGCGGCAGCTGAGGCGGGGCCTGGCGACCCGGAGAGAACAGAGCGAAGGTCAGGCCCGCACCGGCCGCTCCCAGCAGGGGCAGGGGGGGCCGGGATTTGGCAAGAGGCCAACTGCTTTGTTCCGAAGCCTCACTTGATGCTGTCTTTACTCAAAGCGCTCCTCTCGTCCTTTGGAGGGTGTCTGACCACGGCTAGGAGCAAGGGGCTGTCGTTTCGCTATCTACGTCCTGCTCCTTGCAGGAAGATCCGGAGTGAGTGGACCGGGTCCCTGCGAGCTCCCGGGGCGAGTGCCTCCCTGGCCCGGCCTGAGTGCTGAGCCCCTCGGTCGTGCTGGGGCCGTGCTCCGCTCTGCTCACTGGCCCCGGGCGCCTGCCGAGGCCCAGACCTGGCGCTAACCACTGGGAGGGCCTTCGCCTTCCCCCGCACGCCAGCACCCCGGCCCACCGGGAACCGAGGGAGCGACCCAGCAGGATGCCATGCACCTATTTCTTCGGCAAAACTCGCCGGCACAGCGGTGACAGTGAGAGCCCAAGTCTGCACGTGACCGATGGTTGTCGCCGTCGCGGAGCCGCTGGCTAGGACAGCCAGGGTGAGCAGGCTCCCTGAGCCGAGCTGGGGCCTGGCGCTGAGCAGGGCCTCGGTGACCGAGTGAGTGCCGCACGGAGTCCGCCAGGCATCTGGGCCCTGACAGGTCGTGAGAGCCTGCCCTTCCTGAGTCATTTCCTGCAATTAGTGGCATGCAGTCTCCACATTCTCGGGCCGCCTCCCTGCCCTGCATAAATATCCCCTTCCCAAGGACACAGCTGGCCCTGGCAGGGTCGTTTGGGGGGGGGGAGGGGTGACAAGAGATGTAAAACACAGCCGTGGCATGGATCTCAGAGGCCGAGACCAGCAGAGAAAGAAGTCCTCCTCTGAGCCATGCTGTGCTCTGCCCAGGGTCTCCGCACCTCGCCCCTCAGCCCCCTGCCCCCCCACCGAGGGAGGAAGGCTCCCCGCCGGGAGTGGGGGGGGTCTCTGGGCTGCACTCCTGCCATGCACACCTCGTGTGTCTGCAGCTGTCCTTCCCCTTTATAAACGTGACACTTACAGCCCCTGTGGCATGGCTAAATCACAGTTCCACTTCCAGGGGCCTCTGGTACGGCTCCAAATGCTTACGCCCCCTGAGCCCGCAGTGGAAGGGCTCTCAACACACGCACGCACGCGTGCACACAGCTCGAGCTTTTCCCACTTTTATTGTTTTTCTACGTGGCTCTTCCTTGCACAGCAATCACTTTACCTTATTTTCTGCAATACCAAGTTCATTTGTTCCCACTTCCTCCACGACCCCGGAGAGCCTAGGGGAGCGGCAGGAGTCTCGCCCAGCGCCCCTGGCTGAGATCTTCAGCAATCAGGACAGGAAGGACAAACTCTTCACCTTCGAGGGGTCTGCCAATCTCCCCCTTTGCATTATTTCCACGTGCCTCAGGCTCGCTCCGACGGGTCATTTTTCTTGTATATTTTTTCCTGATTCCCCTCCTTCATGGCCGTGTATCTGGCTAACGTGAAGAGATAGTCGCTGAGTCTGGAGGGGCAGAGAGAAGTCAACGGGATGATTTGAAATAAGAGATCAATGCTAACCGGGTCCTTCCCATATTAGCCTTCAAGGAGGAAATATAAATCACATGCCCTAGGGGCACTGGGCGGGACAGTGGGTGCTCAGCCAACTTGGGCTTGATGGATGGCCCTCCAGGCCATTTTCTGTGACTCCGCGCCAGGGCTCGGGCAGTTCCTGCTGCATGAGGCCGCTATCTCCACCTGGCCTCACAGGGCTGATGGCTTTGGGCCCCTCCTGGGCTGCTTTCTGCACCTTCCAGTGGCCGGGATTCAGACACCCAAAACTGAAACACCCAGCCTGCCCTTAGGGTGGCTGCAGTGAGTTCAGGAAGCCGCCCACCTCTCAACTGTCCCCCACTTTTCCTTGTTTTCATGCTGAGCACTGACCACCACCCTCCTCCACCTCTCCCGGCCCCAATCCTACTCTCTGAGGCCAGCCCCATGCCAGGTCCTGCTGGAACCTTCCCTGACCCACGCCCCCACTGGGATCGAGCCTCCCTCCTCCTAATGCCTGGTTGTCTCTCTGGGGACAGGGGTTGGGGGCAGCGGAAGACATTCTGCTCTGGGCGTCCCCCATTCCTGGGGGGTGATGACATCCTTGTATCTCATCTGCTCAGTGCCGCCTTCCTCGTTAAGGGAACAAACTGGCCCAGCCCACACAACACTACGGGACTCTAATGTTCCCCAAAGGTCACTGCTATGAGAATGAATGGAACCTTCCTCACTCCCTTCGGGCCCACCCACCTCCCAGGAAGAATGGAACTGGTCAGGTCCCATCCCAGTGGGAAGAGTGACCACAGCGAGGGGCCAGACCCAGGCTGTGAAGTCACTTTCTGGACACCCAGGACAGCTCCCAGGGGCCCCTGGGTTCTCAGCCTGCCCCCAGGCCCTGACCTTGCCCACACTGGGACTGCATGAGCCAAGGCTGCAACAGAATCCAGTGGAGCCTCCCTGGGGCCAGCCCAGCTCACTGGGTCCTGCTCGGGGGCCCTGGGCTCCAATGGCCCTGAGCTGGCTTGGCCCGGCTATCTCTTCTCAGTTCACATAGCCCCGGGGCCTTGCAGGAACGGGCTGAAAGATCCCTGCCTGAGCTCCCTGGTCCCTCAAACCTGAAACGGGCCCCTTGGTACACACTGTCCCTTTGTTTTTATGTTTTGTGCCACCAGTTTTTATAACAGCCTCTCCCAGTGAGACCTTCACCTCCCCAGGGACAGGGACGGTGCAGCGTCCCTGCACTGGCTCAGCACTGGGCACGCCACAGACCCTCCATGCGTGTGAAAGGAGTGAAGGAGTGTGCGGGGCCCCTGGCCTTATTGTTACAATCGGCCTAGTTTTTCAGAGGCCTGGGACTCCCCGAATTCCATCTGAGTACCTGTTCAAGAACTTGGCCACGTTAGCGTCCGTCTCACCCATCTGGACAAGAGGCACCACACTGGAAGGAGAGGAAACCGCATCACGTACATTCCGGGGGCCCCATGGCTGTGTCCCACACCAGCACCTCCAGAGTCCGAAGCAGCTCCTTGCCGGTCTGGCTGCAGACGTTCCAGACAGTGGACTGCTGTCTGCCCTCGCTGGGCCCCTCCTGCGCGTCCCCTCTGCCACAGAACCCTTGGGGTTGCTCCCCCCAAACCGAGGCTCTGGGTTTGTGGCCCCTGCCCAAGGGGCTTTTTCATCCCACAGGCACGTCTCCACCTCCCTGTCCGGTACCAAGGACCCGTCCTCCGCTCGACTAAGCCCCGTCGTTGGGCCTTTGGGTTTCTCCAATTTTTGCTATTATGAGCATTGCCGAGGTGGATGGTTTTGTACGAGTGACCAATTTGTTGAGGCCACAGTTCTGTTACCCAGGATCTCTCTGGCAAACCACTTCATGAGCTTTTGAAAGCTTTATGATGTGGGGCTGTGGACAGAGCTCAGGGTTGGACTCTGCTCGGGACCAGCTGGCTGCCCGCCCTGGCCAGGATGTCACCTCTCAGAGCTCCAATTTCCTGGCTCCCGTATGTTGGGGGCTGCCACCTCCTCTCTGCCAAGGTTATCATGAGGCATCAATGGAAGAAGGAATAGGAAGTGCCCAGCGCAGCCCTGCCAACTGTATCCAAGTGGTGCTTTACTTCCACTTCTCTGTAAAGCCGCTGGCAGCTGGTCTCTGAGTGCAGATGGAGGCTTTGCAGTGAGCTCTTTTAAAGTTTCTCTGAAAAGGCTATCGGAGCTTTTGGGGGCCCCTCCCCTCCCTGACTCCATGTCGGACGTGTCGGCACCGCGGCTGGCTGGTCTGTAGAGAGCCTCCCCCCTGGGCCCCCCACAGCCATGGGGGCTCCTCTGGGCCCTTCTCTACCCAGCAGCCAGCAGGGTCCCTTCGTGCCACCCCATCCATGGCTTCCCATGGCTCTCAGGACAGAGGCAGACCCCTCTGCGCCTACGAGGCTCTGCCCGGCCTCTGGCCTCATCGTGCCCCACACCCTCTCGCTCTGGATCCAGACACTCGGCCTCCTCGGTGTCCGTCCCGTGCAGGGCCACCTCTGCCCCTGCTGTCCCCTCACCCTGCACACTGTCCCACCCCGCCCCCCAAGCCTTCAACTCCTGGCTCCCACAGCGTGACCCTCCCTGTGCCCACAGCACGTGCCCCACAGCCCCTGCCCACGGTGTGGGGTCCTCCCCTCACCTCGGCCCAGCTCTGACCGCCCCGCTTACATCGACCCCCAGGGACGCGGAGCCAGGGCATAGGGGAGGAGAGAGCGTCACCGAATAGCCTTTTGACTTTAATGCCTCGTGAGTAGTGGAATTATCAATAACCAGCTAAACCCACCAGGGCCTCCTCCTGGCCTCCTACCCTGTTCACCCATAAGCTCTTGTTTCTCTAGAAGCTCTGCTCTTGATGTGGTGACCTCATCTGTCATTCGTGGGCTCCCGGGTCACTGTCAGCCCTCGGCAACACAGGGCTCTGAGGACAGAGACCTGGTCTGGCTGGTGACCGCCTGGTAGTGAAGGTGGCAGGTGGAGGTCTGTCGATGGCGGGCCAGCCGCATGGAGCCGACCCCCCTGGGCCTACCTGCTGCTCTGACCGGCCCCCCACCCTCTCCCTCGGCCCCCTTACCGTCTCTCTGCTCGGCGGCACACGGCCCGACAGACGTGCAGCGCGGAGCTGCCCTTGCCTCCGGACTGGAGGGAGAGAGTGGGTGTTGGCTGGAGCGGGGGGAGCGGGGGGAGCGGGGCGGCGTCGGGGAGGGGGGCAGGCGTGCCCACGGCAGACAGATGGGCCAACAGGTACATAGGGCCCCGCACCCCAATGGGCAGTGTTCTGCTTCCAGGGGCCCTGCAGGGGCGCACCTGCTGGGCACCCCCCTCCAAAGGCAAAGTGGGCAGGGCTGGGGGAGAGACTGGTGAGGATCTGGAGGGGACTTGGGAAGCTGGGGGACAGCTTCTGTCAGTGACAAAAATTAAAAGAGGGGACTTAGTCAATGCTTGTGTGTTTCTGTGAATACGCCTGGCCGGCAGCCCCCCCCAGATGAGACCCCTCAGTACCCACCGGCAGAATAAAGGCTGTGAGCGGGGGCAGCTGGCTGGAATACTTGTCGATCCACTGCTCCAGCTCCAGGATGGGCCCTGCCTCGAACGCGGCATGTCCTGAGGGGGGGGGAAGCAGGAGGACACGGCCGTGAGACCCACGGCCCGCCAGACCAAGGAAACCACCCCTGTGTCCCTTCTGCCCAGGGGCTCTGCAAACCCCTCCCACGGACTCAGGAGGTCCTTCCTTCTTGGGGTCTAGGGGCCAGGCTGCCGGGGGAACCCAGGTGACACCCAGGACGGAGCCCCACCCCCTTGGGCCCTCCAAGCACAGAGAGATTACTTAAGTGAGCCTCCCTGGCTGAGGAGCGTGGTGTCGCCAGGGCAGAGCCAACATCCTGCAGCGAGCACTGGATCTGGGGAAGCGACAGAAGGCGAGAATGAAGATCCACTCGTGGCCCGCCAAGCGGAGATGACGGGACTCCTTGCGCAGAGGGGCTACCGGATGCCAGCAAGGCGCGCAGGGTCTGGCCTGACGGGGACTATCCGATCCTTCGGCTAGCCGGCCCTCCGAGGCTAACGCATTAACAAAGTCGGCTGAACCTTCCGCACATCTGCCTTGGACGCCAGCTCTGCTGAGAGGGGCCCTGGGTCCCTCGGGGATATCTGGGTCAGCCCGACGAGGAGCGACAAGCGCCCAGTGATGGCCCAGTGATGGTCTTCTCACCCGGTCTTCATCTCCCTGGGGCCTGGGCCCCATGACGTTTTTCCTTTTCTCTAAACTGACAGCTTTGGTTTTCTGACCTAGAACAGCTCGGCCAAGACCCCAAACGTGACAGTGCTTTCTAAATCATGAAGGACAAGTATCTGTGAGAACGGGGTCAGCCCTGCATGACAAACGCCCCACCGGGCCTGGGCCAATGACGCCTGCAAACACAGCCTCGGACACTGCGCGTAGCCAGAGGGGGGCCGTGGGGCAGGTGGGGGTCTGCGGCCTCGGTGAAGAGGGCCACTGTGACAGCACGCCAGGAGCAGGACACAGGGGAGCCCACCCAGCAGCGGCCCGGAACCCTCCGTGGGCTGCCACTTGGGTGAGTTCCTCGAGCGCCTGGTGTCTCTGGGGCTTCCGGTGGGAGGCGGAGCAATAGCACCCCGGGGCTGGCCCCCTGCAGCGTCTGCCCCCAGGACTGGAGGGAGCCGGCACCGGCCTGGGAATCGGACCCCAGCTCCGCTGATTCCCAGCCGGGGAGCCTTGGGCAAGCGGCCCTTTCAGGGTCTTGGTTTGGCCCCATGCCACGTGGGCACGGACCTCCAGGCACAGGCTTCTGTGAAGACAGCAGGGCCCGGGCGGCCCGGTGTTCTCCCAGATGCCCAGCGAGCAGGGCCCTGGTGGGGCTCCCGGGTGAGAAAGTCACGGTCCGCACCCTCGGGGGGCCCAGGCCAGTGGGGAGAGACAGAAGGATCAGACCATCTGACACTCTTTGTGGTGCCCGCGGGAAGCCAGGGGGCCAGCCCAGGCCCCGGAGCAGGTGACGTCGAAGCTGTGACCCACAGGACAGGAGCCTCAAGCACAGGTCGGCTCATCACATCACTGGCGCCCCCTCCCCAGCCTTTTCCCTCCGCAAACTCCACTCAGAGATGAGCACAAGATCTAGAAATGACCAGTCCTCCACCGTGAGGCTGCAAGCCATCCTCCAGTGCACAGAAGGTGCCTCGTTCACAGAATGTTCTGGCAGTTGAGGCCTCCCATCCTTCTGCAGCCCCCTCACTGCCCTCTGTCTGCTCCCAGGAGCCTAAGTGGGCTCCAGCCTGGCCTGGAGGACTGAAGCGGGCAGGGCTGACCGTGCAGGGAGCAGCTTCCAGTCTCAGGTCACCCTGTAGACTGTAACCTTGTCCTGTGCATTCTAGGGGACGTGCCTGTCTCCACTGTTGAAGTCCCATCTGTGGGTCAGAGCCTCCAGGCTTCCTAAGGAGCAGAACACGAATACTAATGACCACAAAGTCCGCTGGCTGAGGGCTTACCGAAGCGGGCCTTCCTGGCTTTCTCCACCCTGGGGCTGCTGACGTTCGGGCCCGAGGCATTCTCTCGTGTGGGGCTGTCCTGTGCACGGTAGGACGCTGGCCTTTGCCACCCAGATGCCGGTAGCGCCCCGCCTCCATGTGTAACAACCAAAAATAACACCAGACATTGCCGAGCGTCCCCTGGGAGGGGCCGGAATCGCCCTGGGTCAAGTCCACTGCACTTTACACTCCCCCCGCCCCCCCGGGTGCTGTCTCACCCCTTGCCTGGGAGGGAGGATGATATGTGTCCCCATTTGGCAGGTGGAGAAACTGAGGCTCCCAGAGAAAGAGTGACTAGCCCCAGGTGGCACAGAGAGGAAGAGATGGTCAGATGGCAAATGCAGTGACAACCACCCGGCCACACGGACACATATCCAGTGTGGGGCCCAACGCTGCTACTCACTTTCCGAAGCTCTTCAGCAAATGGGTGGCCTTTTTCTGCAATGAATTCCAAAGCAAACCTATGAGGAAAAAGAAAAGAATCTGCCTCTAACATGACGTGCCTGGGCCCTGCCCTTACATGAGGCAGCAGGTCCGCCGGGTGCAGGTCCTTTAGCTAATGCAGCTCTAACACACACAGTCTTATTTTTCTTGGGGACGAGAAGAATGTCAGACCCTTTCATTTGGTTATCGGGTGTGTGTTGCTCAAAATGCCTTTTCTTATACTCATTACTGATCCAGTCGACACTTCTTTTTTCAATGCCTGGTCTGGCCCGGTCCAGGCAGTTCAGCGTGAGCGCTAGGGACACAGGCTGTGTTCAGCAGGACAGGGAGGTGGGAATCGGGTATCACGTGACTGAATGTGACGTTGCAGACTGAGGTTAGTGCTCTGGAGGAAAGGGCCGGGGTCCCGAGAACCTTGGCCTTGGCTGGGGTTCAGGGAGGGCTTCCTGGAGGAAGTGGTGCTGGAGGTGGGACTTTGAAGGCTGAGTAGGAGTTCCCTGGGAAGGCAGGTGGGACGAGGAAAGCCAAGCACCCCAGGTGCAGGTCAGGACCCCGGCTCCTGCCTCCCTCCAAACTCTGCTCCCTCTCTCTGCACCAGGCAGGGTCCTGGCAGGGAAGAGTCAGCGGCGCATTCACAGGGTTCCTAGAGGAAAGTCTGGTGAGGGGACGATGAACAGAGTGTGGGAAGAGTTCTGGAAACTGACAATGGATGGCAAAGATTAGCAAAAGCAGGGGCCTGAACAGGTGGGGCGGTCAAGGGAGGGTCAAAGGCACTACCACCCCAGGAGAGCTGGAACCTTGGGGGGGCCACTGCCCGAAGCCATGCAGCTGGCTGGGCAAGAGTCACTGGGGAGCAGGGGCAGAAATGCTCCCACACCTGTCTCCACCAATGTTCCGTCTCCTGCTGGTGCCTCCCATCGGCTGGACCCACCCAGAAGCCAGAGGACAAGGGGACTGGGGTGGGGAGGGTGAAAGCGTCACCACGTGATGTAGGCTACCTCCTGGGCAGACCAGAGAAGACAAGGGTGGAGAACGGCCTCAAAAGGGCCAATGAAGAACCACCAGTGCACCTTCATAGTTCATCTCACAGTCAGAACTAAACAGACAAACGTGTCATTTGTCATCTAGTGTGGGACAACTCTGCAGGCCGGACACCATCTGCCCTGGGCACAGCAGTATCCCCCTGCCTGGCACAAAGTATGTGCTCAGGAATATCGGCACCGAGGATGTCCCCATGACGCAGGCCAGGTGTCAGCCCCTCCTCGGAGCTTGCTCCATCAGGCCCCCACCGCCTGTAGATGCCCCTCTAGTGTCTGTCTGCTCCCCGGCCCCCTCGGACTGCGGGCTCCACGGAGCATGTGGGCTGGGTCACCCTGCTGAGCCGCGCCTGGCACATGGAGGTGCTTGGTCACAATCTGACAAAGAATCCACAACTGAGATGCCCCCCGTCTCCTGCCCACACGGACTGGGGGCTCACAGCTTACTGATTTGCTCATCCTAAACAGCCAATGCCCACCTCACCTTCCTTCCCCTCTGCCCATTTCATCCTGTGCCTCACCTCCCACCTTCACACACAGACCAAAGCGTCTGCCTTCTCTACTCTGCTGGCAGACCCTCTGACCCTCTGCACCTGCCATTATCTGGCCCGAGTATCTCACCTAGACAGGCCTGTCACTGAGAAGCGTACTCGCCTGGAGGGTGGGGGAGTCAGGGATGGAGGGGCCGGCAGCTTCACATGCATGGGACGGATGCCAGGAAGGGGCAGGCAGGGCAGGAACGGAAAGGAGCCTGCAGCCCGGGAGCCTTGTGGAACTGACCCCCAGCCCCTGCACTGCCAGGCCAAGGCGGGTTCCTCGAGTGTTGGCAGCCCGGGGGACCAGCCAGCACTCTCGAGAGCTACACGTAAACTACACTGACTGATGCCAATTCAAACTCAACCTCAAGGCTAATCCCGTTTGCCTTACCCAATGGCTGAACTTAATTCATCCGTAGTTCCCACGGCTTCAAACACTTGGTCATCTTTAGGTCTCCTTTCTCCAGTGAAGGTGCTAGAAAACCCTGTGAAAAAATGTTTAGCCACTCAAGTTAAGATTTTTTTTTTTTATTTTCCTGATACGCTCTTTTTAAAAAACTTTCCACCTGAAGTAGAACATATACACAGAAAAATGCTCAAATCGTAAGTGTACAAGCTGGGGGCGCCTGGGGGGCTCAGTCGGTTAAGCGTCTGACTTCAGCTCAGGTCATGATCCCAGGGTCCTGGGATCGAGCCCCGCGTCAGGCTCCCCGCTCAGCGTGGAGTCTGCTTGAAATTCTCTCTCTCCCTCTGCCCCTCCCCCCACTCGGGCTCTTTCTCTCTCTCAAATAAATAAAATCTTAAAAAAAAATTAAGTGTACATGTTGATGAATTGCCACCACCTCAATATACCTGTGATCACCCAGATCAATAACTAGAATCTGATCCGCATCCCTGAAGCCCCCATGTACCCCCTTTCAGTTGCTACTTCTAAGGGTAACCATGACCCTCACTTCTTTCCTGATAATGCTTTTATTTTAAGCCTCAAAATCATGGACTCACCATCCTGCTAAAGAAATAAGACATGGAGATACATACTATGTATACATTATAATTATATTTCATATAAAATCGAAGTTCTCTGTATCTCTGCCTAGGTCACAATTTGCCACCATTCTCCCCTAACCACGGAGAAAGAGCAAATCTGCTCCCCACAGCCGGGAGCTGGCCTGGCGCTCACAGGTGGGCTGTGATGTTCTCCTGCTGGAACTCGAACGAATTCACAGAACACCATCTGATGGCCCCATTTGGACTGTGACACATCAAGACCAAAACAAGAGCCTCCATAATCACGTCTGAGCCCAGAACACTGTCCAAACTGTAACAATGACCAAACACCCCCATTTTCTGGCCAAGGCGAGGGACTGCTGCTCCTTTATCAATTATAGATTCAGCCTCTCTTTGTCTCTCCCACCTTCCAGCTAAAAATGATTTAAGAAACCCCACTAGAGAATTAGGCCTGCTTCTTGACAGCATCCAATCCACAGCAAAAGCCCCACTTCCTGGAACTCTCCCCCAATCAGCTAACATAAGCCCAGTCCTATAATGAGTCCTTTCCAGCATCTTCTTACTGAGCCCACTGTATGCCACGTAAGGAGCTAATGACCCCAACTGACTTGACTACATTGTCCTTAGAGGTCTCTGCTGGAGGGTATCAACACTACCTTCTGTTTGTTGTCCCTAGGCACATTTTGTTTCCTTTTTTTTTTTTATTGTCGTAACATATACATAACATAAAATTTACTATTTTAACCATTTCTAAAAGTACAGTTCAGTGGCATTAAAAACATACTATACATCCTATGCATGTTGTTTACGCTTTTACTGAATAAGTATAGACCCCCCCAAAATACACATACACTAGTGATCTGCACAGTTTTAAACTTTAGAAAATGTGTCACACTGACATATTCTTCCACATCTCACTTTTTTTCTGTACGTTATATTCTGGTATTGTTAATTTTTTTTAAAGATTTTATTTACTTATTTATTAGAGAGAAAGAGAGAGAGAGTGCGCACAAGCAGGGGGAGCAGCAGAGGAAGAGGGAGAAGCAAACTCCCTGCTCAGCAGGGAGCCCAATATGGGGCTCAATCCCAGGACCCCGAGATCATGATCTGAGCCGAAGGCAGACACTTAACCGACTGAGCCACCCAGGCATCCCATTCTGGTATTGTTTAAATAATCAAAGTAATCTATGCTCATTACAAAAAATTATAGGATAGAATAAAAGTATGTACCATAAACAATGAAAACCCTTCTGTTCATTCCTCTCTCGCAAAACTCAATCCTCAATCCCTCTCCCAGGTAATATTCCAAGATGTAAGCTTTCAGAATAGTCTATGCCTATCTGAACACATACATACCTACACACATACACACACTTTTATCCAAGTGGATTTCAATTATTTGGATTGTTCTGCAACTGGCTTTTATCACTTAATATATTTTAGGCATTATCTTAGGCATCTGGGGCGCCCCGGTGGCTCAGGTGGTTAAGTGTCTGGCTCAGGTCATGATCCCAGAGTCACGCAATCGAGCCCAGCACTGGGCTCTGTGTTCAGAGCGGAGTCTGCTTGAGATTCTCTCTCCTTCTCCCTCTGCCCCTCCCCCCACTCGTGCATGCGTTCTCTCTCTCTCAAATAAATAAATCTTTAAAATATATATATTTTAAGGGCGCCTGGGTGGCTCAATTGTTAAAGCGTCTGCCTTCGGCTCGGGTCATGATCCCAGGGTCCTGGGATCGAGCCCCGCATCGGGCTCCCTGCTCTGCGGGAAGCCTGCTTCTCCCTCTCCCACTCCCCCTGCTTGTGTTCCCTCTCTCGCTGTGTCTCTGTCAAATAAATAAACAAAATCTTAAAAAAAAAAAAAAATCTATCAATTCAGATCAGCTGCACTAAAAAAA